>NW_028317843.1:1238000-1547500 GCF_062004578.1 Staurois parvus
ATCCAGGGCACAATTCACTAAGCGGTATCTTATCGCATCCGAGTATGCTGTAGGATACCGCATAGCATTTAAAAAAAAAAAAAAACCATTTGAATCCACTAAAGAAGGCTACTAAAATACTGCATGAGTTATTTTATCAAATCATGTGGTATTTTAGTAGTGAAAAGCATGCATTGATATTTCAGCTGTCAGCGGGGTTCCCACTGACAGCTGAATGTAAAAGAAAGAATTGCCTGCAATTAAAAAATTATTTTAAAAAATGGCATGGGGTCCCCCCTCCCATCCATACCAAGCCCTTCGGGTCTGCTATGGATTTTGAGGGGAAGCCCCATGCCAAAATTAAAAAATAATGGCGTGGGGGTCCCCCCGCGAAATCCATACCAGACCCTCATCCAAGCATGCAGCCTGGCAGGTCAGGAAAGGGGGGGAGAGCAAGTATGAGTGCCCCCCCCTCCTGAACCATACCAGGCCACATTCCCTCAACATGGGGGTTGCTTTGGGGTAGGGGGAGCTCCCCCCCAAAGCACCTTGTCCCCCCACCTTGACTCCAAGGGGGTCTGCAGGAGGGGGTTATCAGAATCTGGAACCCTCCTTTAGCAAGGGGGTCTCCAGATCCTGCCCCCCCCGTGAATGAGTATGGGGTACATGGTACCACTACCCATTCACAAAAAAAAACCTGCAGTGTGAAAAAAGACAGGAGGCATTCTTTGACAAGACCTGTATTAAAAGAAGGAAAATAAAAGAATGTCCCCTGAAGTAGATCCAATGTCAATCACAATGCCTGCCTTCGGTCGTCTGCCTCTGAGCTGGTTTAACAGTTCTTAAATATGTAAGGGGCAGGGCCACCCAGTGATATCACCCTTGTGACCCTGCCCCGTGTGACATCATCAACCGGGGCATGCTGGTCACTGATGTCACATAGGGGCGCGGTAAGATATGTGATGACTGGGGGCCAGCATCAGAAGAGGAGCCTTTTTTTCGGAGCGGTGGTGAGAGCGGGCATCATGATTGACGTTGGATTTACTTCAGGGGGACATTCTTTTATTTTCCTTCTTTTAATAAAGGACTTGTTAAAGAATGTCTCCTGTCTTTTTTCACACTACAGTTTTTTTTTTGTGAATGGGTAGCGGTACCATGTACCCCATACTCATTCACATGGGGGGGCGAGATTCCGATAAGCCCCCCACCTGCAGACCCCCACAACCACAGCCCTGGGTTGTAGGGAAGGGACAAGGTGCTTTGGGGGGGAGCCCCCTCTGCCCCAAAGCACCCCCCATGGTGAGATCATGTGGCCTGGTATGGTTCAGGAGAGGCGAGCACTCGCACTCGCTCGCCCCCCCTTTCCTGATCTGCAAGGCTGCATGCTCGGATAAGGGTGTTCTTTGGATTTTGGGGGGGAACCCCACACCATTTTTTTAAAAAATATTGGTGTGGGGCTTCCCCTCAAAATCCACACCAGACCAAAAGGGCTTGGTATGGATGGAAGGGGGGACCCCATGCCATTTTTTAAATTATTTTTTAATTGCCGGCAAATCTTTATTTTACATTCAGCTGTCAATGGGGAATCCTGCTAACAGCCGAAAAAAGTACTGCATGGTGTTCACTACTAAAATACCGCATGACTTGATAAAATAACTCATACGGTATTTTAGTAGCCTTTTTTGGTGAATTTGCTATTTTTCAGTGCATTCTGGGCATTTGGGAGGGTCTCCCAAGGTTATCTTTTAAAAATTCTTCTAAACGCAAATGTGCATAAACGCGGCTAAACACAGTAGGTAAACTGATGTTTTTAACCTACATTTTCTAGCAGTCAGTTTCCAGCGATCAGAAGAGTTTTTCAAATGCCCTGTGTATATGAGCCCTTACTTCTCTGATTGTGAGTAGTCGCTTAACTGATTTTATAATAAAAGGTTTTAGGATAATGTACTAGATTGGTGCTCCCTATTTTTTTTTTTTTTTTTGTAGCCACTACAGGACACCCCCAGTCCTAGAGGGCAGCAAAGCTTCATGTGAATATCCACCTTTTTACTGGGCCAGAACTTATGCGCAGGAAACCTTTGCCTTGTATTGTTGGTTCAGCAAGGACATGCTGAGATTTGATCCATCTATGGGCAGGCTGGTTGTACTAAAGTTGATCCATTAATCAACTTCAGTACAACCAGCCTGTTAGATTTTTTGCATGTGATCACTGCCATCAGCTATAGCCGCCAGCAGTGATCATTATATTCTGCAGGAAGGGAAGTCTCCCCATCGGCAGAACACTATAGCATTGCAAAAGGGATTCCCCCCACCAACACAGTTAGGAATTGAGCATTTTCTATTCTTTCACCTGTGATTGCAGGAAAGAAAATTGCATCTATGGCTTACTTTACACTGATCTGTAACTGAGATCCTGGCCGATTGTGTTTTTTTTGCTGTTAAGTTAACATTTCAGGGACTGGCATATTCCAAAAAATTCTGAAAAATGTTCTGAGACCTATTTTGCAATAGCATATACAAAGTTTAATGAATGAGATGGGTTATGTAATTAATAGTAGCAATAGTAAATATGTAATTGTAATTATAATTATCAGTGTCATTTTTTTAACTTTAGAGTAACCATTTCTCCCTCTTGTTATTTGTGTCCCATTATGTTTTGTTTTAGCCTCGGAGCAACTGTACTGTTTTCTTGTGATGAAGACTATGTTCTTCAAGGTGAAAAAAAAATCACTTGTCAGAGGATTGCCGATGTGTTTGCAGCTTGGAGCGATCATAGGCCTGTGTGCAAAGGTAAGTGTAGACTGTGACAGTTTGAAATGTACATCCAGCTTAATTCCCATGCAGTCATTGGATGGGGAGGAGGAAATAGAGGTATTTGCTCACTCTCCACTAATCCCTCCTCTTAACAGTTTTATGCATTTAGACAACTCTGACCTGGATTGACTGAATTGATGATTTTCTTAATATAAAGTGTTCCTTATCAGAACATCTAAAATTACTATACTGCTGGGAGAATATACATTGCAGAGACTATAGGGAACACTTAGTATTGTGCTTTGTATTGAGTATGACATATGTACATTAGTAACATTATTGAAAGAAACCCTCTTATACAATCTAGAAAGTGTTTATGTTGAAATTTGCAACATTGTTGCCCGGACAATCAGCATGATTAAAGCATACATACTTTTAGTTATTATTTCTTTATACTTTAGTTTATTTAAATGAATTAAATGAATGTAAATAATTATTCTGGCTGTGGAGTATTTTAATGTAAGGTAAGCTAAAATGAACAATGAAATATGAATAGGTGATGAAAAAGTTAACATAAGATAGTTTTCTAAAAATCAAGGACTGGTATAAACACGAGCTATCAGATTAGGAAACCTAATGGGCACATTTTAAATCTTTAAATCTATCTACTGTATGTAGTGCTTTTTTATTATTATCATTAGGGTATAATATTAAAAGAAAAATGGACATTAGGAAGGACAAAAGAGTCTTAGGTACAGCTCATTTTTTTCAATAGATTTTCAGTATGGATGGATTAGAACTACAGGTCTTTACTGCTGCGTCCTTGCTAGGGGGAATTCACCTTGTTGAATGACCACTTGATGACCAGTAACACAGAAAATGATGGGAAAACCAAAATGTTACAGTTGTTCCAGTGACATCGGTCTTATTGAGAGTAATTTCCTCTCGTTTCATGTTGTATCTTCAGGAACATGAAGTGAACAGTGAGCATGTAAACACAACACAGAACACATAAAAAAACACAGATTTAACTCTTCTCAATTCTTTTCTTATGTTAACTACTTATAGCCAGGTTTTTTCCATTGTAACACTAACAGTGCTTTTGCATGCTAACTCTTTTGGCATTTATTTTTGCCTAATGTAGATTCATTAAACTAGAACTGTAGGCAATTTTTTTCATTGACTATGACCCATGTCAAATTTTTTTTTCCATTGCAGAGATTTTCCTTTACTTCCTGTTTCATAGCCAATCCAAAAGTGCGAGGAAATTCCTGCAAATTAAAGGAATTTCCTGGGGACCCCCAGGTCACCATAACTAGTGTCCCCATTGGAAGAATTCCTGTTTCCTATTACTTTTCTGGGGACAACCCAAAATTTGGGGTTTTATTTTCACTTTCAATGACAATGGTAAATAGGACAAATACAGAGGGTGAATCCTTTACTACTTTGAAAATACAAATATATGTTTCACATGCATCCTTTGGCTTGTTATTCATATATTTTATCTCAAATCAAAGTAAAAATGTTTCTTTAAAAAAAAAACAATAGGGCAGTGCAACCTATCATGTACAACCATCAGTTTTTGTGTATCATAAATGTGACAAAATTAAATCAAATTATTAAAATAAATATTGTATAAATTATAACACAGTCTCTTGTGTATGTATTTTTATGTTATTTAGTATGATAGATTCATTAATTTTTTCACATTTATGATAAACAAAAAAATGATAATTGTACGTAATGGGTGGCACTACACTATTTTTCTAAAATTATTGTGAGGGGGGGAGCACATTTGCATATTAAAAATGTTTATAGTTCCAAAATCTCTATTACAGTGATAACTTCAAGAACTCCAAAAATATAATATTTTAAAATGTATATAGCAGCTCCTGACAAATAAGTATCCTGATATCCCTAATTTGAAGAATAATAAAAGAGTTAGGGCTCGTTCACACTTGGCTGTTTTACCAACGCTTGCCAAACGCCCCTATAGCGTTTGGCAAGCGTTGGTCCGGCGTTTGCGGAGCGTTTTTTAACGCTCGGCAAACGCTCCGCAAACGCCGCATGCGCGGTTTAGTGGCGGTTGCTAGGCGTTTGCCGAGCGTTAATAACGCCCCACAAACGCCTATAATACAGTTTGAGTGGTGTTACTGCTCCGCAAATGCCCTGCAACCGCACCGCAAACGCCGGCTGGGCGTTTGCGGAGCGGCACCATAGATGAGAATAGGAGGCTTCAAAGCCTCCTGACTCGACCAGAGGCGTCCATTTTGCAGCGACGCAACGCGACGCAAACGCTCCCGTTAGAACAGCACCATGTGCTGTAATGTGCAGAATTGGCAGAGGCGTTTGGGAAGCGGTAAAAACGCTTCCCAAACGCCTCTCTGCCGCCTGCACACAAGGCTAGTGTGAACGTAGCCTTACTGTATTTTACATAAAGCCATATTGGCTTTAAATATATTTTTGCAATCTCTAAATACAGGTATAGTGTAAATGTAAGATACATTGACAAACAGCTAAATACAGCACCAAGCATTTTTTTATTTAAGTTGAATAAAAAGCAGAAATTCTCCTTTTTTGCAATTCAGTGCAAGTTCTGTTAGGTAATAAATCTAGTGTCAGTCATATTAACATTTCTGTAAATGTTTAGGTAGCACAACAGACAATGGGGTTCAGAACAGAGTACTTAAAACATAATGAATATGCCTTGCACAGATGAAGCATATTATGAAGGATATTACAAATGCATACACTGGCATATGGTAAACAAATAAACAGATGGTATTGAAATGCTGGTTTTCTGTGTAATACAATATAGGCATTTTAGTTTCTTCAGGGTATGATTTTCAGTAAATACCTTTTACATTTTGTTCCCCTGCTTTAAGTTAGAGACAAAATCAATATCACCACAAATGATACTGCCAGAAAAGGATTTATGATTCAAAAATTATAGGAAGCCCTGGTAACTTAAAGTGGAAGAAAAGTCTAGTCTAACTATTCTAATGTTCCCTCCCTCTTCTCCTACCTATCCTGCCCTAACCTGTATAAAAAGATCTGCATATTTATCTATTATTAACAGACTTTGGTCAGTTCATGTGATCCCACAGCTTCACATTCCTGTATCAGCGAGCAGGGAGAAAAGGGATTGTTGACAATGGCTGGGCTATGGGAGCCTATGGGTGACACCATGACTCCCACAATTCAGAGGCTTTATTGAGCACTCTCTTACACAGAGCTGCAAGATCACATGACCAGATTAAAAATAGGTAGGTATACAGTTTTTTTATACAGGTAGGAAATAGGAGGAGGGGGGAGGGGAACATTTTTAAGAACAGACATACTTGGGTTTTTCTTCCACTTTAAGTCTAAATTTTTTATATAAAAAAATAAGAAAGCTACAAAGAAAAACAAAAAGGGTGAATTATAGATGGGGAGCTGAGAGAAATATAAAATACTCCCTGATAGTGTAAATTTATCTGAATGAACCCTTCATCACTTCCAAGAGAAAACAGGAAGTACTCATTGTTTTGTATGAAATACAAAATATATTTCTATATTTTTTAGATTCTGACTAGTAGGATCATGCAGTGGAGACCTAGTGTTGTGTTTGAACACCTTGGGGTTGATGTAATAAAGGCAAATTGTCTGTTCACATTTTTGAGAGAATATTCCAAGGGCATTTTCCCTTAATGTATGAGGTAGAGTTCTGCTGACTTCTTTGAACCAATCATTAAACCAAGATACATGTTTTCCTTGTACCTGATAGGGTATTCTTTGCAAATGGAATTTTCATCACATTCACTCTTGCAAAGTGAACAGCCTAATTGCTTTTTGTAAATCAACTCCGTGTTTCTAAACTTTTAAACTTCCTTCTTCTCATGTCTCATTACAATCAATACAAGGCAAAAGAAGATGATTAATGCTTACCTGTCCAGGCTGCTTTGTTTTTTGCTCTAATGCAGAGCTATAACCACTGATGAATTATAATCTAACATATCCATGTGTGCCAGATGTAGCAAAAAAATAATGGAAATCAGCCAAGCTTTACCACATTTACTAAGCTCTGGGGAAAATTAGTGCAACTGCACTTGCAAAGTGCATAGTCTATTTGTCTTTAGTAAATTTCCCCCACAGCCTACCTACATATAAGGGTACTGTTATGGGAAGAGTTGTGCACTTTACCTTTTAACTGACAGGTGATTCATCAATGTGTTCCTTGTCCTTTGTGTCCTTGAAAGAACTATCAACTTTTAGTGTTTCAATGTCAATGACAAGGATAATAAAGAAATCTGAATTGTTTGTAGAAATATTTGCACTTTGGATACTTCTATTTAATTTTACATTCAGTTTCAATTTCCACACATTTTTGATTATGAACCTATTTTGCTATTTTATGAATAAACTATGTGTTTGTTTTTCCTTTTACTGACTTTTGTCAGCCAATACGATGGCATAAAAAAGTACTATGAAAATGATATATTATCTAGGTGAGGAACAGTAAAAATGGATTGTAAAAATCCTATTTCTTTTATTAGAATATAATTATATTCCTCTCCTTTTACTGTCTAAAATTGCTTCTATAGGGAACTGTGATTTCAGCAAAAGTGTCAATAAAATAACCTAGGAAGAAAGTTTCAATAAAAGGGTGCATGAAATATCTTCCAGAAGACTAACTTAAAATAGTCTCTGACAAGACTTAAAATGTGCATTCAATTTTCTTCTTTAGGGCAGTGAACAATATTCTGAAATTGGTGTGTGACTTACAATTGCAAAAAGACAAAAGTACTGTGTACATGGGATGCTATACAAAGATCTGAAAGACTGTGGAATATTGCAGTGGCAATGCCATGTACTGTTTATTAGGCAGAATGCTGTTGTTTATAAATAAAAAGAGTATTACTTAGTAGTTATTAAAATCAATCCATTCTAGTCTACAATTCCAGTCTGGACACTTTTACCCCCTTCCTGTCCAGGCCAATTTCCAGCTTTCAGCGCTATCACACTTTGAATGACAATTGCGCGGTCATGCAACACTGTACCCATATGAATTTTTTAGCATTTTTTTTTGAGACAGATAAAGCTTTATTTTGGTGGTATTTATTCACCACTGGGATTTTTTTTTTGCTATGTAAATGAAAAAGTCCAAAAATGTTGAAAAAAAAAGTGTTTTTCTTATAAAATTTTGCAAATAAATAGTATTTAATCATGAATCTTGGCCAAAATTTATTCCATTATCTTTTTAGTAATAAAAAAAATAACCCAAATTAGTTTATAACCAAAAATTATAATTTTTAAACTTTTTTTAATTTTTTTATATTATTATTTATTTTTTTACATACTGTCACCCTAGCAGTACAGTGTCACCATGGTGACACTGTACTACTTGTGTGGGGTGAGGAAGATTTTTTTTTTTTTACACTGATTGCTTTTACACCCATGAAGGCTGTAAAAGCAATCATTTCTCCTTCTCTCTGGCTGCATTCTTGCAACCATTGAGAAATACTGTGTGAGCTGTGATTGGTCACAGCTTGTCACATGGTACAAGGCTGTTGTGAATAGCCTTGTACCATGTGACAAGCTGTGATCATTCACAGATTTCACACGTAGTAAGCAATGATGTTAGAAGTGACATCTTGCTTACTACTCTGCATGTGATCACTGATTGGCCAATCAGTGATCACATGATCAGGACCTTGCACAGAGGTCCTGTCTGATGATCGGTATTCCACTGTGTTTCAGTGACAGCAGTAAAATTTGGGGTTTTCCATCATTTTTTGTCCCAAAAACAACAGCCAACAGGGTAAACAGCAATAAGTATCCCCCAGTGGAAACAAAGACAGCGCAGAAATCTGACAGGTTCCAATCATTTCTCACTATATCCAAACCAAAAAAAAATGGTTGGCTTTAGGTATACTTTAAGGAAAATTTTGAATTTGCACATTTTGGGAAAAGTAGTCAGTTTAAAAAAGAAGTGTAGTTAAAGCTTTTTTTGTCCATACTTTGTTTCTGGGTCACAGGAGTGCACTTACTCTTGCACTCCTGTGATCCAGAATCAGCCAACAGTGGGATAAAGCCTGCTGTCTGCTGACATCACAGAGCAGCTCCAAGACCTGGGAGGATCCCCACCATAATGTTGGTATCTATCCACCTGCCTGATGGACAGATGGATCTGCCTCTCAGTGCATAGCTGAAGCCAGCTGCACCTGCCCCCTCTCTTGCCTGGCAGTCCATTGATTGTTGGAGGAACACAGAAGAAAGTGTCGTCACTCACTGCTTAGAGTGGATTGGGAACTGAGTGATCAGTGGTCAGGTGATCTTGTTGGTAGAGCTGACAGCTGCAGCATCAGACCAATGCTACAGCATGGAGGTGAGTATGTGCGTTTGTTTGTTTACACACCCCAAACTTTTCCTTTAAGTCTAATCTACTCAAATCATTAAAGTGGTTTATTTTGTATTACTTTCAAGTGTATTTTTGAGCACTAAAAGCTAAGATTTTAAGCGCCTCCCGCCCGCCATATAGTAAAATGATGGACGCAAGGCGGTTCTCTCACATACGCGGCTCAGGGAGCGTGCAGCGTGGCGATCGGCGGTGAGCTGTGTCCCTAGGACAGAGCGGATCACCGATCAACGGAAAGAGCCAAAGATGTTGGCTCGGTCATGTGATCAGCTGTGTTCAATCACAGCTGATCACATGTAAACAGGGAAATGCCGGTTATTGACATTTCTCTCCTCACGAGCTGTCACGCTGACAGCTCGTGAGGAGAGGAGAGCCGGTAATTGGCATTTCTTGGAGTGGATATGTACACAGATCATCAGAGCACTGATGATCAGTGTGCACTGATGATCTGTGCAGCCCCAGCAGCGCCACCTGTCAGTGTCCATCAGTGCCAGCTCTCAGTGCTCATCCATGCCACCTGCCAGTGCCCATCAGTCCCACATCAGTGCCACATTTCAGTGCCTATCAGTGCCACATCAGTGCCACATATCAGTGCCCATCTGAGCTGCCTTTCAGTGTCACCCATCAGTGCCAGTCAGTGCCACCTATCAGTGCTGCCAATCAGTGCTGCCTATCAGTGCCGCATATCAGTGCCAGTCAGTGCCGCCTATCAGTGCCAGTCAGTGCCGCCTATCAGTGTGCATCAGTACCGCCTATCAGTGCCCATCAGTGCTGCCTATCAGTGCCACCTAACAGTACCAGTCAGTGCCACCTAACAGTGTTAGTCAGTGCCGCTATCAGTGCTGCCTATCAGTGCCATATATGAGTGCTGCCTTTCAGTGCCCATCAGTGATGCCTGTCAATGCCCATCAGTGCCACCTACTAGTGCCTCCTCATCAGTGCCCATCATTGCCACCTATCAGTGTCCATCAGTGCAGCCTATCAGTGCCCATCACTGCAGCCTCATTAACGCACATCAGTGAAGGAGAAAAATCACTTATTTTATAACAAAAACTAAGAAAAAACTTTTTTTTCAAACTTCTCAGTGGTTTTTGGTTTGTTAAAGAAAAAATAAAAAAACGAGAGGTGATTAAATACCACCAAAATAAAGCTCTATCTGTCACAAAAAAATTATAAAAATTTCATATGGGTACAGTGTTGCATGACCGCGCAATTGTCATTCAAAGTGCAACAGCGCTGAAAGCTGGAAATTGGCCTGGGCAGGAAGGGGGTATAAGTGCCCTGTAGGCTAGTGGTTAAAATCCAGCGCCAATAAATTCCACCTCTAAAAAGTAAGTATATAGTCTAATATGTGTATGAAATTTTGTTATCCAGTTCCATTAAGAAGCCTCTTTTATTTTGCTCCTTTGAAATCTAGATGACTTTTGGAATTAACATTTACACATTGAATAACTAATAAGGCTTGCAGTGCCACTTGAATCCGGAGACCTGAGATTACCCCGCTGGTATGCAGATGGTGGGAGCTGGCATCCTGACATTGATTCTAGGCAATGAAAGTGAAGGGAACAGGTGCCATATCAACCTCCACGGTGTGAATAGCAGTGTTGGTGTGAGCTAACATTCTATCCATGCCCTCTGGCATGTTTTGCCCCACCCACCTGGGCTTGGTCCTAGAGGTCACCTCTGTGACCAAGCCCCAGAGGGTATGGAGAAATGCATCAGAAGGCATGGCTGGAGTGGTAGCTGAGGCCAAAATAAAATAAATATAGCTCTGTGCCTTGGATGAACTTGTGCTTTGAAAAATAAATGTAAAACAAGATACAGTGACTGCTGAAGTTAATAATATCGAACACAGTATACCAAAAAGGACCATATGTAAACCGTGCATGTCAGGAACATGCAACTCATATTCCATAAACTCTGACCAAAAAGATGCCATAAAATTCTAAGTTAAGTCCCAATATGAGGAAAGTACCACTTGACAATGCTGTTTGTGCCCCACATGGACTATCACTCACCATATGTAGATGACTACCTATCTCTAGTATGGTCAACAGTGCTTGTGGTGCATTCCCGTGTAAATTCACCACTGCTTCATTTTGCCAGAAGATTCATACCATACAAGATGAATTCACTCAAAGGGAAGAATCACAAGAAGAAGATCTCATAGCGTAAAAAACACTCAAATAGGTTTATTTAAAAAGAGAGAAATAAATGTACACTTACATGTTTCAGTCCCTTTAGGACTGGTACCCAATGTAAACAGCTTGTGTATCATTGGATGTTGAGTTACCGAGCCTCAATGTGATTCAACCTTTTAGCGCTATTAACGATCCTAGAGATAGGTGGTCACCTACATATGGTGAGTGATAGTTCATGTGGGGCAAAAACAGCATTATCAAGTGGAGCTCAATGATACTAATTGGACTCTTATTGCATTTTTTTGGTCACAGTTTGTTGAATATGAGTTGCATATTTATGAAATGCGTGGTTTACATATGGTCTTTTTAATGGTAAGTTAGGCCAACACTGATATTCACACCGGGGAGGTCGATGTGGCGTCTGTTCCCTTCATTTACACTTTGAAAGTGTTATTGTCTAAGATCTAAATAATATATAATATATCATGAATAATAATAATAATTGTATATATATATATATATATGTTTACTGGTCCTATTTGACTTGATCGGACTTTACATTCTAATTTCTTTAAATGTTCTGTACTCTTGTAAACATTCTCGAAACGCAGTTTCTAAATTCATTGTCTTCCTGAAGTTATAGAGAGTCGTCATTCATAGTAACATTATAAGTAAGGTTAAAAAAACACAGTCCATCAAGTTTAACTTATTCTAACACAATTAATCAAGAACAAGACAAATAAAATACCAATCAAGACATTTGACAAATTTCTTTTACTAGGAAAAAAATCCTTCTTGGCCCATTAATGGCAGAAAGATGGATATCCTTGGTCAGTGAATCTCCAGATCAATACACTAATTATAGTTAGAGATCCAATTCCTATTTCAGTTTTCATAAACAGTTACCAATTGCTACCAGCTCTGGAAGAGAGAACTAGCATTTGGTGAAACATGTTTTCTCTTTACAGGCTTAGGGATTTTAGGCCTAATATTTTTGTCAAAAAAAGACTTGTAGTACATCTCATTTCATACATGTTTGTATGTACCCTGAAAGTACAGAAAAATGCCTGTATTTGCGAGAGAAACAAACTCAGATCATAACTTCTTGTTGTAGGCTAAAAGCACACAGCATTTTTGAGGACAGAATGGTATGGGTCCTGCCCAGTTGTCTATTGCTAAACTGCTGTTAACTAGGTTACATGTACATGTAAATACCTTTCAATCACTGTAGGAGTAGTTACATGTACACAGCTAGATCAGAGAGTTCTTACAAAAAAAAAGTAGTTCCATCTGCAATATACATTTATTGATAGAGTTACATAATATATACAAAATACACACTAAACATTATTCACAGTATAATGTAGAGTGTAAGTCAACGGCTTCTATGATATGTACAAATTACACACACAACTATATTTGCAATACAATGCACAATACAAGTATGAAGTTAGTTTACCTCTCAACTTAAAGTCTGGTCATGCTGACTGCTGTGTGTCCAAAAACAAAAAAAAAACAAAAAAGGTTGGTAACAGTTCCTTATATTCCCCCCTCCTGTCTGTATGGTGGCTAATATAATGCCCTCTAATTGGTCACTGTACCTAGAAAATGTATAGCCATAGCAAATGTCACGTGTAGCCTGACTGGAGGATTCAAAGAAGGCAGCTGTTTTCAGATGTGATAAGAAACAAAAGAAAAAAACAGGGGCGGACTGACAACTCATAGGGCCCCCGGGCAATAGGGGATCATGGGGCCCCTGTGTCCTCACCCACACCCAAAAAAGCCTATGAAAAAGCCAATGAAAGGTACCAGGGCCATCTCATGGGGCCCCCTACTGACCCCAGGCCCTAGGGCAGTGCCCGAGGGCTCGAATGGTCAGTCCACCCCTGGAAAAAACAATGGCCAGACATTTTAAGTAGAAAAATGTTTACAATAACACCAACTGGGAAGCTAGCAGTCCTATAATGTTGAAATGCACTCAATGATTGCAATATATTCCCATCTAACTACAATATATTTATAATTACAATAATATTTACATCTGTTAATGGAGGTTTCACATCAACTCATTATCTAACCAGGGGCGGACTGACCATTTGGAAACTCGGGCATTGCACGAGGGCCCAGGGTCAGTAGGGGGCCCCATGAGATGCCCCTGGTACCTTTTTCATAGGCTTTTTTGAGTTTGGGCAAGGACACAGGGGCCCCATGATCCCCCATTGCCCGGGGGCCCCATGAGTTGTTAGTCCGCCGCTGTATCTAACACTGCGAAATCCCTCCCAATGTCATTATTTCCACAACATAATGACTAATTGTTCTGTAGTCTAGAATAAGAACTAGGAAATCTAATTAATTACTCTTAACTTTTTTTTCTTTTTATGGTTTAACTGGATGGACCTTTGTATTTTTTCAGCCAGACTAGCTATATAACAATATGTAATTCCCCTTGAAAAAAACACAGAAAGTGTGCAGAGGACACAGGAAAGCTCTGAGGTTTTTTTAACAGATTAACATGTATTTTTGCTCTTATTGGACAACTATTACAAAATACTGTATAGTTAACGCACCAAAAGAGAGCATGTAAGTGACTGTAAGATACACTTTAACTGCTTAAGGACCACCCTATAGCAGATATATTACCCACTGGCTCCCAGTGATTACCGGCAATCACCGACAGGGAGAAGGGCTGCTTTGTTTACCAACAGTCCTCCCTGTCAGTTTGGGCAGAATGCTCTTTTGCCATCCAGAGCAGTGTGCTTACAATGAAGAACACACCCCCTGTCCCCTAGTAAAACACTCCCATCACACAGTTAACCCTTTGATTGCCCCCACATTAACCCTTCCTGCCCAGTGCCATTAGTACAGTCTCAGTGCTTTTTTTTAGCACTGATCACTGTATTGGTGTCACTGGGAATGTCAGTGACACCAAGTCAGTTCCCCCCAGTGTCAGAAATGTGATTCTTTATAATTTTTTACTGGACATGTTTAATAGCGAAAAGTCCAAAATATTGTTTTTTTCTCAAAATTGTCGGTGTTTTTTATATAGCGCAAAAATTAAAAAACACACAGGCGATCAAATACCACCAAAAGAAAGCTCAATTTGTGGGGAAAAAAGGACTTCAATTTTCATTTGGTTGCAGCATTGCATGACTGTGAAATTGTCAATTAAAGTAACACAGCTCTGTAATGCAAACCACTTATTTAACCGCTTCCTGACCACCCTATAGCAGAAATACTGCTACAGGGCAGAACAGGTGCGCAAAATCACGTATGTATGTGATTCTCGCTCCTGTGATTTTCATGCCTCTCCCAGATAGTGTCAGATTGCCCGCAAGTACACCAGTAATCACATTTAACCCCTTGATTGCCAGGAATACGCTCATACACAATAAAACTCCATTGCTAGTATAGTGTCTGAATGGATCAATATCTTTGATCAGATGAGCACTATACCAGCGTTCACATTAGCATAGTGTCCCCAAAAACACAGCGTTAGGAGGATCAGCCTTGGTACCTGCGTTTAGTTCCTACTTTTAATCTCCCTTCTCCTCCAGCAAGTGCAGTGTCAGTAGGTCACTGTCACTTGATACATTGCACACAAAACCGCAGTGTACGCAGAATGAGGCCTGATCTCTGCTAGCACTTACCGGTGAATTTTGATGACTCTCATATGTAGCAGAGTGCCAGTACTAGTACCACTCTACCTTTTGGTGAACTGGCAAGCACCAGCGGCCTAGTACATCCTGGTCTTTCACATTCCAGCACTGCAGTATCACTTGGTGACGTGGCAAGTCCTATAAGTACAGTACAAGCTGGTGTAGTGGCGAGCACAAATATTGTCCCGCAACCACCAAGAATTCGCACACAGGCCCATAGAGCCCCTAGTGTCTTTCCGGATGTGCTTGCAAATCCCGATTGGCAGCCCACAAATTCTGCAGCACCCGTAATTCCCCCATTTACTGCTCAACCCGGAATTCAGGTGGAAACAGCAAATTTAACTACTCCCCTTGATTTTTTGTAGTTGTTTTTCACGGAAGATCTGTATGCATTGATTGTGGATCAAAGCAATTTATATGCACAACAATTTATCGCCGCCACCCCAAATTCAATCCTTGCCAGACCAGCCGCATGGAAACTCATTATTCCGAATTTAATTTTTTTTTGGGCCTAACCCTCAGCATTACTCAAAAAAACCTGATTCATCATATGCCCGTGTTCTCTGCTGCTATGGGCAGACATAGATATGAGAGTATAATGTGTTTTATGCATTTCAACAACACACTCTGTTGTCCTCGGGGTGACCCTGAATTTGACCGGCTCTACAAAATTTGGCCCCTCATAAATCACCTTAACCAAAAATTTGCAGATGTCTATACTCCCCAGCAAAACATCTGCGTTGGTGAGTCCCTCATTAATTTTTCTGGCTGCTTTGAATTCAAACAATTTCTCCCCAGTAAGCGTGCTAGATATGGTGTCAAGATGTATAAGACCTGCAAGAGGGCAGCAGGCTATACATATAAGTTTTGGATTTACGAGGGAAAAGATAGTCACGTGCCCCCCCCCCCCCCCCCCCGGATGCCCAGACTACACAGGGAGCAGAGGCAAGATAGTTTGGGACTTGGTGTCATATTTTTCCATATGGGGTACCACTTATACGTGGACAATTTTTATTCAACTGTGCCACTATTTAGACATTTGTACAATCTGGCACCATACACGTGGCACCGTGTGACCTAATGTGTGCCAACGATTAGAAGTGGGTGCACGCAGGGCGGTATATTCTAATGGTGAGCATACCACACACTTTTTCTGATAGAAATTTGTTCTCTTTTTTCACTCAGCCCACAGGCTGCATAAAAAAAGAACATAGCATATATACCCAACAAGGACCAGCAACATACATTACTGGACTTTGAATGGTTATACCAGGATGATGCCTATAGCTGCAGGTTTTTTTTCAGCAGGCAATCAGCTTTCATGTAAAAGCAATCCTAGTGGCTAATTAGCTGCAGGATTGCTTTTACAAGCAGTGGGAGACAATGCCCCCCTCTCCTGCTGCCTTCCAAGGCCTTCTCGGGCAGTTTTTCAAAATTTTGAAAAAAAAAAGTTTTTTTCTTAGTTTTTGTTATGAAATTTTGTAAATAAGTGATTTTTCTCCTTCACGGATGTTCTCTAATGAAGCTGCACTGATGGCACTGATAGGCTGCACTAATGGACACTGATAGGTGTCACTGATGGACACTGATGAGGAGGCACTGGCAGGTGGCACTGATGGGCATTGACAGGCAACACTGATGGGCACTGAAAGGCAGCACTCATATATGGCACTGATAGGCGGCACTGATAGGCGGAACTGACTGGCACTGTTAGGTGGCACTGATAGGCACCACTGACGGGCACTAATAGGTGGCACTGATGTAAACTGATAGGTGGCACTGACTGGCACTGATAGGTGGCACTGATTGGCAGCACTGATAGGTGGCACTGACTGGCATTGATAAGTGGCACTGACTGGCACTGATGGGTGACACTGAAAGGCAGCTCAGGTGGGCACTGATATGTGGCATTGATGTGCACTGGTAGGCACTGAAATGTGGCATTGATGTGGCACTGATGGGCACTGACAGCTGGCACTGATGGACACTGAGAGGTGGCACTGCTGGGGCTACACAGATCATCAGGACACACTGATCATCAGTGTCCTGATGATCAGTGTACATGTCCTCTCTGAGGGATGCCGATTACTGGCTCTCCTCTCCTCACGAGCTGTCAGTGTGACAGCTCGTGAGGAGAGAAATGCCAATAACCGGCATTTCCCTATTTACATGTGATCAGCAGTGATTGGACACAGCTGATCACATGACCGAGCCAACATCTTCGGCTCTTTCCGTTGATCGGTGATCCACTGTGTCCGAGGGAGCCGCTACTGGAACTGCGCATGTGCGGTTAGAATGGGAGGATGTCATATGACGTCCTCCCAGAATGAGAGAACCGCCTTGCGTCCATCATTTTACTATATGGCGGGTGGGAGGTGGATAAATGCCAACTCCCAGTGCAGTGCAATAGAACACTCCAAATAGTGCTGTGATTTACAGAGATATAAATTGCAATTTCTGTAATGTTCTTTGAATAAACACATACTGTAATTGTGTTCAAATTATAAAAATAAAACAACCACAATAATCTACAGTGATGTAAAACCAATCTTCTATATTTCAATTCAGCCATTAATGTCCAAAACAAACTCAAAACACAACATAAAAGTACATATATTATCCCAACATGAGTCCAGTATAGGATGCAACACGTAAGGCAGAATTTTGCCTGACCACTTCAGGATTCTGATACGGGGGAAGCCTTTGGAGCCCTACTCACTCTGATGTACTAAATCGGACAAGTGATAACAGACCTCCTAGAATTTAGAGGTCTACATTTAAGGTAAGCAGTTTGGAGTGGCACGAGGTGTATGGGGACGACACATGTGAATATTGGAAACACAAGCACAGTGAAACTTGACAGGATATTATATGGACTTTATGTTGTGTTTGGAGTTTGTACAACGTATGTTTGGACACAAATGGCTGAATTGGATTAAAAATGATTGGTTATACATCACTGTAGATTACTAAAGCTATTGTTATAGTTTTCAATACAATTTGTATTATATATGTATTGAAGTTATGGGAATTGCAATGTATGTGTTCATAGCACTGTTTGGAGAGTATTATTATTATTTTGATTTGATTATTATTTGTGATCTCAAATTTGGTAACATTCTGTCACATCTTGTTTTGAACAAGTCTCTAAATACATTTGCCCTGTTATGATTATCTAATAATGCTGTAATCAAAATTAAACCTTGATTATGTTATGATGCATCCCTGTGTCAACAAACAAAAATGCACAATTACTGAAAATAATTACATATTTTTTTAAACAGACTGGGCACAAAACTGATACTTAAATGTAGATATTTCATTTGAAGCATCATTATTTCTAATTTTACCATAAGGTTAAAAAGGTAATGGAACAAAAATAATAAAAGCTATTGTACCTTCTGCAATTCTTTTTTCTATAAAAGACATGTGAAATGTGCTGGACTGGAAATTAAACTTTGCTCTGTTAAACTCATTTCCACTTGGTCTGCCAAAGTTAAAATATCAGAAAGCAACAGAGAGGAAATGGCCAGAAGCTGTAACGCCAATGATATAGCTTATGGATAGTTGCACAGCAAGGGAGAGCCACTCTTTTCTTGAAAATTGGAATTCCACAATATGTAATTTTAATTTGATGTGAAGAAACAATTATGGGTAAAAATATGAATATAAAGCTACAAGCTATTGCAGAAGTATGGATCATATGAGACCAAAAATGACCCATTTACTCCTGGGGCTCTAAATTGCTCTTCAAAGTAATGCCAGCTACTTCTTAGAAGGGATGTAGGGATAACTTCAAAGAGAACTTAGTGTATCCCTTCAAGGCATATGTAAAGAATTTCAACAGCAGACATGGAAAAAGAAAAGGGAAACATAATAATGCTAAAAAGAACAAGAAATGCATGTGTAAAAGAATATCTTTTGCTATTGGTTATGGTTCTGTAATATTAACATTTGGTCAAGCTTTATCTGTCTTATACAGATCTGTGTCTATAGAATTCTTTATTTATGCACATTAAAATCTTCTATATTGGATTCCATAGACACAGGTTCATTCTTCAGACACAAATAAAAAGCCTGTGTTGACATCCAACACCGAAACAGCTTAAAGGTCATGATGAGTGATCCTAGCAGGGTTGGGTTCATAAAAGGTTTTGCAAATCTAGTGTGAAACCCACAAAACCCCAAACTTAGAGACAACCCCTATTGAAGTCTATAGGAGACTAATCTTGCTATATTTCTCTGTCTATTTTAAGGCTAATAAGAAAACTAAAGGGAATGGGGGTATGTGCTAATAAGAAAGAAAGAAAGAAAGAAAGAAAGAAAGAAATATATTGTTCAGTGAGTAGAGTTTATTGTGACTTAAAGGATCACATTGAAAACAGACAAATAGTATGCTTGGGGAATGCCTTAAAACTGCATATGGTTTTATGGAACAGTGATATGTAGCACTTTAATAGTGGCATAACACTTTTTTTTAATAGAAAGAAAATAGTAAAAAAACTACATGGGAATAACCCTAAAATTGCACCCACTCCCTTATCCAGAACATGCATTCTGGATAACCAAGAAAGATAGGGCAGTGAGTATGCTGCCCACCTCCTGTACAATACCAAGTCACATTAGTAGGGGTGTCTTGAAAGGGGGGATGGGAAAGCCTCCTCAACTTTCAAAGTATCCTTCATTATTTTGGCAGCCTCCGATCCCACAGCTGCCACCACAGTGTGACATATTGCACTCCTAGGATCACCCTGCACAGAGATTAATAATTTTCTTAGGACAACAATCTAAGCACCAGCAGACTAAGAGCTGATGTGACTGGGGCATTTTAACTCCAATGTATACACATAAAGCTACCACCATGTCAGTTCTGACCTTTAAGCCATGTCTTTGACATTGAGAACTTAGTGACATGCCATCTTTATGGTGTTTTATGTAAGTGCAATACTGTTTCCAATAAATGTGAGATGTTTTTACTACACCAGGAGGCAGTTAGTTTTCCTTTTTTGATTTTTATGCCTAAGGATAACAATTAACCATCACTGGTGAAGCAGAGGGGGTTTGGCCTGTACTCTGTCCAGTGAGTCTAGCATATAGCTGATCAAGTTGGATGAATATAGGGATGCACAGCCTAAATGATCTCTTTTGACATCACACGTCTATATTTGACATCATTCCTTTTGGGTACGTGTAAGCGGTTCTGGCAATACTCTTGTGGACTACTTTTTTGGGATGATTATTTCTCTATTGTGTCATTATTTTTATTTAAAATGCTACACCTTTTTCTTTATATGTATCTAAGATTTGTTGCCTACAAAATTGTGTTAGTTGCTACCAGGGGCTGACTGACAACTCATGGGGCCCCCAGGCAATAGGGGATCATGGGGCCCCTGTGTCCTTGCCCAAACTCAAAAAAGCCTATGAAAAAGGTACCAGGGACATCTCATGGGGCCCTCTACTGACCCCGGGCCCTCGGGCAGTGCCCGAGTTTCCAAATGGTCAGTCCGCCACTGGTTGCTACTGTGGAGTTGTATACCTAAGCACAAATAATTTTCTGTAATATATTATGATATTTGCTTCCACGCTGGACAGGAATGCAACAGAGTTTAAAATATGGTTCATTTTCACAGTAGTCCAATCTAAAAGAGTCATCAATTATCACAAGTTACAGAGAATTATTTCATAATTCTGATGATAATTGATGTCACAGCTGCCAATAGCGGCAGCTTTTTGTTGACCATTGAGCCAACATTAACCTAATCATAAAAGTTGAGGAGTGTGATGTTTGAGCAATTAATTATTGTATTATACTTCAGTGGACACTTACTTAATACCAAATATTTGAATCTCATCTATATTTCTATTTAATAAGATTTTGCAGTCTAAAAACCAACATAATACTGTACATAATTAAATTACAATGTTACAGATACCAAAAATAATAGGAATCTTATATATGTCTTCCTCAGAAAAGGTAATGTGCCCATCAGCTTTCTGCCTCTCTTAATGTGAGTGTTTTTGGTGTCCTGACACCAAAAACACCAACATTAAGAGAGGAAGAAAGCTGATATGCAATATGACTATTGCTTCTAGCTACTGATGTGTAAATCTGCTTGGGTTCCATTGAGGGAGAGTTTAGTGAACACTGGCAAAGGTTCATAAATTGTAAACTTTAATGCAAACCTTTGTTGAAATCAGTAGGAACTGAATCTTGAAAATCTGTTCTCTCCATTTTCATGGTTAAAAGACAAAGGATTGACAAAGGGCAGAGGGAAATAAGTACAGTCAGGAGAAAATATACAGTACCAATGTAAAAAATGCTTAAAAAAATACTGCTGAGGTTGAAAAGGGAGCAGCTCTTTTAATAAACCCAAAAGCAAAGCATTAAAAATGTACAATTCATTTAAATAACAATCTTTTGGAGCCTCAAACCTACCTGTGAAGTGGCGCACCTATACAATGTACAAGCAAAAATTTAATTTAGAAACAAATTAAAAAAATGAATTCAGGTAGCCAAAAAGCTGCATTTGTTCAGCAGATCCATGAATGACAAACAGGCTGAGTTCACCTGAAACAACAACAAATGTTCTTCTCCACTCAAGTGTGGTGTCAATATTGTGGTTAGATAATCTCTACTTTAAGTATCTCAAGTCCATGGACATCCTAGCCATGGCTTCAATCCTCAGACGTCCACTAGGCTTTGCTGCCCTACTCAGACAGGGGTGATCAATAAACACTATGGGGTTTATTTACTAAAGCTGGAGAGTGCAAAATCAGACTCACTTCTGCATAGAAACCAATCAGCTTCCAGGTTTCATTGCCAAAGCTTCATTGAACAAGCTGAGGTTAGAAGCTGATTGGTTTCTATGCAGAAGGGAGTCTGATTTTGGACTTTCCAGCTTTAGTAAATAAACCCCTATATGTCCATAGGACTATAAGTTCATACTTTTTTTATGATGATCCATTAGTGTAAATTTTAACCTATGGTAATGACCTTTGTCTCAACTTCAGCCAAATATATAACAGTATAGGTAATCATGAATGTATGGGAAGTTAGGGAAACACTAGTTTTCCTAGTTGTAGAACATATAATATATGCAAGTATAAATTTAATTATGTGTGCATTTACTTATTTCATTTTTTACATTCCATGAAGCTCAAGTACCAACTATTTTAAACAAAAATAAACTCCACTTGAATAATAAAACATATACAAAACCTGTAGCATTTAACTCAATCTCATAAAAAAATCTTGTGTTTGAATGGAAAGAAAAACAAAATAATAATGATAATCGTTTGATAAATTTATTTACACTTTACAACTACTATGAATACATTTAATAGCCCAAAAAGTGACCAAAGAGATGGTACATCCTTTGGTAAATATTGATGAAAAAATATAGATTACCAAATGCTTCTAGCTATAAAGACTGCCATTGACATCTTGTTACTTAGTGAAAAGGCTTTCACTACTGCTTTCAATGTAGCAGTAATGTTAAGTGTATATTGATTTCGAACACATTATTGGTGCTAAGTGAATTTTAGCCTAACTTTTATGTGGACAAGTGATTTTTGTTGTATAGAGAATCATTACAAGAAATGATGCATGCTCAACAAAATAGAAATATAAAATACCTCTTTATTGTTGGCTTCTGATGCAGCTAATGCACATTACAATCTAGTTGACTTTTATCTGTATTGAATACATACTGTATGTATGTACAGATAGAGGTGTATGTAAATGTAAAACTATTTTTTTAGCTTTAAAGTTTGTATTGCTATTTGTGCTCCCTCTGTTTGTGTTGGTGACCAGGGTGTCCCCACTATTTGTATTTTTGACCAGTGTCACCCAGATAGAAAGTGGTGGGAATACCAAAACTTTAAGCTTTCACCAAAGCAAGAGATGAGGATACATCATTCAATAGGGTTAAGCATTTTGGTGACAATTTTCAGAGCTAGGAGTTCCTCTCACCTTGGGAAGATTCCCTTTTGCATTCTGTTGCACTACAAGACAACAAGCGAAGGACAATCTCCACAGAGGGATGTGGGCTGAAAAAAAAAAAAAGTTACACTTTACAATAGCTAGAAGCTGGAGATGTGATCATGAAAATCACAAGCAAAAGGACTTTTCATGACACAATCAAATCATGAAGGTCTCAGGTCGATTTACTATTGTTAAATTTGATCCAAGAATATTTGGTGAGGCCCGCAAGTTTAAAACAGTTTTTTTTAAGTAAAGTTTATATGTGCTAAATGACTACCATTTAAAAAGTTTAAACTTGGATATTGTATTGGCATGGATTATTTTAATTGTTGTGTAGAAGATTTTGTCAGGCCATAAATTAGGAGTGTTGGGTCAAAAAGGTGTAAGTTTGTGTCTAACCAGACTTTAAAGGATGTTTTTCGTAAAAGAATGAAACCGAACCATTTTCTATTACTTTACATTTAAACTTTCCAGAAATTTTACAAAATGAAAACAGAGAAATCTGTTTACTTTACACATTGTTACATCATCACTAAAATAACTTCAGCCAGTGCTCTATAATGTACAGAGCAGTAAAATAAACAATTGGATGACATGTGCAACCATTGAATCTGGTGCTGTATTTTTTTAATTGTTCCCTAATTAGTTTTAAATAATGTTGTAAATGACTCCACTGTCATATTATAAAACAGATGGCAATGACAAACTTTGCAGCATTCTATGAATATTGATTAGATAATATGATTTTCAATTTTTATTTAGCAATCCCTTATGTGTTTTTCCAGAAAAAAAACAATCATATTTACTTAGCAATCAAAGTAAATATGTGACAAAACAGAGACGCTGATATAATAATATCGTAAATGCAAACTTCAATATTTAATACAATGTGCTGTTATACCAAACGAAGGGAGAAATTTTTGCTTGCTGGCAGAAAATCCAATCTGTTCCCGAGTAAACAAAGAATTGCTTGGATAAAGGCTCTACCTCTACAGACTAACAAATGATTGTGAAGCCAGATTTTAGAATAATTCCATTCTATCTTTGGTGCCTGAGGAATGGATATGAAAGAACCTGCCAAACCTATTCATTTTTGCTTTTGAATGTTCCCCTTCTTTACAGACAGATTGGGGTTTACTGTCTACATTATATGTTTCTGGAATCCAAAGTTCAGACTGCAGAATATTTAAATGGGCTATTCGATAGAAAAGTATTCCTAAAACGTATTAACAAACTTGACTAGGGCAATATTCTAAATTACATTGCATTATATACTATTATAAAGTTAACTCCAAGATTAGAGATAGATAGATAGATAGATAGATAGATAGATAGATAGATAGATAGATAGATAGATAGATACTCTAGAATATTTAGTTGTATCTATAGTAAAGCCAAATAATTTTAGCTTTAGATATGCTGATAATTGGTTAAAATGGTTACATTTTTAAAACCTCTCTACTTTTTTTTTATCTGTCCCATTGGAAATATTTCCCTATACTTCCTGCTTGAAGGACACAACAGGAAAGGAAATCTCTCCAAAGTGAGGGGACATCCTGTGTTAAACAGTTGTCATTTACACAGGTATCCTCACTGAAAGACATCTATAATAGGGCACATATCCAATGAAAACAAATGTGCTATGTATGTAATCACTTTTGTTTAGTCAAAGGGTGCTTTACAGTACATCTAAAGCCAATTTCTTTGCTTGTTTGTTTTGGATAAACTAGGCTGTATATTGTGGGAAAGATGAAATCTTCATATAGGGAAACCTGTGCAGAAGACAATTATCTAAAGAAAATTATTTTCATTTGCTTTTTATGTTTGGGATGATAGCTGAAGGAAGTCTCTTCAGTGGGCCACGGACAACATATAAAACTGGACATTTTAGATTTCATATCATTGTGTGTCTTGGTGACAATGTTCACAAGGAGAAAGTGAAAGGATGAATCTCCCTAAGGACACTTTCACACAAAGGTCTGATGTCTGATCGTCCTTTCACTCCTATGTACTGGTGGATGTAAACAGACTTGTGTTACACCCATCCACCTCTGATCCAATCCAGTCTGCTAAAAAAAAAATACCAAAGGGGATCTGTCCCCTTCCTTCTTGGTGGATTCAACCAGAGGGCAGTCTGGTGTAAATGAACAGCGCATGTCCGTTTACTCCTGGTCCATCCATAGAGCAGAGCTGGCTATGTTCCCTCTGCATAAACTAAGCAGATGTGGATCTGTCATCTGCATGTCCTTTTTGATCAGCAGGGGATGAGTGGACAGATCCCCTGCTGATCAAAATAGAGTCCACCTCAAGTGAAAGGGACCTAATGAAGAAACAGAGAGCAATAAAAACCTGACGGTGATTTTAGCTTTTTTTTTACTCTATAAAAAATAAAAATAATAATCATAATAATAATATCTTTTGTTTTTAGATATGCATTGACCCTTGTTATCCTTTTATTTCTGCTAAGAGACAGGTAACTGCTAGTTTTCTGCAATGTAATATTTTTACAAACCATGACTGGACAAACATGACTAAAACCTCTGACTACCGTCTGTCATTATTGGTGCTGAATTTATTGAATGCTGCAATAAAGCAAGCCTCCACAGCAGTCTAAACATTTGTTTTACAAAAGTACAGGCCACTTTTAAAGGCAAGCCTTAGCCCCCAGTTACTGATTTAAGTACAAAAGAAGCGACAGTCTTCCCAGCAGGCCAATTTTTCCACCAGGTGTGTACTTGTCACCTCTATGAAATGCTGACATTCTGATGGATAATTGTATAATTTTTGCAATTACGAACAAGTTTTCATTTAGTAGGACTGACCTTGTGCAGATGTTTGTTTCAAAAGTGCCATGGAAAGACAAGATACCTCTGCAAGGCTGCTGCATGGTAATCAAATGACATGCAGAGATAGTTCAGTCTTGCAGGTCACTTATTTAAGAAATGGTTCATTTCTCTGTTAATACATCTCAATCTTATCAAAGCAGTTAGCTGCAAACAGCTTTAGTTTAGTCTCCAGCAAGCAGCATATGCGCTTGAGTTTCTACTGCTGAGAAAGTGAATCGGTTGCAGAAAGACTAATCTGTTAAATCTTACAGGGAAGTTGATATAAAGAAAAAACGAATTCCTTATATATATATAGAGTTTTCTTTTTGTTAGTGGCAACCAGGGGCGGACTGGCAACTCACGAGGCCCCCGGGCAATAGGGGATCATGGGGCCCCTGTGTCCTTGCCCAAACTCAAAAAAGTCTATGAAAAAGGTACCAGGGGCATCTCATGGGGCCCCCTACTGACCCCGGGCCCTCGGGCAGTTCCTGAGTTTCCAAATGGTCAGTCCGCCCCTGGTGGCAACCATGTTTGTTGAAAAAAAAAAGGAGACATTATAGTTATATGCCATTTGTAATAAATTTGATTAAATGGGGTTGATTTACTGAATGAGTTGAGAATGTTAACTTAGCAAAATGAACAATGATGCTGTGTTCACTTTGATCTCCCAAATATTTAAAAGGCAAAATCCTGTTGTTTTATTTTATTTCCCTGCTCATGACTGGGAAGTCAAGGTAAACACATAATGGCTTTGACATATGAACAATATTGACTACCCCTTTCATAAATCAACCCCGAAAGATTAAATGACTGTACTTCTCTATGTGTATATCCAAAGAGAAATGATACAAGTAATTGTAGGTTATGTCCATCTTGGTTTTGTCTTCTGCAGTTTGAGCCATTTAATAAATAATTGGGTTTTTTAGCACTACAGCCTTATTGGTTTGTTTAAACTTGGTATTAATACTATGGATATCCTTTATGTCTAAACTCCAGTCCACTCCCAAAAGGATGTTTTAGGTATTTGTGGAGCCATGTGGGCTAAGTCAGCTTTGTATGCCAACAGTGAGATCTGAATACCATAATTTAGGCTTCTGTTCCTGCCCACCTTAGAATTTGTTGGTGTTCCCATCCATCTTTCCATGTCCAAATCCCTACTGTCTCTACTAACTATTCTTCGTTATATAAAACGAATTAAAAAAATCGCCTGCAGAAAGAGTGGGAGCTCATCATATAGGCACCCGCAGGTGGAGAGGACTAGCACAGGAGTCTCACCAATTGAATCTTTGAAATATATACCAAAAACTGCCAGGTAGTTTAAGTGCCTAACATCTAGTACCAAATGTCTACCAACAAATTATATATCAGTTTGAGGTGGACTAACATTTTATTCATAAAATGTACACCAAATAGCCAACCCATTATGATGACCCATTATGATGACCCACATAATATTGAGTAGGTCTCTCCTTTGCCCTACTCATCAGTATTTGCATTTTGTGGCATGGATGGCACTGAAGGTATGCAGTGGTAATAGGCACCAAAGCATCAGTAGCAGATTATTTTAAATTCTGTAAATTGCCAGGTGGAGCCTCCATAGATTAGACTTGTTTTTCTACAACATCCCACAGATGATCAATTGTATTGAGATCTGGAGAATATGGAGGTCAAATCAATACCTCAAACTCATTGTTGTGTTCTTCAAACCATTTTTGAACCACTTTTGCAGTGTGGCAGGGCACATAATCCTGCTAAAAGAGGTCACTGACACCAGGGAATACCTTTTCCATGAACTTCCGTATACTTGGTCAGCAACAATGTTTAGGTAGGTGGTACGTGTCAAAGTAAAATCCACATGAATGGCAGAACATTTCCCAAAGAATCACTCTCTTTGGCAGCTTGCTTGGTCACAGGAAAGTGAACCACATGCACCTGGCCATCCACATGATGTAAAAGAAAATGTGATTAATCAGAACAGGCCACATTCTTCAATTGCTTTATGGTCCACTTCTGATGCTCATGTGCCCACTGTGTACTTTTGGCTGTGGACATGGATCAGCATGGCACCCTAACTAGTTTGCAGCTATGCAGCCCCATACACAACAATGGTTTCTGCTTTCAACACATCAACTTCAGGGACATGTTTATTTGCTGCCTAATCTATCCAACTGACTTTCAGATGCCAGTGTAATGAAATAATCAATGTTATTCACTTTACTTATCAGTGACATCCACTTGCCCTCCAGAGGATTTACCCCCCCCCCCTTCCTGACCAGGCCATTTTTTGTGTTACAGTGCTGCATGAGCGGTCATGCAATACTGTACCCAAATGAAATTTATATCCGTTTTTCCCACGAATAGAGCTTTCTTTTGGTGGTATTTGCTCGCCTGTGCATTTTTATTTTTTGCGCTATAAAAAAAAAAGTCCAACAATTTTGAGAAAAAAGCAATATTTTTGACTTTTTGTTATTAAACATGTCCAGTAAAAAAAATTAAAAAAATCTAATTTTGTCATAAATTTAGGCCAAAATGTATTCTGCTACATGTCTTTGCTAAAAAAATCCCAATACGTGTAAATTACGGAAATTAGGGAATAGCTGGTTATCAAGGAGTGGGCTGGCAAGCCGGCAGTTGCTTCCCTAAGAATGGATGACTCATTCGCTGTCGGCGGGGTTCCCTGCTGACAACTGAATGTAAACAAAAGAATTGCTGGCAATAAAATTTTAGGAAAAAAGCAGCATGCCTCCCCAATCTGCACCAGGCCCTTTAGGTCTAGTATGGATTTTAAGGGGATCCCCAAGTTTAAAAAAATGGCATAAGCCCCCTCAATCCATAAGGGGAACCCCCACACCTAAATTAAAACATAATGGTGTGAAGTCCCCCTAAAATCCATACCAGATCCTTATCTGAGCATACAGTCTGGCAACCAGGAAAGGGGGGATGAGCAAGTGGTCCCCTTTCTGAACCGTACCAGGCCACATGTCCTCAACATGGGGGGTGCTTTTGGGATAGGGAGGGCTTCCCCCAAAAGCACCTTGTCCCCATGTTGATGGGGACAAGGGCCTTTTCCCCACAACCCTGGACGGTGGTTGTGGGTGTCTACGAGCAAAGGGATTATTGGAATCTGGAAGCCCCCTTTAACAAGGGAACCCCAAGATTCCAGCTCCCATGTACATTGTACCTCTACCAGGGGCAGACTGACCATTCGAGCTCTCGAGCACTGCCTGAGGCCCCGGGGTCAGTAGGGGGCCCCATGAAATGCCCCTTGTACCTTTTATAGGCTTTTTTTGGGTGTGTTTTGAGTGTGGGCAAGGACACAGGGGCCCCATGATCCCCTATTGCCCGGGGGCCCATGAGTTATCAGTCCGTCCCTGACCCCTACTCATTCACCAAAAAAGTGTAATAAGCAAATAAAAACACAGGTATGGTTTTTGACAAGTCCTTTATTTTTTTTTTTTTAAATGCTCCCCGAAGTAAATCCAGTGTCAATGGCAATGGACATGGCACACAACCAGAAATATGCCAGAAAAAGCATTTTTTATCCAGTGATTTTTTCAGCTCCAATTGTGCATGGAGCCTTATTATTTTCATCTGTGCACAAAAGGTCATTCAAGGTGAACAACAGCTGCAATTTATCTGAGTGAAGATTCTCAACTCCTTTAGTAAATCCGCCCATAATATCATTCTAAAGGTTCACAAATCAAATACCAGAAAAATACATAAGAGGCTTTGATGACTGTTACAGCTAATGTTTATTTTTGACAAGCCATGCACTAAGTTTTCACTAGGGTTTCACACTGAAAGGATCATTTAACACATTAAAATAAAATTATACTGATTGTGGCATTCGCTTCATCTACTGAGAATAACAAAAAATGGATGTTCACTGTGGTCTGAAGGTAATAAAAGCACACTCTCTGAACCATATAATTAGAAACATATTAACTAATTATTAAAGCTTAATGCATTATAAAAAAAAGGAAATAGCATTCTCTATTTCAGTTGCCCCTAAGGAATAATCATATTGAATATATGTTAAAAAAAAAAAAAAAAAAAAAAATATATATATATATATATATAATATCTTTATATAGCCATCCTCTTCTTTTATTCTGAATAGATTAAAACAATATTTTCTTTTTATAGTAATTGTTTCCAATAAAGTCTGTTTAGTATAAAGTATATATCAGCACATTACACAATAAAAATGTAATCTTGAGAACATATGTATTTTTTTGTTACAGTGAAAACATGTGGATCGAATCTTCAAGGTCCAAGTGGCTCATTCACGTCCCCAAACTTTCCATTTCAATATGACAGCAATGCCCAATGTGTCTGGGTCATTACGGCTGAAAATCCTAACAAGGCAAGTGTCATAATTTTGAGTATGTGTGCTTTATTCTTATTGAAAAATAACAAAACGTCTTCTCTATAAGAATTTGTTGACCATATCAAACAAAAGGTTAGAGGTAAATGTTAAATCTTAGCCTTCACACTAGCTTTGCTCTCTGAAGAGCGATCTGCATTTAGCCTATGACAGGCAGTCAGGAGGTATTGTATCACATCCTCACTGCCTGCTTTAACCCCTTGAACCCCTCATTAGCTCCCTGCAGCCATGTCCATTGCACATGGTTGAGGAACAGTTGAAGAACAGCCCCTCTCACTTGACAGGGTACAATTCCCCCCTTGGCTGGAAAGTAAAGCATCATGGCTGCAGCATGTGTTCAACCCAGGCCACTACTAACTCTGAAGCTAAAGAGAGTAACCATTGGGAGGAGGTAAAATCCACCCACCAACTACTATTGTGAGCCCTTATGGAATTTTTGTTTTCACTGTGGAGGTACCATATTATTGAGCCTCTCTATTCCAGGAAAGCCACATGTCTAATATCATATAGATTCTTACATCAAATGCTTTGAGAAGGATCAATGCTGCCATCGAAAGATGCAAATAACGAGGCTGCCTGTAATTATCTTATTTTTCATAGTCCATTTTAAAAAATAACAATGGGTTTCCACCACTCAAGTCATGCCAACCTTTAATCCTAATGGATAGAGGGTTATGTGCTTGTGAGTCCCACACCATCTTGATTCCAGTCCATATACTCCTCAGTGTATGGTAGAGTGCATTGAGAGGAGTCTACAAAAAAAACAACAACAGGTAATGGCTTTAAAGCATAGAGGTCAATTGCTATTTATTTTTTTTTTTTCAAATCTCTCTTTTGCACTTTTGCTGCTCCAAAAGAAAGAAGTCAACAGAAGGTTGATTGTATATAAAACAGATAAATATGTAAAACAGATAAAATAAGAACAGGTAAGTACAGATAATGTATATATTTTATGATTTTATCAATCTACATTTCAGCTTCTGATTTTCACTGACTTGTCAGGATAAGAGTGATTTTGGCAATTTCACCATCAGTGAACTGTCATTTATTTAATTTATTATGCTTTGTAAAGTATATTTCCTTCTTTTGTGTTTGCTATTTGTGTACTGTCACTTTATTATTTATTTATTTTTGCAATCTGCAAAAAAGAAAAAGTAAACTAATGGCTAATGTGTGGCCATTTTGTGGGGCAGAAAAACAGATCTAGGATAGTTGAAAGCAGCTTCCATAATCCTCAAAATCCATCTACATCCTTAAAAAAATGTAATCTTTTTCATTGAATCCAACGCCTTTAACCAATAAGGTTAAATTTCACTGAAATCTCACAATTTTTTATGATCGAGGGTAAAAATCCTCAGTTTCACTCATAGCTACTGACTCCAGTCCACCAAGTAACATAAGAATGTAAGAAAATTAGGTGTTTAAATGCTACATTTTCATTTGAAATCTCCTTTTACTAATATTGCATAAAATGTGCCCCAAACATAACAACCAATCAAATATAACCATTTTTGAGGATGTTATAGAAAGTAAATGTTCTGTAGGGTGTTACATTTCTCTTCAACTCTCCAGACCATGATATCAGAACATACGCGAGTGGCTATGCATAAGTTTTGCCATTCGTCTAAGCTGTTAAAGACCGGGACTAGGACAAATAAAAGACTTTCTGCCAGAAGAATTTCTTCACTACATTGCTCTCAGCATTTTATTTGATATTAAAGCAGGTATTAAAAACTGTTCATTAAATTGCCTACAGAGCCTTGCAGTGAGGTTGAAATTAAACATGACTTTTACAATATTGCTCAAATTCTTAATGTTCTTGGTGCAATTGATTGCACTCATGTATCATTAGTGGTTTCTTTCAGGCATTAAGCTATGTTTAAGAACTTGAAATTGGTCATTTCCACCATCTGCTTGTCACAAACTCCCAGAACGACTCAAAGCTGCTTTTCTGATGTACCTCTTTTGGTGAAACAATGTTCCTATTTTTTTCTGTGATTCAGCATGAACAAAATATGTTTTCTTCCTTGTGCTGACGTTGGGTATGAAAAAAGATAACTTACAGCAAGTAAAACATATTCTTTTTTGAAAGTACTTTAAACACTGCCCAACACAGCTGAAATCAGAATTGTTTAAAAGGGGGTCTGATAACTTTTATACTATCTAATAGGGTGGGGGGACACAGAAAGTATTTTTAAATAACAGTATGACTGTCATTAAAATGATGGCCATTGCACCTGTATACTGTAAGTGATGTATGCATTTAATCCATAAATGTCAATGTCACTGATAAAAGGTCTGATAGAAAAAGGGTGCTGTTGCACTTAGGAAAAAAATTACATATATATAAAAGAATTGACTATATATAAGATACCTAGCAGTAGTCCAACATGTGAATTTCTAAACACAAAATCTTAGATATTTCAAAAATGGACCGCGCTAAGGTCACAAATTGACTAAATAAACTGTGCAATCTATGAAGTGATAACAATGAGCAACATGCAAATACAATATTAATATTTAGGATTTGTACCCTCAATCATAAAAAATTGTGAGATTTCAGTGAAATTTAACTCTATTGGTTAAAGGTGTTGGATTCAATGAAAAAGATCAAATTACACATCGGCCATCAGGACCGGATTGCAAACTGGGATAGTCCCAAAAAGCGAGTGTGACTTACTTAGAGATAGGTGGTCATGAAATGACGGTGAGTTTCCATCTATGTGGGGCACCAGTGTGAACACAGTGAAGCACTTGTCAATTCAGTATGGAGTATAACCGTTAAAGATACAGCACCATTGCACCAATTATTAACATGTTGGGACTGAATATTAATATTGTATTTGAATTTTGCTCATTGTAATCACTTCATAAATTGCACAGTTTATTTAGTCAATTTGTGACCTTAGCAAGGTCCATTTTTGAAATATTACTGATTAAAGGTCATTCACCCTAAAATTAGTATTTTAATTTTTGGTAGATGCTGGAACCACCAGTTTCTTGTATGTCTTTTGGTTATATTGGTTAGCTCTCTAAGTTTGGATTTTTTTCGCTCTGCACATTTGCTATGGTCAGATCCTTCTTTTGGATCCCGTAATAACCTGTAATTTATTATGAGAGAGAATGAAACGGGGAAAGCCAGGGGATGACTATTTATACACATAAGTAGGTGTATAAAAAGGTGTAAAATTAATATGTCACTTTTAGGTGAACTGACTTTTTAACTAAACTAATTAAATAATTTCACTTATGCTTTTCCAGATCTGTTACATAATATGCAACATTTGACATTTGCTAAAGTTTCCCTTTAGATGAAAATCATCATTCTATAAAAAAAACCATATTAGGTTCAGACAATAATTCCATTTCCATCCAGTGGGTTGGCTTGCTAAAAGTGATTGTAAAAAAGTGATTGTAAACCCTCAATTTGTTTTCTCTTAAAATAACAAACATGCCATACAGTACTTACCCACTCTGTGCAATGGTTTTGCCCCGATCCTCTACTTCTCAGGTCACCCACCAGCACTCTAGGCACCTCCCCTTCTTGGTGTGCCCCCATAGCAAGCCATTTGCTATGGAGGCACACCTGGGGGCTCAATCAGTGCTGTGGTTCAGCCCCACCCCCACTCTCTGCTTATGGTGTTTGATTTACAGCAGCAGGGGCTGCCAATTGCTCCTGCTGCTGTCTGAGTCCCTGTGAGTAGAGGAAGAGAGGAGTGAGAAGACTGCAGCCAGGCACAGTGCTGGATTGCTGACAGACTCAGGTATGGGTTTTTAGCAATGGAAGGAAATAGTGGGGTGTTTTTTTTAACTTAATGCAGGGAATTCAATAATGTAAAAACACCAAGGCTGTAGCACCACTTAAAGGTATAGAGGATATTCACTATATACCATGTTCATTTGGACTAATTGACTCTGATTATCCAAAAAAGAGAAAAACAAAAACAAAAAAATGCAGTCAAGAACAAGCGCAAATCCTGTTTTTTTCCCTGCACATATTTGTGGAATCAAATTGGACATAGCTTTGCTTTATTCACTAAAACTACTTTATTGCTAAAATAAAAATGCTAAATAATGTGCCCCTGGCAAAAAAGAAAATTTCACTTCTGACGTTTGCCATTCCACCACCTCGGCTTGAACAATCATCAGAATCTGACACATCCTGGACTGTCAGAATTCTGGTCCCCCACCATATGTTATTGTTCCTGCTGCTACCTTCTACTGTATATTGCAGTTATGTAGGGTCGCGTGGAGTCCCTGAAATGTCAGAATTTGATGCTTCAAGCAATGGTTTCTGAAATACAGAGGCGATGCTTAGAAAATGTGCCTTATCTTTTTTTCAGGGAGCACATTAACTATTTTTATTTTAGTGACAGAGTCAAATAGGCTGAGTAAATATTCTCTATTTCTTTAATAAATCAACCCCAATGAATGTCTGGTGTCAGGTCATTTGAAAAATTTCCTGAGCCTGTTATTTGTCATGCATCATGTAGGTAATAAAACGCACACTTAAATTAGTGAACCCTTTGACCTTACTATGGCCTCCTGTGACCAATGGCCATTAATAATATTTTTACCAACAAAAAATAATATTGCTAAAACAGCTGAAACAGATTGTTTGGTCATTCATTTGAGATAGGAATAAAAACGTATTTGTTTAATAAAGTAAATCTTCTTTATGTATTTGCACTTATATTTTGATTTATAAGAATGTATTTAAAAGACTGGGATTGGATGATTGTTAGCAGTAGCTATCTGCATGGTGTGTTTTCTCTCTCAATAAATAAACAATGTGCTAATTATACATGTAATAAATAACATTTAAAATAACCTTGGCCTTGCCAACACTGACACTAGCATTTAATGCTCATTAAAATGTTTTGCAGTACTGTTGGAAAGTGATAGTGGATCATTCCGCCTGTGACACCATTACCGAGCAGCACATATTATTTATATTTGTGTGTCTCATTTTGGAACGTTTTAAATTGCAAGATTTTGTGGATCATATTGTCTTCTCCACTTAGTTTTTGGTAGATACATTTGAACTGATTTTTTTCCTATATATGTTCTATTACTTCCCTTCAGGTTATTCAAATCAATTTTGAAGAATTTGATTTAGAAATAGGCTATGACACTTTGACAATTGGAGATGGAGGAGAAGTCGGAGATCCAAAAACTGTTTTGCAAGAGTAAGTCCAATTATCTTTCATTCAGATTCACACATTTTATATCATTACATTTTGTTGATAAATAACACAGATGTTTAATTCATATTGCCCGATGTACAGGACATGTAGTTCCAGGCACCAGGAAGGTAGTTTTTTTTTACCTATAACCCTGCTGTGGGTAAGCAGCAGGGTCATCTGTCAAGTGGAAGCATTTGTGTGGTAGCACTGCTGCCCAATTGCTTCCACAGAGCCCACTATGTTGCCAGCCTCCGCCCCCCTGCCCGCTACGTCTCCCAAGGTGCGCTTGTCCATCTGTGAGCCTGGGACCAGTTTAGTGGGTGTCAGCGGGTATACGGCAGGGAGGAGAGTGGACATATCTGCTCCTCTTCGCTTCTTGTTCTGACCCACAAGTGATGTGACATCACTTCCTGGTCCCCAGCGACCAAGGCTGGGAAAGAATGTAATGCAGTGCAATGTGCACTGCATTACATCCAGTGTAGTACAGGGGAGACATGCAGGCTCTTTTAGACCCTGCATGTCTCAAAAAAGAGAACCTGTCACCAAAAAAATCATCACATAGGGGACTTTTTGTCCCCTATGTAATGAAAAAAAAAGTTAAGTAAAAAAAAAAATTAAAGTTACACCCAAGCATATAACCCCCCCAAAAATTTTTAAGACCCCCACATATGTATGCATGTACAAACGTAAAAGCTCATGCTGGAGCGTCTATGCATGAAAACGATGATTGTGATACACATGTTACATATCACCATGCACACCAGAACGAAAGCAATAATTCTAGCACCAGACCTCCTCCGTATCGGTAAACTGGTGACCTACATGAGGCTTTAAATGCGTCATCTATAGAAAATATAGGGTACTAAAGATTGTTGCCATTACATGAGCGCATTCAAATTTAAGGTTTGACTTGTTGGACATCTATTTACTAGATGCAGCATAATATTTTATATTTTAAAAAAATTAGATAATTTATTGCTTTTTGTACCCTAAAATTAACTTGTGTATTTTTTTACTGAAATTTTTGCATTTCCTATACCTTTGTGATAATACCGTGTGACATAATAAATTGGAACTACCATTATTTTATTCTCTAGGGTCTCTGATTTCAGAAAATATATGTTTTGGAGTTTTGTGTAATCTTCAAGCCTTAAGTGATTTTTTAAACACGTGCAAAAAAAACAAAAATGGCTGCAGCAGCAAAAGGGATAAAGGATAAGCCCAACACTCCCCTTTCTTGACAACCACCCAATCGGTGCTCAATACACTGCAAGGTCTCTCCCCTCCCTGCTAGTCCCCGGGTGCAGTGCTAGAGACAGGCAGGGAGATGAGGAGGAGATAAACAATACAATCTTGAAAATATTAAACGTTTAAGATGCCATAAAGCGCCTTTTGTTTTTAAAAGCCCCAGGCATTCCTAAAAGCACCTCAAATTTAAATACGGTTTTGGTTACATTTTTTCTTTTTTGTAGATTGTCATAAGGGACAAGTAGATTGGGACACCAATGTAATCCTTAGACAAGTCGTTTTTTGAAAAATTTCCATACCCCTGTACAAGAACCCAGCTTGTAAATTAAATGCAGACCACACATAGCCCTGCCAATGTCTGATCTACCCACATGCTGAACCACTTTTATGTCAACATATCTGTATTCTACTCCCACTACTATGCCCCATTAACTTAAAACAGTGCAAGAAATTCTCAGAGCTGTAATTGGAACAACCTGGAGCACTGCCAAAAAAGATTGTAAATGCTTACATTTTTAAAAAATAACAATCATGGTTTGCTTACCTGCTCTGTGTAATGATTTTGGACAGAGCAACCCAATCCTCCTCCTCGCAGGTCTCCTGCAGGCACTTTCAGCTCCTCCCCCTTGCTGAGTAGCCCCATTGCAAGCTTCTTACTATGAGGGCACTTCTGCATTCTCATTCCTGGTTCCTGCTCTGTGTGTCCATTGATACAAAGAGTGGGGTTTGGCCCTGCCCCCACTCCCTCCTCACTGGCTGTGACTGACAACAGCAGGAGCCAATGGCTCCTGCTGCTGTCTGTGAGCTGATGAGGGAGGAAAGAGCTCTTATTCTTGTGCACATTGCTGGATCAGGACCAGACTAAGTTAAGTATAGAGGGGTGCTGGGGGAAATCTGTATGGAGAAGGTTTTTTTACCTTAATACATTCTCTGCATTAAGGTAAAAAAAAACGCTTCTGCATGCAGCTCCCCTCTCCCCCCGCCACTCCCTTATAGTTACTTGAGCCCAATCTTGATCCAGCAATGTGTATGAGAATAGATACTCTCTCACCTTTCTCCCATTTTAATGAACAAAACCTTCGACCTTTAGAACCACTTTAAGTAGCAGCATATCATAAGCCTCACTGCAATATCATCTAGAGATTTGAGCTGTGGGATCACACTGGCATTCACAGGAAAAATATAAACTATACTAATGTGGTCAGAATGATTGTAAGACTGTTAATAAATGACATCAGAGGAGTACTTGATGTTGCATTGATGATTTAGGATTGAGAATTTAACTAGATGTTAACCATTTGTACCAATCTTTTCTATAACAGTTCATAATCTAATTCTCTTGCCATATTCATTCAGACAAATAAATTGTAAAGCCATTTTTTTAAATAGAAGCAGTTTTAGTGTAATCAAAATAATATCTTCTAAGGACATGTTGCTAGCAGGAGCAACTTAGTGCAGATCTTTGGTTTCCAGGATAAACATTCTATACTGTGTTGGCTGAAGGTCCTGAAAACAGAGCAAGGCAATCCACAGATAGAAAGCATTTTTCATTGATTCATTGTGTAGGCAACTCTGCATAGAAATCCCATGGATATTGTTACCATGGAGAGTAAAAGAAATCTATAGCAGATGAACATGTGATCTTTTAAACTCATTTGACACCTGCTTTGTAACTAAATACTGTATACTTCATAAAATATGGCGCAGGATAATATTACCCTTATGTTTCCTTTTCAATAGGTTAACAGGAAGCTTTGTTCCAGACCTAATAGTGAGCATAAGTAATCAGATGTGGCTTCACTTACAAACTGATGACAGCATTGGCTCAATTGGTTTTAAGGTGAACTATAAAGGTAAGCTGTCATTTAAAACGCTTGCATTTGCATTCCATTATAACAAATCTACTGTGAAAACCAGACAAAACAGCAAATTAGGTATTATATTTGGTCTGTTGAATACATGCATGAATGTCTGCCCAATCTGCAGATTATTATTATTATTTTTATACAAGATTATATAGCGCCAACAGTTTGTACAGCATGTAACTATTAAGGGAGACAGTACAATTACAATATCATTCAATACAGCAGAGTTAACAGGGCCCTTGTTCTGAGAGCTTGCAATCAAACAGGGAGGGGCAAGTGGAACTAAAGGTCATAAATGTGAGGGACGAGCTGATGGGAGAATTAAAAGTTTCAGTTGTTAGCTGAAGGCAGGATAAGCTTCCCTGAAAAAATGAGCATACAACTCGTGTATCAAGAGCTTTGCTTTTTGAAATGCGTGATTCTCTATAAGGAGGTATTTAGGAAATATCTAAACTGATAAATCAGAAATTATTTTACTAGTTCTAATTAGTAATAGGTATACCAATCAGAAGATCCAGGTCTAAGCAGTGCAGCTGTTGTTCTCTTCCCCTTACTGCATATGGTACTGTAAAAGTAACGCATAAGTATATCAAAAGCATGTTATATGACTGATCTTTCACATGCCACACCTTGTGATATCAGGTTCCACTTTCCCCAATGATATATCAGTTGCTAGCTTGGCTCGTCTCCACCGAAGTATCAGCAACAGGAATGCCGCACACCGAGATTCAAAATAATCTTTCTTTATTAAAATAGTCAGTAGGAACAAATTCTATTCTGGCATGTTTTGTACTAGGCACAGCGCTTTCCTATACCTAACAAGAAACATGTCAGAACAGAATTTGTTTCTGCTGGCTATTTTAATAAAATAAGATTAGTTTGAATCTCAGTGTGCAGCATTTCTGTTGCTGACAAATGTGATATTATGTGGCTGGTAGATAATCTTGGCACCACATCCCTAATGGATCATTCAAACCAAATAAGACAATAATCTTTATGAGATTTTTTTTAAAAGTATAACTAAAAGAAAAACTTTTTTCTTTAGTTTTGGACAGAGTGGAGATGGATTTGAACAACTGTCAGTTTTCATTGCTGTCTGTGCCCATTAGGAGTTGAGTCACCCTCTCCATTTGTCCTGTATACCATTATCATCAAAAGTGAAAGTAGAAGAAAATCCCACATTTTGGTTGCTCCTGAAACAGTAATAGGGGGGAAATCTTCCAATGGTAGCACTAGTTCTGCTGACCTAAGGGCTCCAATGGATTCCCTTAATTTGCAGGAATTTCCTCTCACTTCCTGTTTTGGATATGTTTCACATCTAAAACTACAGACAAAAATAAATAAATTTCCATGCTCGGTATGCTTTGCTTCATTGTCTCATACCGGGCCTCTTGGCTCATCAGCAGAAGTTGGCTTCCTATTTGTTTTTGTCCGCCTCTAGAACAATTGCTCAGGCCTGGAAGAGCCCGTTTGTCCCTCTTCAAGGGGTGCGGGACCGTATGACCACTATTGCTCAATGAACAGATGTTGAGTATCTGCAACGACTCCCAATGTAAATTCTTGAAAATATGGGAGCCGTGATTGCAATATGCCTTTCCCATGCTGCCCCCGGCTAGTCTGGGGATGTGATGTTGTTCGGTATTAGCTTTCTTGGATCCCTGCTCTTGGTTTTGTTATCTTTTTTCTTTTGTACTCCTCCTTCCTTTTCTTTTCTTTTTGTTTGTTTTTGGTGTGGCAGTGGATAGCTGCCTTTAGTTTGAGTTACTATTGGTGTTATACTAATGTTTTGTCATTTAAGTGCCACTGATAGCCCCTGCTTAGGCACACCTTTTGCTTTGCTGGTGTTAGAGCACTGATTTTTCTAATTTTCTAATTTATTATGTGCAATTGATAGCCCCTGAGTGGGCGTGATTTGTTGCTCCTTTGTTAAACTGTTACAAATTAATAAAAACTATTTAAATACAAAAATAAATACATTTCCATTTATATATTATGATGTAATAATGCAGACCTCCTTTAACCACTTACCCGCCGCCGATATACTGCTACATGGCGAACCAGGTGAGCAAAATCATGTATATATACATGATTTTGCATTTCTGGGTAGGGGGCACGCATGCCCTACCAGCACCACTGTTTGCAGCTGTGGGTGTCAATCACCGGGTCCAAGCCGGTGATTACCCGCCAGTGCCGGTGATTACCGGTGATCATCGACAAGGAGGAGGGCTGCTTTGTTTACCAACGTTCCTCTTCCCTGTCAGTTTGGGCACACTGCTCTGAATGGCTGAGCACAGCCATGCAGAGAAGCGTGCTTAAGTCGCTGATTTACGCCATTATTAGTATATAAATAAAAAAATTCCAGTATCTATACCGCCATTTGTAAATGCTAAAACTTTCACATAAACCAATTAATTTACACATATTGGAATTTGTTTTAGAAAAGACATGGATTGCCATTTGTAAGTTGGGAAAGCATCTGATCACATCGATCTTGGTTTGGTTAGATAATGTAAGGGCAGAGGAGAGATCTACTGTCTGATAAAACCCAGATTTCTCAAAAAAGAATATATAACAATGCCTATTGAGGTTATAGGGGATATTTGCATTCCCTGTGAAAGCATTAAAAGTGATATAAAAAAAATTTAAATGACAGTGTAAAAATAATTTAAAAAATCAAAATAACTTAAAAAAAAACACCCTCCCCCCGTGCACACACGCACCTGTGTGCTCGAACATTCACCCTGTGTCGGTATGTAAACAGTGGATTCACCATGCATGTGAGGCATCACCGTGAACATCAGATCAAGGACCGTAATTCTAGAACTATACCTCCTCTGTAAATCTAAAATGGTAGCTTGTAAAGGCTTTTAAAGTGTTGCCTATGGATATTAAAAATGTATGCAGTTTGTCACCATTGCACGAGGCATGCGCAGTTTTAAAGTACCATCTTTTATATTTTACCAAATAATTGGCCAATATATTGTGCTTCTGTGCATTAAAAGTAAAAAAAGTGTATTTTTTGCAGAACATTTGCGTTTGAAAAATCGCTGCACGAGTACTATGTGACATAAAAAATTGCAGCACCCACCATTTTATTTGCTAGCGTGTTTACTTTAAAGAAATATATAATGTTTGGGGGTTAAAAGTAATTTCCTAGCAAAAATTACAGATTTTTTTCATGTGAGCAAAAAGTGTCAGAAAAGGCTTGGTCTTCAAGTGGTTAGAAGAGTGAATGATGTGTGTCATAAACTTCTAATGCTGGGCAGAGAATGCCCCCACCCCCCCTTCCCGCAAAACAACCCCTTTTTGGAAAATAGACACCCCAAACTATTTGTTGAGAGGCATGTTGAGTCAATAGAAGAATTTATTTTTTAGTACAAGTTTTTGAAAAATGACAAACATTTTTTTTTTTTACACAAAATTGTCACTTAAATGATTTGCTGCTCACACATGCCATGATTATATGTGGAATTACTCCCCAAAATACATTCTGCTACTTCTCCCAAGTATGGGGGTAGCACACGTGAGAGACTTTTTGGCAGTCTAGCCAAGTACAGGACCCCAAAATCCAATAAGCACCTTCAGGCTTTTAAAGTGCTTTATTTCCTCATTACACTTCCTGACTACCTATCACAGTTTTGAAGGGCCTGAAATGCCAGGATAGCACCAAACCCCCCAAATGATCCCTTTTTGGAAAGTAGACACCCCAAGGAATTTGATAAGAAGCATGGTGAGTATTTTGCAGATCTGGTTTGTTGCCACAAGTTTTTGGAATATGAAGAAAGAAAACAAAAACATATTTTCCTTTTCTTTTTTTTTTTCAAAACCTTGTGAAAAAAACGAGATCTGCAAAATACTCACCATGCCTCTTTTTAAAGTCCTTTGGGTATCTACTTTCCAAAAAGGGGACAATTTGGGGGTTTGGTGCGATCCTGGCATTTTAGGACCTCCAAAACTGTGATAGGTAGTGAGGAAGTGAAATGTGGAAGTTACGCACCTTCGGGCTTTCAAAGTGGTCATTGGATTTCAGGCTCCTGTATGCGGCTAGGCTCCCAAAAAGTCTCACACATGTGATATCCCCATACTTGGTAGAAGTAGCAGAATGTATTTTGGAGTGTAATTCCCATGGCTTATGTGAGAAATATATAATTTAAATGACAACTTTGTGTAAAAAACAAACAAACATGTTTTTGTCATTTTCCAAAAAGTTGTGGAAAAAATATAAATCTTCCATGGACTTAATATGCCTCTAAGCAGATAGCTTAGGGTGTATACTTTCCGAAAAGGGGTCATTTGGGGGTGGTTGTACTGTCCTGGTATTGTAGCACCTCAAGAAATGTGATAGGCAGTCAGAAAGTAAAAGTAAATTCCATTGTCTATATCAGTTTGTAGATGCTATAACGTTCACACAAAGCAATCAATATACACTTATTGGAATTTTTTTACCAAGAACATGTAGCAGAATACATTTTGGCTTAAATTTATGACAAAATTTTAGTTTTTTGGATATTTTTTGTGACAGAAATGAGAAAATATAGTTTTTTTCAAAAAATTTGTTTAAAATTTTTTTGTTTATAGCGCCAAAAATAAAAAGTGCACAGGTGATCAAATATCACCAAAAGAAAGCTCTATTTGTCTGAAAAAAGGATTTCATTTATGTACCATATTGCATGATCGCGCAATTGAAAGTTAAACTAGTGCAGCGCTGTATAGCAAAACATGGTGTAAATTGCAGTATCTTTCATTATTTATTAAAATAATAATTATTATAAAAAACACAATGTTCTATGATATGTGTTTACTTTCAATAGAATTTATAGAGCTAAGTTACTTGGCTCGCCATCTAGTATAATACTATTGGTAGTGCTTGTCAACCTCCCCTGGGAGCAGAGAGAAATGTGTCTGCCAATAGCAGTTGCAGGATTGCCAATTTAAAGCTAATCTGTTTCTCACCACTTCAATCACCTCTCCTGCCCTTGTGCATTAAACCATTTTCCCCTGTATCAGTGCCCCGGGTGACTACATGAAGTTCAGTGGGTAATCCTGCCACTTGTGACAACTTTTTTTGACCTCTATATTGAAAAAAGCAACATATCATCTAGTACACACAGAAAAAATGCATGTTAAGGAAAGGTCTTATATAATCTGTTCTTTGTGTTAAACAGTGCAAGGGTTTAGAAAAATCTAGCAAACTATTTTAAAACATTCTCTTTCACTAAGTAATTCTCCAAGTGAGTTGAATTTATATTTGTTATTTTTTTTATTTATTATCACAAATGGTCCTACATGATTATAGTCATATAAACATGATTATAGTCATATAAATATGATTATAGTCAGATAAACTTGCAAATTAAAGATTTAGAGGGGATAGGCTGTGAAAAAAGTTCAGCAGTATTTTTCAGTATGAAACTGAGATAAGGAACATTGGGGTACAACCTCAAACTAGCAGGAGAAAAGTTACAAAATAACCTAGGTAGGCATATTTCACCAAACAAGTAGTGGAAGTCCAAAGACCGGATGTGAATATAAACATGCTTGGAATAAACATTTATTACACTGGTTTACAAGAAGAAAGCCTTGAAAATGAAAGTAGCACAATTTTACCAAAATTGGGTCACTAATAAAGGAAAATCAAGTCATGGGTATTAATTGGCTCCATGATATAGGTTCAGATCAAGATTGCATCAAAATAATTCAAAATTATGAGGGAGATGTGCAATTATGCTCCAAAACATTTTTGCAAAATATGATATAGCAAAGAGAATGGCACCACACCAATCGTTATAAATGTATCTTTTTTATTGATACTAGTAACATAACTTTCCATTCATTTATTGTTTTTTCATGTAATATTTCCATGCTTTTTGCTGACATCACTCTGCAAGAGGTTCCACTGTTCTAATCTGGAACCTAGCAGCTCTGCCTTAGTCCTCATGCACACTGGACATTTTACAGCTGCTGTTTTTGGCTTTTGATGTTTTTTTCTACAGCTAGTAAACCCCCCAGCATGTTATCCTATGTGTTCATGCATCACATAGACTGTATTCAACATTTTTTGGCAGGGACATTTTTTGGCTGAAAAAAAAACCCAGGACTAGTGGGTTTCTAGAGGAGTTTTTAGCAGTAAAAACGCTCTAACGCTGAAAAATGCGGTAAATCACAGTAAATCATGGCAAACCAGCATTTTTTTTTTAAAAACCCCCATGCAAAAAACGTGAAAAACGCAGCAAAACACAGCAAAACGCTAATGCAAAAACGCAGAAAAACTCAAGTTTTTAAAGTGACTTTACATAGCTAACGTTACCAGCTTTATTAAAGCATCAAGTGTACATGGAGCCTTACTGTTAGGCAATTCCAAATACCTGACCAGGTCATTTAGTTCACTCTGTGAAATTAGATGTAGTTCAGAAGGAGCATACAGTGGACTAAAGTTTGGGTCCACTGATATCGACGGCGCCAGATCAGCTGCATCCTGCTCATCATCTTTATCATCATCTGAGTCTTAAGAGTAGGATTCTAGTGACTCTAGAATTGGCAAGTCCTCACCATGGGGTACAGGACACAGTGTGGATGGATTGTTTGATGATGATATTCAATTGTCCACTTCTTCTTTCATGAGATCCATTTTACAATTTGGGAAACCATGCAAAAATAGCAGTCACTACTTTTATTGGTGGGTTCCCTTCATACCACTGGAACTGTGAAAGGCATGGAATTTTTTTTTTTGTTTAGCCAATGATGCAGATAAGTTGCACATGTAATGTAACGAAGGGCCCAACTCTTGTCCTGATCCCCTATTTTGCATCCAAAATATAGATAGTATGCTTTTTTTTACCACTGCCATCATACTGCACTTTTGAGATGCAAATGTAACCTCCCCACAAATGTAGCAGAAGTTATCTGTGTTGTTTACACAGTTTCGGGCATCTTGGTTTCTAAGGGAAAATATCACACAACTGTTCCTTGGAAATGTTAGGCAAGAACACTTTCACAAGCCATCAGATGTAACTGTATGGTGCTTAGATCTGACCAAGACAAATGTACTTTGCAATAAAAGAACAATAAATTACAGTTAGGCAATAATATTTAGTCTCAAAGTGAAGATAAATTTATACACTTCCATTTGGTACCATTCTCATTGTTCTACCATACTTTGTCAAGAAGTTACAAGGCATCATGATCATCTGACACCTCCCTTCCTTGTAGACAAATATACTCGCCTGTGTATAAATCTTTATTGTGAAATATCTTGAAAGCTTTAACCAACCAGCACCTGTATCACCTGTTTTCTAATGCATATAATGAAAATATGTAAGAATTTGCACATTTTATCTCGAAGGTAAATAATTTCCCGAAATTTGTAGATCAGTGTTATCATGAATGGTCTATAGTCATATAAACCTGCAAACTGCAAATTTAGAGGGGGCAGGCTGTGAAAAAAGAAGTGCAGCATGTTTCAATATGAAGCTGAAATCAGAAACCTTGGGGTATGACACCAAACTATCAGGAGAAAATTCCAAAACTAACCCAGGAAAGAATATTTTACCAAAAGAGTACTGGATGTTTTGAATAGAATTCCAGCAAAGAAGTGAGTCAATCAACCAGAAATGAATTGAAACATGCTTGAGATAAACAGAGGTATTTTCTCAGACAAAAAAAAACATTTAAAAATGAATTTGTTTTTTTTTAAAGGAAGAATGGAGAATCAATGAATTACTTGGATTTTTTTCAGCAGTCACTCTTTGGTGGGGATTTACTAAAACTGATGAACAGGGATGTAGAGCACCTGTGCATAGTAACCAATCAGCTTCTAGGTTTTATTGTTAAAGCTTAATTGAACAAGTTGAAGTTAGAAGCTGATTGGTTTATACGCACAACTGCATCAGATTATGTGTGGTCCTGTTTAAGTAAATCTCCCTCTTTGTTTCTGTCTCAATGAACTTACACTCTGTATACCCCTTGACAGTGACGGGGCATAAGCCAAAATAAAGAATAAATACATTATAATAGTAGATATAAAAGTGTTAATAAACCCAGGACCCTGCATCTACTATGTCTTGTCTCCCACAGTATACAGAACATGGAGATGCATTTCAGTAAATATAAACTGCTAAATATCTTTTCTCAGCAGCAGTTAGAGCAGTTTTGTGACTTTCATCAGTATCCAACTGAGCACTGGTTAAAGCTTTTTAGCAGGAGTTTTCATTCTCCCCTGATTGTCCTATGAGGTTGAAGGACCTCTGGCCCTCTGTCTGGACAGTGCAGATTGGCCCTTTTCTGATCACATGCACCCTTCCTAAGAAAAAAGAAAACTATCTAGCAATGCACACCAAGCTTAGCACTCCTAGAGCTCTGTACTACCAGCATATGGAGACAGTAGAAGAAGGGGAGGATCAGAGAAGGCAGGAACAAACAGCCTATTTACACAATGCAGAGGATTAACCCCTTAGGTTTCACAGTGAGTATAACAAGCATGACCTACTGCACATACAGACCTTTTTTACTGTTGTGGGTTTAGTAACACTTAAACACAAACCACTGTATATCAAATTATATATATATATATATACACACACGGAGTATATATATATAGATATTTTTTTTTACCTTCCAAGCTGCTGTGAATAATAGTTGTTCAGTTTTGTGAATGATGGTTGTTCAGTTTTTGATTTACCATTGGAGATGTGAGTGCCAGCTTTGATGCATTCCCCACTGTGAGCCTTTCTTATCATACATACAGCTGTACCAGTTTATGAAAGCACATCTGAGGATGCAGGCTGAGAAAGTTTCCCCAAATGTAGTAGTTTTTGTAAGCATTAAGAAGGTCTTACTACATAACAAATGCATTTAAAGGCTAACAACTCCAAACAACAAAGTGGTTATTAAATAATCCATCAAGACTGAAATGGGAAAAAAAATTTTTCTAAATTGCCAGAACTTTTCCTTTTCTGATCACCGTTCTGTTCAGATGGATGTCACTCTGTAGAGACAACTGAGGAGTGAGGGCATTAATATATTAACATATTATGCTAGTCATCCAAGCGTTCAAAATTTATGCACAGAATCAATAGAAATTTGGTTAAGTGTTATGCATTTTCTGCTCAACGTGATAAATTATTTTTTGTCTTTCCATGGTAATAGAATTTTAGGATGTCATTATGTATGTAGGAAAACATCTGGGTGCTTTAAGTATGAATTTAATGAAGCAGCTTGCATTTCTAACAATACATAATCTCCAATGATTAATTAATTATGCTAGGAAAGAAAATCACTATTGTTAATTATCTGACAATATCAATGCTTTTTATACTTGGGTTGTTATATAATTTTAGTGTTACTCTTTGGATTATAAGCACTGCTTAACCATGCTCCCACCTCTGTAGTGCCAATGAATACAAAACAAACTATTAGTTCAAATGCTGCTCAGAAGGTCTGCGAATCTCTAGAGACACACCTGTCCCCTTGTACAAATTATTTTATTAGCTTCTAAATCAAGCCACCACAAACTTAAATGAAATAATAATGAATCATTAGGAAATGTGTAAAATAATTATATCCTGATACTGTATATAATACAATTATTCTGTTATATAATAATAATGATAACAACAATATTTTATTTCCAGTAATTATATAGCACCTGCATCCTGCACAGTGCGTTACAGAATATAAAGCACCATTCAATTCAATTCCTAACTGAGAACACTTTGTAGCTATGTAAAACGTTAAATATAAGCGCCTATACTGTTTAAAATCTAGTAATGCATTGACTCCTCTGCAAATGCTGTTCTTTAGTTTTCAGCACTGTGCAAAAAATGTAGAGGCCCATCTGCTGACAGCCTAAAGATTTACTGCTAACACATTTTGGTTGACACTGTTTCCAGAGTCCGAGTTGATTCCAGGAGAGTTGTCAGACTTTCTTCAGCGGAATGAAGGCTTGTCCCCACCAGCAATGGTTTGGGTTGCTGTAAAGGCCTTCCTGCGGGGCTTGATTATCTGGGAGATTTCAGCAGTTAAGTGTAGATCCAGGCAGTGGGAGGAAAGGTACGGTTAGATATTCAACAGCGGGAGGTTCAGATGATCCAAGACCCAAGCCCCCGTAACCACACCTCCTGGAAAGAGGTCCAAGCCCTTTTTTGAATTAGTGCTTACTCAAGAGGCAGATAAGAAGTGATATTTTTTGCAACAAAAATATTTTGAGGAAGGGGAAAGTACGGGGCACCTTCTTGCTGTTGTGGCGAAGTCACAGCAAGGGGTGTCCACTGTAGACAAGATTGAGGATGCTGATGGAGTGATATGCATGAGTCATGCAGAAATCCTGAGAGTTTTTAATCACTTTTATGACAATCTGTATGCTTCTAAAACTATAACTACCCATTCTGAGCTTTTGCAGTTTCTAGACACCTGCTCTTTTCCTGTTTTATTGGAGACTGACCAGAAAGAACTGGAGATGCCAATTACTGTTGAGGAGTTATCTGAAGATTTGGCAGGCACCCCCAGTAATAGATCTCCGGGTTCAGATGGATTGCCATTCTTAATTTATAATAGATACGATGCGCAACTCCTCCTGGCATTACTCAATGCCCTGAATGTCGCCATGGATGGAAATGGTTTGCTCCCCTCCATGAATGAAGCTGTTATTATACTATTATTGAAGCCTGGAAAAGATCAGTTAAAACCTGACTCCTACCGACCTATTTCCCTTCTGAATATGGATGCTAAATTGTTGGCCCAGGTTCTAGCTATTAGACTGGTGTGGATTATTGGTAATATTGTACATAAAGATCAGCCAGGGTTTATTCCTTCTAGAGCGACGTCTAATAATATTCATAGACTTTTTTTGAATTTGAGGACAATCCTAGGAGGAGTCATTTTTTGTCTTTGGATGTGGCCAAGGCATTTGATAGCAGGGAATGACCTTATCTATGGGAAGTATTGTCTAGATTTGGCTTTGGTCCTAAGTAAATTAGCTGGGAGCGCCTTCTCTATGCGGCCCCTAGTGCTTATTCTCCATTGAGCGCATAGGATCCCTTTATCGGTGGACAAGCGGGATTCGCCTGATTGAGGTGTAGGGTCCAACAGGGTGATTTAATTTATATGCTCTGGCGTTGCCCCAAGTTACATAGATATTGGAGTGAGGTTCTCCAACTTATTTCTCTAGTATCACAATATACTGTTCCCCAGAATCCCTTGCATTGTCTGTTGGGGGCACTGGACCAAGAACTGTTCCAACCAGGAGGGTATATTATGTTATCTAGACTTTTATATCTGGCTAGGAAGTTGATAGCAAGGTACAGGTTATCCGACTAGTAAGCAATGGATAGATTATGTTAATTCTTTACTCCCATGGGAGAAACTCATGTACCACACATCACAATGCTTATTTTAAGTTCCAGCAGGTATGGCAGGATTGGCTTGATACACCTCCTCAATAGATAGTGGACCAACTTCTGCAGGTGTGATATTTTATATCAGGTGTGTGGCTCCACTCCTCCCCCTGGGGGGAGTTCATGTGCATCTCCCATTCTTTTTGATGAGATGTCTCGGGTGAACCAGAGGTTGTTGTTGATGTGGGTTTTTTTATTGTTTGAAAACATGTTTTGCGCTTTGTTCCTTTCTCCCATTTCTGTTTACATCTGGTCAGGAAGGAATGAGACCTAAAAAGGAAAAGGCAAGATATTGTCAAGTTTTGGATCCGTGTGGTCTCTGTTTTGTTTGATTACTATTTCTGTTATTCTGTTTATTATGGGATTTGCGTAACCACATTGTTCTATTTATGTGTAATCCTGCTGTTGCAGTAATGTCATTGTGGATTCTGTAAGTACTGTTCCATTTTCTCTATTATCTTGACAATAAAAGTTGTTTAGATTAAAACAAAAAGATTTACTGCTGCTCAGGGGCTCTTGGCATAAGCAAAATGCTGGAGGCAATTTACAGCACTGTTTTAACAACTGATGGGGGATTTTTATGAATACATTTTAAAGGAAACCTGTACTTAGTGATATATGGAGGATGCCATATTTTAAAGCCCATTTCCACCATGATGAGCAAAAGACCTTTTTATATAAAAAAAAAATCTGTCTTTGCCTAGATAACTAACTATCTCTACCCTCTTCTTCCATCCTATGCTCCCTCACTCACATCTTCAATCTCTCTCTCTAACGGTGCCACCTTCTCTTCACTCCCTCTTTCTGTAGGGGTCCCTCAAGGTTCCATCCTTGGACCCCTACTCTTCTCCATCTACACCTCCTCCCTTGGTCACTTGATAAACTCCCATGGCTTTAAGTACCATCTCTATGCTGATGACACACAAATCTATCTTTCTACCCCTCACCTCACCCCTTCAGTCTCCTCTAGCATTACTAACCTACTAAGTGACAAATCGGCATGGATGTCATTCCACTTCCTCAAACTCAGTCTTTCCAAAGCTGAGCTCTTAGTATTCCCTCCAGCCCATGCCCCCTCCCCTGACTCCTCCATCAAGATCAATAACACAACCATCAGTTCATCCCCTCATGCCAGGGTACTAGGTGTAATCCTAGACTCTTATCTGTCCTTTCAGCCCCAAATCCAATCACTGTCCTTTAGACTTCACCTACGCAACATCTCCAAGATACGCCCGTTCTTAACCTTGGAAACTACTAAGCAACTTATTCACTCCCTGGTTATTGCTCACCTTGAATATTGTAACTCCCTCCTCATTGGCCTACCTCATCGCAGGCTATCCCTCTTCAGTCTATCATGAATGCTGCTGCCAGACTCATCCACCTTCCAGCCTACCCTCTCTGCCAATCCCTCCACTGTCTTCCCATTGCCTAACAGATAAAATTGAAAACATTAACAATAACATACAGTATAAAGCCATTTATAACTCTGCCCCAAATGACATCACCAATCTTGTCTCCAAATATCACCCAAACTGTACTCTCCGCTCCTCACACGACCTCCGGCTTTCTAGCTCCCTTGTCTCCTCCTATCATGCTCATCTCCAGGACTTCTCCAGAGCTTCCCCCATCCTTTGGAACTCTCAAAAATTGGGGTAATTTATCAGACTATCGCCTCCTCTGCTCACTTTTAGGCGATCTCTGAAAACCTATCTCTTCAGGGAAGCCTATCCTGCCCTCAGCTAATAATGGAATCTTCTACTCTTCCTACCAGTTCATCCCTCACAGTTACTACCTTTTTCACCACTAGCCCCTCCCTCCTAGATTGTAAGCTCCAAGGAGCAGAGCCCTCCTATCCCTCTTGTATTGAACTGTATTGTTGCTGTATTGTCTCCCATTATATTGTAAAGCGCTTAGCAAACTGTTGGCGCTATATAAATCCTGTATAATAATAATAAGTAATAACACCATTCATTTATGCAAAACGTCTTTTAAAAATAACAGTATAGTTGATAAGGTAGTAGTAGCTGGTAGTGTGGTACATGCTGAGAGACTGAGTTGAGTTTTTGATTTTCATAACTATTTTCTTATATGTTTTGGTTGCTACACTGATTTGCCTTAGCATGCCACAGCTTTAGACAATTTCCCTCTTCTGCTTAGATGGTTGATGAATGGCCTTAGTAATCAATTCAAACTTTATTTCGGGAAAATTTGTGGAGATAAACACTTTAGATGACAGTATGCAGACAATATTTGCTTAAAAGAATAGGCTCTTAATGCACTGTAAAGCTCCATACACACAATGAGAATATTGGATGAACAATTGTTTGTTTGTTTTTTGCATGCTAGTCTCATATCTAAAGTGAATAGGTTACTAAAGTTACAACAATTCTTGTGTGACAGAAAGAAAATTTGGAAGTGAAGTAATGTATTTGTATTGTATTTTTGGTCAAACACTGTACTGATTAAATGAAAATTGTACGATCTGCTATCGTACAAGAAACATTTTCATGCTTTCCCTTTCATATAATTTCAGATGAAAGCTGTGTAGTAACGATCAGATTATCATACGATCGTTTCAAAAGCGGTGTTTTTGTATGATTTTCTGATTGTGTGTACTAAGCTTAAGGAGCAACCAAGTTTAGTGCAGACGGGGTCCTTTTTATTATATTTATGTCAGCACAAGTACACTTCTATTATAATATTTTGTTAAAACACACATTATATTTTCCTGTATTGCAATGGCTGTGTAAATGGCTTACAAGGGAAAAGGGCTATGTTGATCTAATAACAGCACCTGATTGGACAAATTCCAAGGCCATCCAATCATCTAGCTCTATCCAAGAAAGACATTTTCAGTGTTTATAATTACCCTAGGCAGCAATTACTGGGGATTTGGATTTCTAATCTTTCACAGCTGCACCTCAGTAACATATGACACCTAAAGAAAGTGACCCAACTGATCTGTAAAATAAATGTTCAGCATTATTTTTCATTATGATATAATCTTTAAATGGCCTTTTTGGGCCAGATGCATGAATAAGAAATCTTTGATGTGTTACAGAGCATTGAAAAGCTTACTAAGCTGATGTGAGGAGCAGCCAGCGGTAAGCTGTTCTCAGGGCATTGGCACGTTTCTGTCATGGCCTTTTGCCTTCACTCTCTTAATGTGTGTGTCTTTGCCATCTGCAGACTATTTTAGAGAATGCAACCTTACCTCTTTTAACAAAGACAATAGGCATAAATCCCACTTGGTACAATGTGACAAGTCAAGGCCAATAAGATTCTTCCTGCTCCTTTGTGATACTCTGGCGTTGATCTTCAACTTATGTCCTAGATCTATCCTGTCATTCTGTTTGTATTCCTCACAAAATAGGTGCACTGTCACTTTAAGGTGCTTTTCATACTAATGTAGATACAACAATGTATTATTAATAACATTAGTGCAAAAATGTGAAAAAATTAAGAATAAAAGCAATACAAGTTCAATATCACAAGTGTAATAAAAGCGCCATACCCTTAATACTTTAAAGCAGCAATTCCACCTCAAAGAAACCAAATAAATTTCTTAGTGCTATAACTTAAATAAAGGAATGCGCTAAAACCATAGTGCAAAAGATTTGTTTGGACATTTGAAGAAATTCAGAGTTGGACAATTTTTATATTCACAAATTGAATTATTTAAATTACTTGTGCACTAAAAAATAGTTTTGCACATAATTTTGATATTTTTTGATATTGAGAATAGATATATATATCTTTTGCACTAATGTTTCTACACTAAATTAGGAATAGTTTGTGATTTTAGCGCATTCCTTTATTTAAGTTAATACAAGTTCAATAAGTGAAAAGGCTCACACTCGTGTGCTGCTACACCCTGAATAAAAATAAACAAAGGAAGATTGCTGCACCCACTCACTAAGTGTACTCTCAAATTTATATAAACCAAGAATTTATATAATTATTTTATAATTTATATAAACCAAGAATGTATAGTGCGCTAACTCCTCATCCAGACCTATAAATGAAATAAAAAAAATCCTCCATTAATCCCATGCAAGATAAATCCACACTCCAATAAAAGTCTAACTCCCAAATCACAGAATGTCCAAATTAGTGCATTTAACAATCACTTTCTAGAATACGTGCTTGTGCTCAAGTTAATCTTCCTGCTCACCTTTAAGTTTTACCTACAAATTATAATAGGTCAAATGCGTTTTTACAGAAGTGAATCCTTTCATGTGGCGATGAATCCAAAATTTCTTCACTCAATCACAATCCAAAAATGTGTATATAAAAAACAAAAACACATACCGTAGTGCAACACCGTTTAAATTAAAACTAATGTTTGCGCAATACTGGAAGTGATGTCACTAGGCTTCACCCATGCATTATGTCACTGGTCACATGACTTCCTCAGGGTAGGAGTCCTGTGAAGTGCATCCATTTAAATAGAGCCCCAAATAGGTTAAGTAGTAACCATGGTGATTGGAAACAAAGCTCATAACACCAGCATTAATAGAGCAGAGATAAAACACCACTATTCTATATACAATCGGCAAAAATATTGCTTAAAATGTTAAAAATAAATCTAAAATAGAAAATAAATAAATAATAAATAACTCCTTAGTAACAATATATTGCAATCAATAGGTAAATAGAAATTGTTCTATCTAGTATCAACTAAAGATATTGGACTTAGGATATAGAGTATGTAAACATATCATTAAAATATTTTATACCTCCATCTAGTGTGTAGAGGTGATATGGCACCAAAAAAGGAAAGAAAAAAGAGAAAGAAAGGGGAACACCACATCTCGGGTTCAATAAAAAGTCCATATATGTGCAATAGAGTGCAAAAATGCCCAAAGTTGACAATATCGAACCATGAATCAATCCCAGTGATAAGTGCTCTTCAAGTGAATGACACCAGTTCTCACACAGTCCATACCAGATGGAGAGATCTCAATAAACAGAGATAAGCATATTAAAGACAGAAAGATTCACAGTTCGATATTGTCAACTTTGGGACTTTTTGCACTCTGTTTCACATATATGGACATTTTATTGAACTTAGCTTTTATTCTTAATTTTCTTCACATTGTTGCACTAATTTGCTTTAATAATACATTGTTGTTGTATCTACATTAGTATGAATACTATCTTAAAGTGACCGTGCATATATTGAGTGAGATGTATTTTTTTGATATCTAGTATTCAGATATTTCAGCCTTGCTTTATTTGTACACTATGCACAGGGAATCGTTTTGGTTTTGCATTCAGTTTGTATTGCTATTAGTCAACCTTGAATTTTGCTGGATATATGACTCTTCCTAATCATTTTCTGCCCTGACCATTATTTGTTTTAGTATTTAAATTCCTGCTTTTGTTGCCTGCCTTAAACATCACCTGTCACAGCCTCAGACAAGCTTCAAAGTTTGGGAGGCTTATACAACTACTGTATATCAATACTTTCTTAAATGATTATACGTATGTTTAGAATCTATTGAGAAAATTAATTGGCTATGTCTTTAATTTCACAATTTCTTCCATATTTGCAAGCATATTTTTCATAATCTACTTTGTCCTTCATACATTTTATATTTACATTTAAAACCAGAAAAATTGTTTAAACTCAAATAGCTGTGACTGTAACTCTGAGATTGTGGTATAGATTCCACCAGCCCTGACCTTGGACTGAGGCCACATTGCTTGTAGCAGTGTTCACTGACTATAGCAACAGTGTGTGATTAGAACAATTTAAATGATTTCCTTTTAACATGTCATAAATAAATAACTTCAACCATCTGCTCCTGTCTATACATTATTAATAAAATGTTCTGAAGTTTATGGACAAGACCGTAAAGAATATACATTAACTTGTATACATAAAGGCTCATTAAAGCAGAATCAAACTCTCTCCAACAATATTAACCATTTGTAATCCTTATGCCACTACTAGATAGGAAGGTATATTTACTTGTTTAAAACTATTTGTTTTTACATTTCTTCAGTTGTTTCCTGCTTTCTGACCTAGGACAAAATTATACCATGTATCTCAGGAGCCCTCATGCGCATTTTTGTTTTTTCATCTGGAGGAGGGGAGGAAGGATTTCTCAGCTATGCACTCCCTCCCTGGCTGCATGCCTGAGAAACAGTAAGGGCAGATGGATTTCAAAAAGTAAATCATACATGAATCATCTTCCCTTAAACAAGATGGTTGCAGCTAGAAATGCTAATTTTCAAAGTGATGTTTTAACAAAATAAATCATGGAGGTGTCCCTAGATGCTGAAAAAGTGTTTGACTCTGTAGAATGGGAATACATATAGGAGACCCTCTGCAGAGTTGGCTTCATATCAATGTTCATTTAATGGATTCATTGCCTGTACGGATTGCCTTTAGTGAGATTCTTTACAAATAGTACTTTATCTCCTTTTGCCCTCCAGAGGGGGGCCTGGCAGGGTTGCCCCTTCTCGCCATGGCTCCTTGTCCGGTGTTAGAGCCCTTAGCTTGCATGATCCGATCAGCTGAGTTCATCAGGGGACTGCAGGTGGGTGATTGGGAGGAGAGAATATCTATGTATGCTGATGGTACTCTGCTGTATCTTTGAGACCACGCTTCTTCTTTAGATCCAGCCCTGAACATTATAGACACTTGTGGTGCCTTTTTAGATCCGGAATAACTGGGACAAAGCTCTCTTCTTCCCTCTCACCCTTGGTGCCTCTCATTCCATCCCTTTGCTCCTTTAAAGGTGATATCCAAATTTAGGTACCTGGGAGTGGAGGTACAGCATGATCCTTCCTGTTACATTGCTGATAATGTCCTTCACCTTCTTGGCCATTTTCAAAGTAAATGTTCAGGCAAGTAAATCTCCTAAAGATGGTTTTCCTACCTTAATTTCTCTGTTTTTCAACAGACCCATACCCCATCCCCAAATCCTTCTTTACCTGGCTGGACAGCATTATCTCCTCATACCACCCAGGCTTTCCAAAATTACACTATGCTTAATCGAGGTGACCTGACCTTCTCTAATTTGTTGGTGTATTACTAGGCTGCTGTACTAGTGACAGGGGGCTTGTGGATCTTCCAACCCAGGGATAATGCGGCTTTGATCGTGGAGGCTACTCTGTTGGTTTGTTATGCATAGCTAAGTGATTTTCACTACCAGGGCCCCTGGAATGTTAAATAGTTCTGAAGACCTCTGCACCTACCATGTTTGCTATGTGGTTTTCATCTGAATCCTGGGGTCACTTTGCATTTAGTCTTGAAAAACAGGCTTCCCTCCAGTTCTTGCTTTTGCGTAACTTCATCCCCAGGGTTCGAAGGAGCCACCTCTGCATATGCACTTCTAAAAATGCAGCTGTGTGTCCCTAGTATGCTGCATATATTCACACATTCAGTAGTAAAGGAAGTCTTCAGCAGCAAGTCATTTCCTTGTTCCCTCCTCCTGCCTCCAGCAGCTTAATTGATAGCAGTTTGAGTCTGCACTGTCCAAGCAGCTGGTACGCCGTAACATGCTCGGTATGAACACTTCCCTACCCAGAGGTTTTAGATAGCAATGCAGAATGCTCTAGAGGTGGGGATTAATATGGGCCTGAGTTAATGGGCTTTCATAAACTTCAAGCGAGGTTTGCATTACCATACAAATCTATAGGAATTCAAAACCTGCTTGAAACAGGTCAAATTCAGATCTGACAGAAATCAACTGCAGGTCAAATGCGCCTGTCAATTGTTTGTGAATAATCTCAGAAATATCTCAAACTAATGTCAAACTGATGTCATCAACACAAGGCCAAAGTCGTTAATACAGGTCCTAAAACTTTACTCAACTTTTTGAGTTATATTTTCCATAAAGATTATATATGTGTATAGAGTCAACTCTTACAGTATGTTATATAGTCTACCATTGTATTTTGCAGGGGCATAGGAACAGTTGTCTCAGGTGGCTTATTAAATAAAATACCTACTGTTTACCCAAAAAGAATATTTGGGAGCTATGGTGAGGTTAGCGCCTATATAAGGGTAATTCCCTGACAATTAAGGAGGCCTTTTTTTAATTTAACATTGCAGTCCATAACAAACAACCAAACTACAAAGGTCTTTTATGCTGGATTAGGAAAGACATAGCCAGCTATTTCAGTTTGTCTTTTAAATTTAACAATACTGTCATTATGAATAAAGAGAACTTAGGAAACAACTGACTGAAAAAGAAGGAACCTTGTACTTAAATATCTAGGTTCATCCCTCTACAAAATAAGTAATCTTAATTAAAAAAATGTATTATTGATATATTGATATGGGTTATTTTACCATTCAATAATCCTTTACCAGTACACAGATTTGTTATATAGATAATTACAGTCATTTAGCTTTGTAATATTTCAGCAGACAGCAAGAAATGTTAAAGATTAAATGCATATTTTTTCCTGCATTAATTATAAATGTATTACAAGTAATTTCCCCATAGAGGTCAATGACCCTGATGAGTCAGCATCTCTCCTCTAATTAGCACAGGTAATATAAGAAACAGCATGGGAGGGCATGAACCACATATGCATTGAAAAAGGCCAATATTATTGCACCTCACTGGGGCTTCTTTAAAGGTAAACTCAAGACAGATATAAAAGACATACGTTAATGTAGATTTCTATTCATTAATGTATCATTAAATTGGACCTGCTAAAAAAACCTAAAATTAGCCAAATCACACTTCCTGCAAAGATAATAAATACTTACCTCTCCTATTGCACAAGCCACGCAGTCGAACTCCTAATTCCTGTGCTCTACTCAGTGGTTCCCCCCACTAACCTCAACATTGCTACAGGGCATTGATGTGGACGTTAGTGGGAGAAACCACTGAGCACAGTAAAGGACCAGGAGATTAACGTTCCCAAAAGTTCTGATTTCTCAGCAGACTTCAAAGGAAGATTTCTCTATTGCAGTGATAGCTTTTTGGGTAATTTTACTCCCCTGCCAGGGATATTTTAAATTATGTTTTTGCTAATGCAAGTGAGTAAGTACCTGTGACCTGATATCAGCCTACTGAAATCCCTTGTAGACTGGGAGACAGAGGTGTAGCCAGGGGCGGACTGATCATTTGGAAACTCGGGCACTGCCCGAGGGCCCAGGGTCAGTAGGGGGCCCCATGAGATGCCCCTGCTACCTTTTTCATATGCTTTTTTGAGTTTGGGCAAAGACACAGGGGCCCCATGATCCCCTATTGCCCAGGGGCCCCATGAGTTGTCAGTCCGCCCCTGGGTGTAGCACAAAGGGCTAATAAGTTGTACTGCAGCAATCTGGTGCTAACAAGGACATGTTCATAGGAGGAATTAGCAGAATGACAGGTAGATGATCTCATGTCTCCTGCTTTTACTTTCACTATCCAATCACAGCCTGATGGTGGGAAAAGACTTGTAGTACATACTGTATAAATATATATATATAGTATCATATTTCTTGGCCTGTCATCAAGGCTGTGGAGCTGTATATACAGTATATCAGAACAGTATATTTAAAACAGCAGTTTGTCTGCTGTAAATTCAGTTTTATTTGCAAGTGTTATCTCTATATGGTAATTTCTATTAAATAAACTGATGAAAAAAGTATAAAATATGCATAAGCTATGTACTTGGTACAATGTCATAACAAATAATAAAATAAAAAAACAAGATATTTTACATATGTGCTAATACAGAACAGTGTTGTGATTGCACTTGGGCATCAAGGAAAATGGACTTCAAATGGACACTTACTGACTTCCTACAATAAATTGAATCTCATCATAATCATAGTGAGAATTTTATCTATGTGCATTTGCAAGTCTGTGAAAATGCTTGTTCCACCATTAAAAGCATTCTCTGCAAATGACTAAGATGTCTATTACACTCACTGTATAAAGATATAACATAATGTGTTAGAGAAAAAAGAAGATATTAACATTTAGATATTTATATTTTCTGAAAATAAACATCTTATTATTGTGCGATGTCATCTGTTTATTGAGATGAGCACAGCCATGTGATCTGTTTTCTGAAAAGATTATTTCACCTTTTCAAAAAAACTGAAAAGCTGAACAAACACCCTACACCATCCCCACCCCCCAGTCCCCACTGTACTTACCTCCATGAGTCATGAGCATTCAGTGCCTACACAGCTGATGTAGCATTCTGGGAATTTTAAATCCCTACTTACTTTCTGCAGGGCTTCTGGGACTGATCAGAGTGTTTCCCTGTGCCAGAGCTGACCAATTAGAATAACTTTGACCTGTTCCAAAAGCCCTGCAGAAAAAGGTGGAAAAGAACAGAGATTTCAAATCTCAGGACAGCTGAACCAGCTGCATATGAACTAACATAACTTACCCATGGAGGTAAGTACAGCAGGGACCAGGGGTGGTGATGGTGTAGGGAGTATCTTCACCTTTTCATTTTTTTTTTGGAAGGGTGAACTTACACTTTAATGAAACAGTTGAAGGTGTGTCCAAAACAGTCAAGCAGAGAGCAAAGTACTATTCGCTAATAAGCTTCAGATTCGACCAGGGGCGGACTGACAACTCATGGAGCCTCTGGGCAATAGGGGATCATGGGGCCCCTGTGTCCTTGCCCAAACTCAAAACAGCCTATGAAAAAGGTACCAGGGGCATCTCATGGGGCCCCTACTGACCCCGGGCCCTCGGGCAGTGCCCGAGTTTCCAAATGGTCAGTCCACCCCTGGATTCGACCCAAAGCCAGCCTGTTGCAGTCTGGGGAATGGGTGTACAAACTGGCTATGTTTGGCCAGTTTTCCCACTTACACTTGAACCTCAGCTATTGTAAACAACTGCTTAGACACAATTATCATTTCTGAATGTTTCCCAGAATGTAGAACATCTGTGCTTTTGAGTTCAGGTCCACTTTAAGCATGCTGGAGTTTTACTATATTTAAATGAAGAGAAGTAAAAATAGCAACCAATTAGAATTGTTATAGTGCAGAACACAAAAAGAAAGGGGAAGCCTGACTGGTTGTTCAGGATACCTTCACTATTTTCCTCCTGTTTTCAATCAGCATGGAAAAAAAAACTTTTGATATGGTCTTAGTTGTGAAAAGACCTCATTCTATTGTACCTATCTTTGTACAGCTGTACAGGGTAGACAAGGTCAAAAGTAACATAGCAGTCAGCAAAAAGCACCATAGAAATAAATAAAGAAAACTTGTTTGCTCATAAGGTTTCAGTTTAATATTGAATAGCATGAATGAATGTACAATTGCAGTTCTTAACAGTTTATCTTCAGTAAAATATATGTGACATATATGACTGAGCTACTAAGAATACTGTATGGGTCAGGCTTTACAAAGGATACATGCCTAAATTGATCATTTAGCTGTATAAAGCCAGCCATAGATGGATAGAAATTCAGCCAGTTCAGCAGTAACCTTCAGAATGTTGATGCATCTATGGGCAGGCTGGCTGTAATGAAGTTAATCTATCGATTTACTTCGGTATAACCAGCCCAAAAGGTTTTTTTTGTTCGTTAGCTCTCGGTGGCTATAGCTGCAAGAAGTGATCAGTGTATTCTGGCGGCAGGGAAACCACCCACTGTCAGAATACAAAGAGACAAAAGGACATTGCACTGACAAGGGACTGAGATTGAGCTCTGCAGGAAATTTTGCGGCAGTTGTCTTCTTATTCTGGTTACAATCCTGCGCAATATGGTATTGTCTGTTTCAGTTATTTGATCATGTCGACAGCACTTATGCTTATCAGACAACATTTTCCAGGAAACTGTACATGCCATCAAAACCTATGATACTGTACCTTGCGACAAGGCCAATTAACTGGCAACTTCAGTCACAGAGGCAACAGCTAGGCAGGAGCAGGGGCGGACTGACAACTCATGGGGCCCCCGGGCAATAGGGGATCATAGGGCCCCTGTGTTCTTGCCCAAACTCAAAAAAGCCTATGAAAAAGGTAGCAGGGGCATCTCAAGGGGCCCCCTACTGACCCCAGGCCCTCGGACAGTGCCCTCGTTTCCAAATGGTCAGTCCGCACCTGAGCAGGTGCCAACAATTTGCCCTCTTTGAAGCTCAGTAAGCTCTGCAATGCATGCAGGGAATAATGAAAGTGAAGCTTCCCACCTGTTAACTAGGTGTCTCATCACAAAGCAGAAGCAAAAGAATGTTACATCACTTCCGCTTTCAACAAGAAGCATGTTGTCACAGTCATGTAGTCTTTACATTTTTTTGTCTAACCCCTGCAACTCTTTAGTTCATTCTTTGTCTCTTTCTGTATAATTAAATAGCTGATTAGGTGACTCATAGTATAATATATTAAACACATGGTAGGAATTCATGTGCAAATGTTGAAAGTAGGAGAAAGAGGCTGCTAAAACTAAAGCTTTAAATAGCATTTAGGTAAGGGACAATTAGTTAAAATGTTATGTATTTCTTGGACTCAGTTCACAATTAAAGTGTATGTAAAGGCATTTTCTGTAGGGAAGGGCTTGACATTTGTCAAACGTTTGCTGCTGTCTGTGTCCTTACTGGGAAGATTCACCCCTCTTTTTCTCCTTTTGGCCATTGTCACCGAGACAGAAAGTGTGGAGAAATGTTTAATTTTGAAGATACCACCACAACAAGAGATAAAGTTATACAGTATCTTCCAATGGGGACACCTGTTCCCATAGGAACTGTCAAAAAGGAGAATACCCCTTATTTGTAAAGATTTCCTTTCACTACTCATTTCATTCCTGAGACAGGAAGTTAAGGGGGATCTTGGTAATGGGACACAAACAGCAAAAGAAAAAATAACAGAGATTCTTCTCTTATCTAAAGTTAAAGCAATGTTTTGCATTTCAATACACTTTAAGTCACAATGGCTGGGGAGGCAAATTGGTAGAAAAGTCTATTAACAGCTTTACACCCCAGCTATATAGGCTTCCTGATGGCATGGGCTATGCAACTGTAGTATTACTAACATACAAGCAGGTCAAACATTCCAATGACAAACTTGTGCCATATCTCAATCCATGGTGATCACAGACAGGTAGACTTTATGCAACTGCTAATTGGTTACTATGTACAGTTGCTCCAGATTCTGTGTGCACTAGTTTTAGCATAGTCTTTCACTTACCTGTTTATGCACAGGGCAAGTCTTTGCATGTTTTGACTTACAAACCTACCTTAGAAGAGGGTGGTACACCCCAAATGCTTGTCCTTAAAATGTGTTATGCTTAAAGTTAGTGCACAGAAAAAACAGTCAAATGACAATGTGTATACCCAGAGATGTGTTTTCTAAATGAGTCTTTATAAAGACAATCCATTATAAAAGAACATCACAGTTTATTAATTAATAAACTTAGAATTAAAATGCAATGCAATGGCCCTCTGCATAAATCACCTTGTGGGGGGTGATTCATCAATAAATGTGCTCTATACCAGCTCACAACAATGACTGTTAGAATGTTTCTCTTAGTTGAATGAGACCATCAGAGTGTAGGAGTTTCTGAAAATCTTTGTAGTATAGAGTGTTAAAGTACAGTCCTTATAGTATGCTGTCCTTTAGATCCAGTTTAAGCTAGACAATGACTAATATAATGTAAGATGGTAACAATGTTATCTGCTTTACCAGAATATACCATTTTTTTAATTGCAGAAATTGAAAAAGAGAGCTGTGGTGACCCTGGAACACCTCTATATGGTATTCGAGAAGGAGATGGTTTCTCCAATGGAGATATGTTAAGATTTGAATGCCAATTTGGATTTGAATTAATAGGTCAGAAGTCAATAACTTGCAAAGAAAATAATCAATGGTCAGCCAATATACCAATATGTATCTGTAAGTATTTCCTTTTAATAAACCTTGCTTTATTTCCCGTATGACACAAATGAATCATTCCAAAAATCATAATGTCTAATATTCCAAATCATGTAATTTTGCACTAACTAGCTTGTTGTTTACATATACAATTCTGCTTATTGAAATATCCAAATGTTAATGTCAAAGGTATAGTAAATCAATTCTAAAAAATAAAATGGTACATTGAAACAGTTTCTGCCATCTGTTGTATAAAACTTTGGTGAGGCAATGCAACTATTTGGCTGACTAATATAATCAAACAAAATGTTTGAACAAATCCCAAAATATTTTCCTAATTTAAGTGAACAAATAATACTTGTTCTTGTTATTTTATTTTAAACAGACCTCATATGTTATCTACGTAAATTAAACTGTTTTAAACAAAAAGAAAACAATTACAGCTGACAACTGCAATTTTAATTTAGACTCTGTCTAGAGATTTTATATACACATAAACAATCAAAAATAGCAAGCCATGTTTTATGCAAATCTTTATAATGAATGCAGGGTTCTTGTTACAATTTGTCTGTGCTTTAATGTATTTATTTATTTTGCAGTTCCATGCTTATCAAATTTTACTGCACCAATGGGGACAGTTCTCTCTCCAGACTATCCAGAAGGCTATGGAAACAATCTGAACTGCATTTGGACTATAATTTCTGATCCAGGGAGTCGGATTCATCTGTCCTTTAATGACTTTGACTTGGAATCTCAGTTTGACTTTCTTGCTATTAAAGATGGGGATTCTTTAGATGCACCAATATTGGGAACTTTCACAGGTGCTGAAGTCCCTTCCCATCTTACCAGTAACAGTCATATATTGCGTTTGGAATTCCAAGCTGACCATTCAATGTCTGGACGAGGCTTTAATATTACATATAGCAGTAAGTATCATACAACAAAAAGTAAGCTGCTACTGAAGTGAGCTTTGAAATGCTTATGTTAATTATAGTGTGTTTACTTGTGTAGACAAGCATAGTAAAACAAATATACAAAAGGGGAATTTTTAGCCTTCAAAAAAGGTAAAATATGCAAGAAAAAACATTTTCATAAAGGAAAAAGAGGCCCATGTGCCAATGGAAATTCTACCAACTGGTTTTAAAGAAACAGAATCCATGATTAACTGCTTGAGTTGGTTGAGTAACAATAGTGATCTTAGTAACTTATGTTTTAAAGTGTTAACCTTAATAGAACTGTAAAGCTGGTCATAGATGGATCAAAATTCAGCCAGTTCAGGAGGGATCGGATTAATTGTGATCCATCTATGTCTATTCCAATTCACGAGAAGTCATTCGAATAGGCTGGTTGGAAAATTTTAGTTAAATCAGTGTTACAGCCAGTCAGAAGCAGTGCTGATCAGTGTATTCTGATAGCTGAGGAGTCCCTGTTGTCAGAATGAAATAACACAGCAGGGAGGATTCCTCCATCCAACTCACTTGTGTGGCCAGGTTTACACTTAACTGTAACAATGAACTCATGTTTGCCCCTTTGGTCTGGTAAATATACTGTTGAAAGAGATTTGTTATATACTGTATGTTAGATAAGTGTTGATCTTGCAGAAATCCAGTGTGCTTCTGTGTGCTAACGTCCTGTAATGATCTGTGAAAGCTGCACTGAAATCTCAAACATAACCACTGCTAAGTTCACTTTTGAGACCTTTGCAACACATTACCTATATTATAGAGAGAAGTATAGGGGAAGGTGTTTCAAACCACTGGTGATATAACATGAGTTACCATCATGAAGAGTTTGTTGTTTTCACCTAAGTATGACATAACCCTTTGACTTGCATTAGAGGCAATTGTGTAGTCTTACAAACAACCTATGTATTTATAAGCAATGTACAAACCATACACAGCCAAGAAGAGATTAATAAAACATAAAACCCAGTGATCTTTACATTAAAGAGAACAAGTAGTTGTTTTTCATATATCGTTTTATTTCTTTATTACTGTAGGTACAAAACAACATTTTGAAAAAATGGAAACATAAGCCAGCAGGGGGAGTTCTTGTCCCCTTTTCTCATAATTATATGCCTATCCATATCAAACTTGTTGGAATACTACAGAACTCAATTATTACAGAACTCAACAGCTGAGGCTCAAATAAATATAGTGCTTCTTTACTTTTTAAATGCTAAGTCTTTCAGCTAGGGTTAAAATATTTTGTGCTTTTGAGTCGGACCATGGCTCTCCCACACAAAGTAGCATCCCAGCTTTTCAGTGACACTCTCCCTTAACATTGCTCTAATGAACAGCTTCATTGCTTCATGGAGGGACTTTCTCTATTAGATACTAGCCAACAACTTACATCACTACTACATCCTCTACAACAGCTATACTATCTTGGATTTCCCATTCCATGAAAGAGTGGGAGAATCTACCGACTGGGTATACAGACAGTAATAGACAGATAATAATAATAATAATAATAATAATAAAGACAGAGGATGTACCCTTCTTTACTCTACCCGGAAAAAAAAAACAGTTTGGGGCTGTGCATACATTATATTTATAAAGCAGAAATGTGACTTTCACCCAACATTCATTGATGGTGAATCAATCACTGTCCTTGAAGACACATGCATCACGAAGATAAACCTGCAATAAATGTTTGTTAATTGTCATATCCCCTGATTTATAAATATGCCACTTTAGGTTTTAAGGTTCATGCACATGGATGTTCTGCTGCACCCAGGGAGATACATGTGCCACATACAAGTCTGCCATGCAAGTAAATGGCTGTACCGGGAAATATTCTTGTAAAGGACGATGCTTGATGCATCAATATTTACCAGCACAAGTGTGTATTAGTCATTTACCAAAGATAGAAGCTTTGCATTCGTAAAATACATTGGATGTGCATGCATTGATAAATACAGATTTGAAGAAGCATTAGGCAAGCCATAGACGGTGCAAATTTGGTTGCAGGAAAGAAATTTGCTTGATTCCCTCAAAAACATAGACAATGTTACAGGGAAATCTCTCCTGCCAAGCCATTGTGTTATCCCGCTGAGGGAGGACGGGGAAACCTTCCCTGCAGGGAGAAGACAGTGATTATTGCTAGCAGCTGTAACAGTCGCTAGCCATAATTGCATGTAAAATCGGCAGGCTGGTTGTACCCAAGTTGATTGATCAATCAACTTGGGCACATTCATCCTGCCCATACATGGTTTGAATCTTGGCCTGGTCCCCTTGAAATTTTAACTGTCTTTGGCCAGCTTTAGTGTTTACAAGAATACAGCAGCATACAGCCATTCACTTGATAGGCAGGTTATATGCGTCACCTGTGGCGTGGGAAAACATTGGGAAACTTACGCTGGGCATATAAAATGTGCATGAATCCTAATGTCGCTTGTCTCATTTTTCCCAATATGTTTTTGTAATTGATTACTTAGCAGGGATACACATAGTTGAAAGACTTTATTTATAAGTTAACTCGTAGGTCATGAGCAATCTGTTAAGATTTTAAATACCTTGAAGCAAGTTAATAGTTTAAACTGAGAACAGGATGTTTTTAATGTCATCTAGATAGTGTCTGAAGTACTTGTCTAATCTTATTGCACTTTCAAAACTAGCAATTGTTTCTGCCAAGGCCAGAATCATACAATTAATAACAATATAAATTTAGTGCCTTTACAAAGTGACACTAGTGGATAATGCTGTCACTAATAAGTTCTCAAAGTGTAATTGTGTAGCATTAACATTAAATTGACTGTGACATATGTCACGCCAGCTTGGTACATAAAACTGCTGTTTTGCCAGTAGGGTTTTCTTTTCCAGTGTTAAATATTCTCATTTGACTGAAGTTCAGTTACCATGCATGACTTAAAGTTAGGTCCTGTCCCTCCATGCTGAAACATTCCTACCACATTCATACGCTGCATGCACTTAATTATACTGCAAGCAAAGAAAAAAAAGGAAACTGGTCAAAAAGCTCTAAATAAAGATTTTGATACATTTTTCGTTAGCTTTGAATAGCTCCATTTAAAAAGAATTGTGATCTTAAAGGGAAACATTAGTGTCTATTAAGTGAACACATATTTTTGTTGTTTCATTGTAATATTCATATTTAAAGGGACCCCATCTCCTGAATAAAAAGTAAAATAATAAGACTAAAGCTGGAATGCCTTATTATCAGACACAGATTAAACATATTAAAGGATAAGTTCACCTTTTAGACAAAAATAATCAATGCACATTTTTTTGCTGATAAAAAAATGTGTATTTATTGTTTTTGTCTACAGGAGCCTGGAAAGCATTGCACCAGTGATCAGTAGATCACTGATGCCATGCAGGTCTGCAGACCTATCAAAATATCTGCTTGAAGTACGGGATGTACGGTCAAGCAGATATTCTGACAGGAAGCTTCACTGAACTACTACGGTGCTCCACGGGGGTGGCGGCTGCAGCTGCGGCTATGAGAACATGTTCCAGGTGGAACATGCAATATGTTCCCAAAGGTGCTCTTATCCTTTAAACATGTTTAAAAAAAATAACTAGGGGATTAGGCTTTTATAGGATAGCTTGTGGCAGCTTCATTTTTCTTCCTTTTTTTTGCATTTAATGTGCAATACTTTGATTTTCATTTTTTCACTTATCTTTTTTAATCCCTGTTTACCTTTTGCTTAAAATTCCTGACTGTAGTTGTTTTTCAGGGGCTTAGACTCATGGTGCACTTTTTCACTCACCTGTAAATTTTCTGAGTGGTTTACCTACAACAATATTTAGGTGTCTGATTTATTCCCTTGCCACCAGCAGACCCTCATCTCCATGATTAAGCCCCGGGGCAGGGTGAAACATGTTGGAGGCATGGTCTGGAGGCTGCTGTTTGCTGCTAGCCTTTTGGGACGGGCAAGGTGTGCAATGGCTGGGCTACCTCTTTCTATTTCTGCAGCATGTTTTGGGGTTGAGCTCACTAGTCAGTGGCATACTACTACCTAAATATTTTTAACTTAATGCAAGGAATGCATTAAGGTAAAAAATGTTTAGGCTTTATAACCATTTTAAATGATTGGCAACCAGCAATATATTACATTTCTTTTTTTGGAGGAGTTTAATACTGCTTTAACTGGGGGGCATAGTCACAGATGGGGTGCTGTTTTCTGTGTGAGTGCTGTTTTTGATGGCATGCTAAGAAGCAGTTGAACACAGCTGTTTGACCAAAGCAGTATAACTCAAGCAGCAGGAAGATACAACAACAAAAAACTCTACTGCATGCTGGACAGGCTGCAAGCCAACACCCTGGGAAACATCTCTTACAAGTCTGAGTCCCACTCCGTGTACCTTTGTAATATGTCCCCTCTACTCCTCCTATTCATATTACTACCCTGCGTTCCCTGCGTTCCCTGCGTTCCCAAAATCTCACTTCTTTACCCCTCTGCTCCACCCCAAAACTTGAACATCTCACCCTCACCGCTACCATCTCCCTACTACTGCACTCTGCACTCATCACCTCCTGCTTCAATCCTACTTCACTCTCCTGCTGACCCAAACACCAGGACTGGAAGGCATGTACACTCGTGTACATCCCGCTTTCATGTTACTTTCCTCACCCTTCTTCCTTTCCTAACCTCTGGGGATATCTCCCCAAACCCTGGTCTTCCAGTATCTCACCCCCACACTAGGCACCCTCTTTCTTCCCCTCAATTTAATACCAGTCCCCAAAAACCACCCTCCCTTTTTCATGTGCGCTCTGGAATGCCCGCTCTCTCTGTAATAAGCTCACCTCTGTCCATGACCTTTTTGTCTCTCGCTCCCTTAACCTACTAGCAATTACAGAAACCTGGCTTCAAGCAGCAGATTCTTCTTCTCCTGCAGCACTTTCCTATGGAGGCCTTCTCTGGACCCATTCACCCAGACCCAGTGGTCAGAACGGAGGTGGGGTTAGTTTGCTTCTATCCCCACTGAGCACCTTTCAAGTCCTCCCTAACCCTCCCTCTCTATCCTTCTCTTTTTTCGAGACTCACTGCATCCGGCTGTTTTCTTCCATTTCTCTGAGGATTGCAGTGATCTATCGGCCTCCTGGACTGGTGTCCCGCTTTCTTGATGATTTCTCCACCTGGCTACCCTACTTTCTCTCCTCTGAACTACCCACTATCATTCTCTGTGATTTTAACATCCCTATTAATGGGCTACATCCCAACTCTTCAACATAACCTCATCTTTTGCCTTAGCGCAATGGACACAGTCCTCCACTCACTCTGATGGGAATACATTAGACCTTGTTTTCTCTCATCTTTGCACTCCCTACAACCTCACAAACACCCCCTTTCCTCTCTATGATCACAATCTCATCACCTTCACAGTCTCCTCATCTTTAAACACCTATCCCTCTAAGCAGCAAACAATTACCCGCAGAAACCTTCACAACTTAAACCCTGCTCCTTTCCTCTCTGCAACTGACGAACTCTATGTCAGAATCTCTCCCCTGTCCTGCCCTGACCTGGCCTCTGCTATCTACAACAGTTCACTTTCATCCACATTAGACTTACTTGCTCCTCTAATAACATGAAGCATCAGGCCCCGACCATTACAACCTTGGCAGACTGATGACACTAGACATCTTAAACGACATAGTCGTGCGCTGGAGCGATTGTGGCATAAAAACAAATCTCAACAAGCATTCACCCTATATAAATCTGCTTTCTTAACACACAATTCCTCCCTCCATGCTGCCATACAAGCCTACTTTGTCACTCTTTTTAATACCTTGTCATCCAGTCCTCGTTGTCTCTTCTGTACTTTTAGCTCTCTACTTTCTCCACCTCCACTCAGTACCTCACTCTCTGCTCACAAGATTGCAAATCATTTCAAAAACAAGATTGACGCAATTCGTAGGGGCATCGCCACTGCACAGACACCCATCCCACTTAGCATACCTTATACTAAACCTCCCTCAACACTTTCCTCTGTTGACCTTGCTACTACTGAAGAGGTCACTAAGGTTTTCTCAGAAGTCCGTCTCCCTACCTGCCCCCTGGATGCTGTCCCCTCACAACTACTACGGTCACCCTCTTCTTCCATCCTATGCTCCCTCACTCACATCTTCAATCTTTCCCTCTCTACTGGTGCCTTCCCCTCCCCTCTAAAGCATGCACACATCACTCCCATACTTAAAAAGCCCTCCCTGGACCCCACCAACCTAAACATCGTAAGACCCTCACCCATCTCCCTGCTGCCAATTACCTCTAAACTCCTAGAACGCTTAGTCTACAATCGCCTGAGCTCCCACCTCACCGACAACAACCTTCTTGACCCTTTACAGTCTGGCTTTTGCTCACTCCACTCCATTGAAAATGCCCTACTAAAACTCACCAATGATCTACTAACTGCTAAAACCAATGGCCACTACTCCGTACTCTTACTACTTGACCTCTCTGTGGATTTTGATACGGTTGACCATCCCCTCCTCCTCAAAAACTCCACTCTCTTGGCCTGTCATTGTTCTTTCTGTAAGTACTGTTAATTTTCTCTATTATCTTGACAAAAAAAGTTATTTGGATTAAAACAAAAAGATTTACTGCTGCTCAGGGGCTCTTGGCATCAGCTAAATGCTGAGGCATTTACAGCACTGTTTTAACAACTGATGGGGGATTTTTATGAATATATTTGAAAGGAAACCTGTACTTAGTGATATATGGATGATGCCATATTTTAAAGCCCATTTCCACCATGAAGAGCAAAAGACCTTTTTGTATAAAAAGAAAATCTATCTTTGCCTAGATAACTGTAACTATCTCTAACCTCTTCTTCCATCTTATGCTCCCTCACTCACATCTTCAATCTCTCCCCCTCTAATGGTGCCTCCTCCTCTTCACTCCCTCCTTCTGTAGGGGTCCCTCAAGGTTCCGTCCTTGGACCCCTTCTCTTCTCCATCTACACCTCCTCCCTTGGTCACTTGATAAACTCCCACAGCTTTAAGTAACATCTCTATGCTGATGACACACAAATCTATCTTTCTACCCCTCACCTCACCCCTTCAGTCTCCTCTCGCATTACTAACCTACTAAGCGACATATCGGCATGGATGTCACTCCACTTCCTCAAACTCAATCTTTCCAAAACTGAGCTCTTAGTATTCCCTCCAGCCCGTGCCCTCTCCCCTGACTTCTCCGTCACTATCAATAACACAATCATCAGTCCCTCCCCTCATGCCAGGGTACTAGGTGTAATCCTAGACTCCCATCTGTCCTTTCAGCCCCAAATCCAGTCGCTGTCTAAATCTTGTAGACTTCACCTCCGCAACATCTCCAAGATACCTCTGTTCTTAACCTCAGAAACCACTAAGCAACTTATTCACTCCCTGGTTATCTCTCGCCTTAACTATTGTAACTCCCTCCTCATTGGCCTACCTCATCACAGGCTATCCCCTCTTCAGTCTATCATGAATGCTGCTGCCAGACTCATCCACCTTACTAACCGTTCTGTATCAGCCACCCCTCCATGCCAATCCCTCCACTGGCTTCCCATTGCCCAACGGATAAAATTCAAAACATTAACAATAATGTATAAAGCCATTTATACCTCTGCCCCAAATTACATCACCTACCTTGTCCCTAAATATCACCCAAACTGTACTCTCTGCTCCTCACACGACCTCCTGCTCTCTAGCTCCCTTGCCTCCTCCTCCCATGCTCATCTCCAGGACTTCTCCAGAGCTTCCCCCATCCTCTGGAATTCTCTTCCCCAATTTATCAGACTATCGCCTACTCTGCTCACTTTTAGGCGATCTCTGAAAACCTATCTCTACAGGGAAGCCTATCCTGCCCTCAGCTAATAATGGAATCTTCTACTCTTCCTACAAGTCCATCCCCCACAGTTAATACCTTTTGTACCACTAGCCCCTCCCTCCTAGATTGTAAGCTCTGAGGAGCAGGGCCCTCCTATCCCTCTTGTATTGAACTGTATTATTGCTGTATTGTCTCCCATTATATTGGAAATCGCTGAGCAAACTGTTGGCACTATATAAATCCTGTATAATAATAATAATAATACTGCTTTAACTGTAGTAAGAAAAAAGGTCAAGTCACTTATCTGGCTGTGCTGCCTGCAAGGTCTGTTCATATCTCAGGAGTGGATAGAAAGAAGTAGAAATTATTTAATATTCAGCTTTGAATTGCATTTTTAATGTTTTACATACTTGCTGTGCAATGCTGTGGGGATAAAATCCCATTTTAGGCATTTGCCATTCAAAACAAAGGTTCCAAGTGGAAGATTTTCTTTCACTTCCTGTTTAGGTGACAACCATAACATTTTGGATTTTCCACCACACATCCTAGTGACAATAGTCATCAGAAAAATATGGAGGGTGAATCTCCCTAGCAGGGACACAGACCAAAATAAAAATTAGAAAAGTGTAAACAATACACTTAAAGTGGTTGTCAGACATGAAATATGAACAAAAAATGTCCCTCTATATTATGTACTTGCCCTTATACAAGACATTAAGCATCAATCCTCTACTGTCTCGTTCCTCTGCTATCTGCGTGAGGCACTTCTGACAAGTTTTCCTGACACCAAGATGTAAAAAGCCTGTGATTGACAGCCTCAGCTATGTTCCTATGTGAAGGGGGGAGGGGTTTCCCTTTCCTCCAATCAACTCTCCTCACTGAGCTCTGCAGAGTGTAATTTCAAATTCCTGTCCCCTGCTTTCTGGAAGCTTTATACATTCTGCACTTTGAATGCCTGTAGAGGAGAGAAGTGAGTTCAGTCACTTCACTGGGTATATGTAAGGGTTTAAAACCACTTTAAATCTTTAAATGATTGGTATCAGCAATGTGATGATGATGATGATGATGATGATGATGGTAATGATCACCATTTCTATTCTCAGTAATAATTTATATATATATATATATATATATATATATATATATATTTTTTTTTTTTTTCCTATAGCATTGCTAGCATTTACTACTTTTATTATCTAACGTTGTGGTTTTCTTTTTTTTAGCAGATTCATACTGTAGATCCACCCCATAATTGAGAATAATCCAGATTGTCATTATTAGCACATATACCAGCATAAATCTAATATTCTGTTATTTATTTAAATATGGAAGACCTACATCTGTTGATATGTTTTAGTATTATTATGTTCATACGACATGTTGAGAGATATGTAATAAAAATTATCTCTGTGAGACTGCAACTTCATGTTTAGCTAGAATTGCCTAGAGGAAGTCAGTGGGAGTATAGTATGGAACAAAACATCTTCACTCGCTCCCAGTATTCGTTAGCCTGGAGTTATAGATGCACAGTAGGTCACAGAGACATAAAGAAATTACTTGAATGTCTCCATAAGATATTCATTATATGAAGAATAAACGTTCTAATGAATGGATTGAGGTTGTGGTGGAAATGGAATTACCTCCTGTTTCTTAACATCCTTTTATAAATTATCTACAGTGGAGGTCCTCTCAGCTTCCTCACCATAACATTACAGAGACACTGTAATAGTCTGGGGTCTATTTTCTTTCCATTTTTATTATATATACACAGTTTTTGTTATATAAATAAACACTCTTTCTTTACAGACAATGAAATCTTACATTGAAACCTTGGATGGAACCCTTTTACAAAGCTTTTGCTGAGATTTTGGCAAGATTTTGCTTGATGTGATTATAGCCATTTTAATGCAGTTGCAAAAGAACAGTAGACTGTCTGTAATACTTTTTTGAATTTGCACTATGTATTTATTACAGGTACTTATATAGAGCCATCAATTTATACAGCATTTTACATACAGTATACAATATATTTTACATTCACAGTTTGTACTCTCAAAGCGTTTACAATCTACGGTTCTCAACTCACATTCATACACATACTTGGACCAATTTGGACAGGAGCCAATTAACCTACCAACACGTCTTTGGAGTGTGGGAGGAATCCCACACAGGTACAGTGAGAACATGCAAACTCAGTGCAGGTAATGCCATGGTTGGGATTCAAAACTTAGAACCTAGTGCTGCTAGGCAAAAGTGCCAACCAATTGACCACATGTGCTGCTCAAAGAAAATGAAAGATAAAAAAGACTCACAAACAAACATACACACCAATGGTAATTTAACTTGGATAGTTGGTAAGATAAGTAAAGGACAGGGTTATGTACGGGAAGGGGAAAAACAGTCACAGAGGTGAGAGTGGTCATAAAACTGTTGGATAGTGATTTAGAAAATGGAGGTCCAAATTGTGTTCATTATCCTTTGTGTCAAATTGAATTATCATTCTTAGTTCAAAAAAATTCCTTTGCTGAACACTTTTGAAGTTCCCTTTAAGAATTAAAACAGTCATGTCTTCCATAGTGTGGTCTGGTTGTGAAAAATTATGCCTCACATATGTGCAAAAGTAATCTGCCTTAATGGTGTGTCTGTGTAAAGTCTTTCTTTTTGCAATTTATGTCCTGTTTCACCAACATAAGATCCTTGGTTGCATTTTTTGCATTGGATGAGGCACACAACTTACTGGAGGTACAGCTGTATGATCCTGTAATAGCGAAGGTCCCTTTTTCTTGTGTGACACTTTTTAATGGAATGATTTGGTTGCACAGTTTGCAGCATTTTTTGTTGCAAGGCTGGGTTTCTTTTTTCATGACTTCATACTCAGTATGAAGTTTCCTGCTGAATAATTTATGTCTGAGGTTGGGTAGTTGCCTGAAAGCCAGCATTGGGGATTGTTGGAATATTTCTTTTAGCATTTCATCCTTTCTGATGATGGGTTGCAGTTCTTTGATTAACTTTAGAGATGAGCGAATTATTCAAAAATTCGATTCGGCTGATTCGCCGAATTTGCGGAATAAATTCGATTCAATGCGAATTTATTCGCTGCGAATTTAACTTATTAAAAGGGTTTCTAGGCTTCAGAGAGCCTTTATATTAGTGCAGAACACTGTACCTTTAATTTAAATGGTCCTTGGAGTCTGCTGGGGAAGAGAAATAATACTGTCAGTCAGTATGACATGCAGATGAGTGCCGTCGATCTTAGAATCACCGCACACTTCACTCATTTGGGCAGTCACGGGGCACGATGAAGAAGATGAAGAAGAAGATGAAGAAGAAGAAGAAGATGAAGAAGAAGATGATGAAGAAGAAGAAGATGAAGAAGAAGAAGAAGATGAAGAAGAAGAGGAAGAAGATGATGAAGAAGAAGAAGAAGATGAAGAAGAAGATGATGAAGAAGATGATGATGATGAAGAAGAAGAAGATGATGAAGAAGAAGATGATGAAGAAGAAGATGAAGAAGAAGATGAAGAAGAAAAAGAAGAAGAAGAAGAGGATGAGGATGCAGAAGAAGAAGATGAGGATGAGGATGAAGAAGAAGAAGATGAGGATGAGGATGAAGAAGAAGAAGAAGGAGAAGAAGAAGAAGAAGAAGAAGAAGAAGAAGGATAAGAAGAAGAAGAAGAAGAAGGATAAGAAGAAGAAGAAGAAGAAGGATAAGAAGAAGAAGAAGAAGGAGAAGAAGAAGAAGAAGAAGAAGGATAAGAAGAAGAAGAAGAAGAAGATGAGGATGAAGAAGAAGAAGAAAAAGAAGAAGAAGAAGATGAGGATGAGGATGAAGAAGAAGAAGAAGGATAAGAAAAAGAAGAAGAAGAAGAGGATGAGGATGCAGAAGAAGAAGATGAGGATGAGGATGAAGAAGAAGAAGATGAGGATGAGGATGAAGAAGAAGAAGAAGAAGAAGAAGGATAAGAAGAAGAAGAAGGAGAAGAAGAAGAAGAAGGAGAAGAAGAAGAAGAAGATGAGGATGAGGATGAAGAAGAAGAAGGATAAGAAGAAGAAGAAGAAGAAGAAGGATAATAACAAGAAGAAGAAGGATAAGAAGCAGAAGAAGAAGAAGAAGGATAAGAAGAAGAAGGAGAAGAAGAAGAAGAAGAAGAAGAAGAAGGATAAGAAGAAGAAGAAGAAGGATAAGAAGAAGAAGAAGAAGAAGAAGAAGAAGAAGGATAAGAAGAAGAAGAAGAAGAAGAAGGATAAGAAGAAGAAGAAGGATAAGAAGAAGAAGAAGGATAAGAAGAAGAAGAAGAAGAAGAAGAAGAAGAAGAAGGATAAGAAGAAGAAGGATAAGAAGAAGAAGAAGAAGAAGCAGAAGAAGAGGAAGAAGAAGGATAAGAAGAGAAGAAGAAGAAGAAGAAGAAGAAGAAGAAGAAGGATAAGAAGAAGAAGAAGAAGAAGAAGAAGGAGAAGAAGGATAAGAAGAAGAAGAAGATGAGGAAGATGAGGATGAGGATGAAGAAGAAGAAGAAGTAGGATGAAAATAAGAAGAATTCCAGTACAGCAAAAAGTGTATCTGCAGAGAGCTCCGCTATTTCTGACAGTTCTCTGACAGTTCCTTCACATTTACAGCGGTTGAAACATTGTATCTATTTGTTTCCGAATAAAAACATCTGTATCCTAAATGGAAACAAATAGATACAATGTTTCAACCACTGTAAATGTGAAGGAACTGTCAGAGAACTGTCAGAAATAGCGGAGCTCTCTGCAGGGACACTTTTTGCCGGCTGTAGAAGGGATGAAAATCGGCCGATTGGGAAAAATTTGATTCGTGCATCCGAAGTTTGCTAATTTTCGGATTCGGTGCGAATCGAATTTTTCCTAATATTCGAAACGAATTCCACTTCGCCAAGTTCGATTCGCTCATCTCTAATTATCTTTCTTATCCCTCTTAGTGACGAATTGTATGTGCTTATTAGAGGTATATTCTATTTTGTTTAATTCTCTTTGTATTGGAGATTTTCTCTTTGAGTTTTCATGGCCATGTTTATGATTGTATTGATAGTTTTGTTCTTGTAACCCTTCCTTTGGAAGGAGTCTGCCAGTATTCTGTTTTTTTTTTATGTCTTTCTTCGGCAGAGCATATTCATCTGATGGCTTGACTGTATGTTGGTATGTTGGGGATGAAAACTGGAACTGTGGAGATAGATGCATAAGCCAATGGGTTTCCTATATATTGAGGTGTGCAACTTGTCATCCCTGATGGATACTGTGGTGTCTATAAAGTTAACATACGCAACCAAGTATCTTACATTGGTGAAGCAAGATGGAAATTATAAAAAATAATTAATTTACACAGATACACCATTAAAGAACATTAGGAAAAAGATTTCTGCACACCTGTGGGACATCATATTGTACAACCAGACCACACTATAGAAGACCTGAATGTTTTAGTTAGTTAAAAGGTAATCAGGAAAGGAAACCTTTTGAACTAAGAATGATAATTCAGTTTGACACAGCGGATAAGGGACTAAATGTGAAGCTCAGTTTTCTAAATAACTATCCAACAGTTTTATGACCACTCTCCTCTCTGTGACTCTTTCTCCCCCTGCGCCCCAGTCCAGTGCCCCTTTCTTTCCTTTTTTTACCAGCTATCCATGTTTATTTACCATTGCTGTGTATGTTTGTTTGTGTGTTTTTTCCTCCCTCAAAGATTGACTGACTTAACATGCTACTAAAAATATATGTATCAGTACTGTTTGGATCTTGAAGAACACCCCAAAAGCTTGTCCTGAAATGTGGCTGTTAATGCAAATAAAAAATGTATCGTGGACAAGATTTTGAAGCCTTTAAAGTACAATTCAGCTCCAATTTGTGAATGTTAAACACAGATATTAATTGGAGTACTGTCACTTTCAAAAAACAGTCAGCTGTTAAACATTATTTTGTTACTTTTAAGGCAGCCCATACATTAATAATTTTTTTTTCATTCAACTAGTGGGTTGAAAAAAATAATCTAGTTCCTACATCCAAACATTTGAGGTGGATAGGGGAATCACTCCTGCTGTGCTATTCTGTTCTAACAACCTTGAGCCTTCCCCAGCATTAGAACGCATTGATCAGTTTTGCCAGCTATACCCGGAAGCACTGATTGATCAGTAAACCCTGACAGGTTGGTTGCACAGAAGTCAATTTGTAGATCAACTTCTTTACAACCAGGGTGTTCATACATGGATCAAATTTTGATCAGTCCCTGCTGAACCAGCCTAATGTCTGGCTTAAGACTCTTAAGAAACATCTTTAAATGTGAGAAACATTTAACGATGAAAAGTAGAAGTGTTGCTATGCAGAAAGATCTACTGCTCAGCTGCAGACCTTGTGCCCCAGGACTTCTGACTAGTCTGTAGTCTGTCCACTGAATCACAAATGTGCTCCATAGAAAAAGAAAAGAGAGCCAACCTCCATGATTAAGCTCATTATCAAGTGAAACTAGTACAGAGCAGTTATATGAGACACAATGTAATTTGAATCTCTTTTCATTCTTATATCAATCATTTGAATTGAATAATATCACATATGCTGTACAGTTATATCTAAAATAATGTTCTTTCTTCTATTCATGTCCTAATCAGGAAATATTACAATAGAAAGCTTAGAACTCATAAATTATATTCTGTAAAAATTATTTACATAGGCTCGATATATAGTCTACTCTTGCATTCCAAACCTGGAACAAATTAAATTCCAGGGATCATAAAACCATTTAACAATCTATCACTAGCAGGCTTCAGTATGGTTCAGCACTACTTGAAACTCGTTAAAAGCCTGCTGAAGCTTACTAGCAGTTTGTTTAAAGTGATGAGTTACTATTAAGATTTGTGTTTAACATTACCAAAATGAAACTGAAGAGTTCTTTAACAACTTAGAGCTCTACAAATACTTTGTAAAAGCCTGCCATACACAATGCTCTTATATAAGCTAAAGTCTACTTGAATAAGAACTCATAGAAGAAGGGGGAGGACCTTCTGCTGTGTGTTATTGGCTTGAGTGTCTACATTTCAGCTCAAACTATAGAGATCCTCAAATTTCAGGGGTTTTTTTTGTAGTTTTTCAAAAACAGATAAGAAGAAATTTGAAAACATGTGAAAAGGAGCCTAACATGCTTGCTGTTTGGGAAAGTATAAAAATTAACATGCAATATTCCCTATTATAATAGATTACAGAAGTAAAACTTGTAGATAACCACTATATGTTCTTAATATGTTAATTATATGTGCTTAAATGGAGTTATAACACATGGGTCAGCTCTCTAAGATCTTCCATATGTTTCCTGTGATTAAGGTGTCACATGCTAAACGCAACAAAGCATGAAGACCTATGTATGTGAAAGCTTAGAAAAAATGACAACGAAACAACAGCTGCATTTTTTTTTATTGAATGAACGGGTGGCTCTGTAGTGGAGCCCCCATTTACTCCCTAGGTTAACTAGGCTCAAATACAAGTCCAGTACCCTTTAACTTTTTTTTTCTACAGCTCCCTGAGTTCATGAACATGAGTTTAAAAAGAAAAGGAAAACTACATTTCTCTGCTTCCCTTTCTCAGCAGCTCAGGGAGGCCACATCTGATGATGCAAGTAACTGAGCAAGTGATTTGCAACCAGTGAAAAGGCCCTCCACTGCCAGGACTGGTGTGCAGTCAGCTGGGCAGGAGTCTAATAGCATGCAGCTTCTACAGAAGCACCTCCCCAATTGCTCACCAAAGTATTGCATTTACAGTGGCTTTGTTTTGGTTGGAGTTAAGAAACTTGACAGATCTATTTGAATATTGATGCTGACTTTCAAAAGGATTTCAACCTTTTTAAACCATGAAGCAATAAACCAGTGTTTGCCAAGTAACCTATGATGTGGGTTAACTCAATACTTTTTAAGTTGGGTACAGCTTGTTAAATATGTTATCTTTTTTATTTATGGAAGTGGCCTTGCCCCTAAAAAGTTTAAGATCTCTGTTATGCCAAATTAAATACTCTCAAAGGAACAACTTACATTATTCAAATTAGAATTATAAAATAGTGAAGTATTTAAACTATTATACATGTGCCAAGCAGAAATGGCCACTTATTCCATGAGACAATCCAGAGTACCCATACCACAGGTTTAGAAAAGCAGCTACAAAATATTGGGTTTGGATGTACATTTGGCAAAGCAACAATATCCAAGAATTATATGTGAATGACTTTTTACTGTAGCAAATTTGTAATTACGTACAAATTAGTGATATTCAAATGCCTTTTGTTTCAAGAATCAAAATCTGTTTAGAATTTTGGATTATATTCTAAAAAGCAATCTGAACTGCGGTAGCTATGCCCAAAAAAAGCAAGCAGATGACAAGTCACCAGTATTGCCTGTAGGCTCCCTGCAGATGTTCTTCTCCCCATTACTGGCTTTCTATACCTTGTGCTGCACTTTGTCTCTGTGTGGAGGTAGCTCTATTCTTAAAGGAACAAGGGTTTTCTGCCTCATGTCAAAATGACCCCAATGAAAAAATGAGCAGCACAGCAGTGACATCACTAAATCTCAGTCCAAATCTTACAAAACTAGTAGTCAAAGGCAGCGGTGATTTGATGATCTCACACTGAAGATATACAGCTATGAGGTTCAATGCCCAGGAATTCCTAACCACGGGAAGTGGACTCACATACTTCAGAAGGAATTTATTGCAAAGGTTATTTTTTCATGGTACTTTTTAGGCAACATTTATATTTTTAGATGTTATAGATAAGAAAGCAAGTCTTCACTTTTTAATTCAGGTCCACATCAATGTCTATCTTTTATATGTATCATTTATCTGAAAAAAAAGCCCAGTGATGACTCTCTAAACAAGCATACAGGAGATAATTTTAATGTCTTGAGGCCACTGGTAAAACTATTGCTCCATATAATGTAGTATTATGAGGACTTATTGCAACATGTCTTCTTGGGAACAAAACTGATTAAATAATCAACATCAAATGAAAAAGAAAACAGCTGCACTGCCCATATGCGAGTTGTTACTAGCACAGCCTGAATTGACTTAAACCCGATGTGACACAGAGAAAGCCTTGCTTATTTCACGACAAATCGAGTTTGCCATGACAGAAGTTAAAAATGTTGCTCAAGGCATCCAAGGCTTTATTGGAGTGTTTCATTCACTAATAATTTGTAATAAAGAGTTGTACTGTGGTAGGTGTTTTACTGCACTGCAGTGATGAAGCATATAGCTTAAGATATACATTTGGTATGTTTTTCAAGTCATCGGCTTTTAAAGCAAAAAAACACAGAATACACTAAGTGCATAATAACTGTCAGATACAGATTCTGCCAATATTTATAGAAGCATGGATGTCATCATTTTTAAATAACACGTTTGCATTTTAAGATGCATCTCTGTCAGACTGAGTGAACATTTTGCACGAAGTCTCTAGGCTGCTTAAAAATGACCCTGTGAAGGAAACAGCTTTATACTGTCTGTTGGTTCATTTGCACAAACTTCACACTGTAGTGGAGCTCCTGCCACCAAACTGATTCCACACTTTCAGGACAGGTGTGTGGAATAACAAGTTCTCCTCTGGCTGCTCCTGACAACCCTTATGCCGTTATTGTGTGCTGCAAAGACCAGGGGTCAGCAAGAGAAATCACAGTGGCCACTATTAAAGAATTAAGTTGTAGCAAATGAGCCAACAAACAGGTATGTCTGATTTTGTTTACCCCTTGACAGGGTCAAAATGACCAATGCTGTTGGTAAACTGATTGATCAAAAGGAGTTTACTTTGTGATATAAGTGGAGGTTCTGGGTCTGCATGTTGCTGCGGTTCTTGGATCTGATATATTCATCAGGGTAGTAGGAAAAACATGAGAAACACTCAAATACAGTAATGTCTCCAACTCAAAATCCACCTTCCTTGTTCCATCACTCCTGGTTTGCTCAGAAGGATAGGAAAAAGACTTCCCCTATCCTTGTGAGCAAGCCAGGAGTGATGGAACACATCAAGGAAGGCTGGTTTTGGGTTAGAGACATTACTGCATGCAGTGAATGCACTGATTATTAAAAATACCACAAGAAGAGTTAATTGGAGTCCAGCTGATTTTTCCTATTTTCAATGAAGAGTGGAGATGGACTGTGAAGGCCGGCACCCAGTATGTCCATGTGCAGTAGAGACCAGTCTTGAGTGGAGTTATGTCTCTGTATGTTTCTGTGTAGTCAGAGTAGGCATGGTTGACTTCTTATGGGAAAGGATTGGCCAGTGTCATAAATAGTTAACAGAGACTGTCTTCATGATTAAGATTGTTTTTGAGTGAAATGCGTTAGAGTTAATTTTTGTTGTGGTGACATATCCAGAGTGTATCCTGTCAGTTTTTGATGACTTTTTGCAAGAAGCTGGGACATGCACAAGGTCAAGTGACTGGAGACCAGTTTCAGCTTGGCAGGGAGGAAGAGTACACTTCAGAGCAATGTTTTCTGGACTGTCTACCAATTCTTAAAGATCTCCATTACAGCAGTATATTTATTTGTGATTATTGCTGCTGATGTAATGGCAGATTGAATCAGTGCTAACATACACTCTACACTCCAATCTATCCTTCCAGCCCCATGTCCAATCGCTGGCAAATTCATGCAGGCTCCACTTCCGCAACATCTCCAAAATATGTCCGTTCCTAACCCCGGACGCTACTAAACAACTCATTCACTCCCTTATTATCTCACGACTCGACTGCTGCAACTCCCTCCTCACCGGCCTACCTCATCACAGACTCTCCCCGCTCCAGTCTATCCTGAACTCAACGGCCAGACTCATCCACCTTACCAACCGCTTCATATCCGCCACCCCCCTCTGTCATTCCCTCCACTGGCTTCCGATTGCCCAACGCATGAAATTGAAACTACTAACATTAACGTACAAAGCTATTCATACTATTGCCCCAAACTACATCACCAACCTGATATCCAAATACCACCCAACACGTACTCTTCACTCCTCACAAGACCTCCTACTCTCCAGTTCCCTGGTCTCCTCCTCCCATGCCCGACTCCAGGACTTCTCCAGGTCTTCCCCCATCCTCTCGAACTCACTACCCCAATCCATCAGACTGTCATCTACCCTTCTCACTTTTAGGCGCCCCCTGAAAACCCATCTCTTCAGGGAAGCCTACCCCGCCCTCACCTAACAGCCGATCTCCTCAACTCCTCCCACCACTCCATCACCCACAGCCATTTCCTCCTGTACCACTATCCCCTCCCTCCTAGATTGTAAGCTCCAAGGAGCAGGGCCCTCGAACCCCTCGTGTATTGTATTGTTACTGTATTGTCTCATGTACTGTCCCCCACTATAATGTACAGCGCTGAGCAAACTTTTTGGTGCTATATAAATACTGTATAATAATAATAATAATAATACCATAAATACTTTGGCAGCTATGCTTGATGAAAATCTTTTTTTGCACTGTGGACATGTACCTTCTGTGACAATGCATGAGATCAATCCTTTGAATATACCTCCTTTACAACTGTCAGTGAGCAGAGGTATTGCACAGAGGTGTCAACTCAAACCTTTATCATGGCCACACTTTTTTTTTAAACTCAGATTGTACAGCTTGTTTGCTCTTGTGTTGGTGCACCCATTGACATAAGATAATGAATAGGCTGATTTTTGAGTTTTAGGAAAGGACAGTTCTTTTTAAACAAAAGTACAACATAATGTCAGGAAAAATTTCTGAAGCACTTCAATAAAAATTAAAACATTCCTCTTCACAAGCAAGAAAATAGTGTTCTATACAATTCAGCATTACTATTTCTTTACCATTGCACAACTGTTTTAAAATAATTATTTAAAGAATATGGAAACCCAACATTTCATATTCCTGATAGGTGACATGTGCCTGCTGTACCATGTTCTTGTATGTAAAAGCATCCTGTTCTCTTTGTATTACTTTTGTGTGAAATCTGTAGTGTTCCTGCCAGTCCCTCTGTTTTCCTATTAAAAACTGACCACACTAGGCAGAAGATCACATCATGGTCAGTTGTCTAGCTGTGTTGGGAACAGAAACTCAGCCTGCTCTCCTCCAATGATCAGACTTGTCCTGACACCTCCCCATAGCCATTCACTGGGAAGTTCAGCATGCTGCTGCTTCTCCTCCCCCAGCTCTTCTGCAGTTGACAACATAGGAAATGTGATCACTTATAAGAAAAAATAAGGAAAAAAGTGTTTATAATTTTCTTTTATATCTATACACACGTTTGGCCTTTCGGTTCTATTTCAAACTGAATGGGTTGTTTTACAAGATTAGGGTTTACATATACTTTAAGAGTGTCCCTTTATTTAAGATAGGAATAATTTACTTATAATCAATAAACATTCATATGAATTCTGACATTAATCATTAGCTCTTTTGTTTATTAAGTACATTTATAATGCATAGTTATTTAAGAGCATTATGAGAAAAAACTACAGTAATGACTAGCCAGATATGAGCTATGTTTAGTCTACCATAAACTGAACTGACAGAAGAGAACTAAGGAGTAGCTCAGTGACCAAGGGCACTGACCGTGTCACGATGACATTGAGAGATTTGCTGAAGTCTTCACTTTAAATTCCATTTGTCAGCTTGCTGTGACCTTGGAAATGTCATTTGATTTTTCTATGCCATAGCAACCAAAAACTAGACCAAAGCTTGATTGGACAGAGAATATGTATAAAAGATCACACATGCAGTGGCTGGCTAAATTTAGGTTAAAAGCATACACTGCTCCATTTTGTTTTATCTGCATTTATTCAATATGAAAATGCAGAAAAACAATAAATACTAATGTATATATTGTATATAATAATATAATATATATATACAGTATATAAATATCTTTTCATTTTAAAGCCCAACTTTATTAGGCATTCATTTTAGTTTTCAATAGAGTGAGGAAGAGTTAAAAATTCTGTCAGGTTTTTATTTCTGTCTGTGAGGCTATCGGGGAATTTTTCACTCACTTCCTGTCCCTGTGACATACAAGAAATGGTGGAAATGGTTGTCACCGGAAGGCACAGACAGTAATAAAATCATTGTCAGATGCTCTAACCTTTCCTCACTCTAGTACAATTGTGTGTTATTCTCTGTGGGCAAATCTCCCAAGTTACGACTCAAATGGCAACAGAAATCTGACAGAGGCTTTAACCTTTCCCATTCCCTTTAAGTAGAATTTAAAAACTTCTAGCTGTAGACAGGCTTTAAAGTATATTTATACATACACGCATAGATATGTGTATGTACATTTAGCTGCTTTTCTGGAAAGCAAGTGAGAAAGTTCCAAGTATTTTCATTGTTGCCTTAGGGTAGCTATATTTAATGTTGGGTTAGCTAGGTAGGGGGGCGGAGATGTTGCTTTGATGTGTTTCATGGATAGACTCCAATTCTACAGGAGAGTGATAAGTTCTGTTTTCAAAATGAAATATATTAAAAAAAGATCATGCAAGTAACTCAACACTTAAGTGTCCTGTTGCCTGAAAAGCAACCCCAGTCATGCAGGCTTTCTTCTACACAGTTTTCTATGCTCAGTTATCAATGAACACAGGATGACTTGGTACTGATTGCTCACTGTGTTCCATTCAGAAAAGGAAGGGACTGGTAAATTACATATTTATCGACCCCTTCCCCCACTCTCTATTGGCCTGAGTACCCCGCAGCAGCTGGCAGGAGAGGAAAGCAAACAGCACACTGGGGGGGGACACACACAGGGGGTAATCAGATGTGGGCAGAAAAGGGAAGGGGATCGGTTCGGTGGGGCAGGAGGACAATTACACAATGATTCACTTTGTCTGTGTCTCTTCCGCCAGCAGCTGATAGCTGGTGGGAGGGAGAGGGGGAGAAACCATCTTTCAGGTGTTGGAAGGAGAGACACAGTTAATCTGTAGTTATTCTCACATCCCACTGCACCGATTCCCTTGCTGCGTAGCCCCCCCCTCTGTGCCAGGGACCCTACAGGAGCCCTGGTGGTACCCCCCTATCAGCAGCCCTGACTGCAAGATTTGTTATATCTCTCATGGCCATAGATGGATCAAAATTCAGCCAGTTCAGCAGGAGCCAGCCAAATATCAATCCATCCATGGGCAGATTGGTTGTACTGAAGTTGATCTATTGATTCATTTCAGTACATCTAATCTGTCAGGTTATTTTCTTGTGATCACTGCCAGTGGCTATAGCTGCCAGCAGTGATCACTGTATTCTGCTTGTGGGAAAGGCTCCCCGCACTCCCTGCCAGCAGAATACAATAGTGCAGCGAGAGGGTTTCCCCCATCAACACAGTCAAAATTCAGCGATTTTCATTCCTTCATACCATGGTTGAAGGATAGAAAATTGCCTAATGTATGGCCTGCCTCACAGAAAGTCTGATGTAAAGGCTTGTGAAGTTTAAATGCGAATGGTTGAATAATAAGCAGAGAGATAGGAAGACGCCATATGAGTTTTAGGCCTGCCTGAATTCTTGCTGCAGAACATTACAGAGAACTCCAAGTATGGTACATTAATGGAATACTCAAATTTGAGCACAGCTGCCACATTTTCTGGATACTTAGTATAACTTTACTTTGTCTAACTTTATGCCTGGATTTGCTGCTAAATATAATAATATAATATGTGACATTTGATAAAAGATTCTATTTTCATCTGTTTCATTTCATCAGAACAATGAAATAATAGTTCTGATTGCTGGGTATCCATTGCCGAGGTTTACAGTGGTTCTTTGGCACATTATATAAATCCCATTATCTCCTTTTTTACTTTTACATAACGTGTATATTACATGCGTTGGCTGACTTTGAAGAAAGTTGTTGAAGCATAATCTGTCTACAAATTTTTAAAACTATTTTCACAATACTTTTTCCTGCAGCTTAATTAAAGATATGTGAAATTACATAACATATAAGAATGTTTTCACTGTGTTCTCTTTCAATTATATCACTTTCACTTAAGTTAAGTAGTTATGTGCAATGTTTCATTAACAGCAGTTAGACTGTATTATTATGTATATCTATTGGTTAATAGAACCAGAACTGACAGCTCGCCCACCTAAGGGTACTCCAAGTGCACAATTTGCATCTGCTCACTGATATGAAACTTCAGTTTATCTTTATCAGTACTTGGGGGAAATTCATCCATTTAAAAAAATGTCATTTTGTTTAAAATGAAAGTTACAGTATGCAAAGACAATATTTAAAGTTGAACTTTAGGTACAATAACTTCCATTTAAACATACTATTTAGTGCATCTGTGCCCAGACTACAGACATTAAAATATTTTTATTTTCTTAAAAAGCAGTAAAAGACCTTTAAAATATGCCTACCTAACCTCTCTATCTGCTTGCACAGGGAATTAAAGTGGTATTAAATCCCAAAGTAGCTTACCAATTTAGCTTGCCAATTATTAGATGTCATGGCTGCATTTGTTTTCTTTTAGCTAGTAAGACTGTTGATTTTCAACTTACAGACAGAACAAGCTGTCCAGAAATAGTGGCAGTTAGAGGGTTGAGACAAGCCAATTATCATTGACATAGAGCAGGGGTGTCAAACTCCATTTCATTGCCGGCCACATCAGCATTATGGTTACCCCTAAAGGGCCGGTTGTATCTGTAAGACTAGATGTTCGGAGCTCCCCATCCCCCTTATGTCAGATGTCAAGTGTCCCACCATAAGTCTTGTCCCCACCCTTACATCACATTGCACCCCTTTACCTTGTGCTGCTGCCAAGAATAAGCTGGGGGCAGAGCTGGGAGGGTCTGGAGGAGGAGCAGAGGAGGGCTGGAGTCATCTGCTAAATGCTGAGACTAGTGGAGGCAGAGACTAAGGGATGCTTCAGCTATACGGAGAGGTGCAGGATCTGTTGGAGGAATTCTGTCCTCCTCTCTGCTGCCAACCTCTGATATGGGGGGGGGGGCAGAGATGAGCCTCTCCACAGCTGCATGGAGAAGCACAGGATTTGCCAGAGGAGTTCTGTTCTCCTTTCTGCTGCCAACTACTGAGATAAGGTGGGAGACGAGGGAGGTGCCACAGCTGCAGGAGAATTGTGTCACCAGTGCCACATGGAATGGCCTGGCGGGCCAAATTTGGCCCACGGGCCTTGTGTTTGACACATGTGACAGAGTATAGGCACTCTAAAGCAGCCCATAGATTATGCAATTTTCTTTCCTTCCACCACAGGAATAAAATCACTTTATTCCTCCATCAATACAGTCAGTGTTGATGGGGGAATTCCTCCTGCAGCTCTTTTGTGTTCTGCCTGCGAGCCTTCCCTGCCAACACAATAATCACTGCTATAGCTGTGATAAGAAATAGCTAATAAAAAAAATCTGACAGACTGGTTGTACCCAAGTCAATAGTTGAATCAACTTTGGTACAACCAGCCTGCCCATAGATGGATTGAATCTCAAACAGTTTCTGCTGAACTGGCTGAAATTTTAATCCATCAACGGCCGATTTAATAGAAGAAGTGTGATACTGGCCAGATTAAAGAGCAAAAGAAAATTAATGCAGCCACCACATTTAATGATTGGAAAATGTAATTCCAATTCAATACCACTTTAATTTCATTCCTAAAGATCACATCAAAGATTCTAAAATAATTTACATAATTTTCTAGCAATTTATAACTACCTGCTGCTCGTTTACATTAGAAGGTTGACAGAATGCCATAATCCAGCTGTAATAGAAAAAAGACCTAAGATTTCAGTGCCTCTTTTGTGAAATTTGAAGGTGAACTTCTCCACAATGTCTGTAGCAGCTGTTGCCAATGAAGTCTTGTTTTGATTTGCTTTCATAGCTCATTTTGAATATGTAAATATGTAAATACTTGTGTGCATTGTCTGGGTGCAAGTTTACAATAAAGGATATAAATCAACTTGCTTGCACCAAGTGCTTTTGCAAACTTCCCATTGTTGATTTCAGTGGGGGGAATAATGGTCCATCTTTGGTGTCAGTGGAAGGAATAATGCGTTATATCAGTGGAAGGAATAGTGTCCTAAGGGCTGGATAAAGACAAGCAGAGAGCCACATCCAGCCCACAGGTCGCAGTTTGGAGACCCCTGTTTTTGACCAAGAGTGGGAAAGAAGTTAAATGTTGAGGATTATTTTAGTGATTAAAGCACACCTTACCCTTAATAAAACCACCAACAGAAATTCAGTCTTAATTTGTCCCCTCTGTGGATGGGAAACCTGCTCAGCAATTTACAAAAAAACAACATCATTAGTGGTCACTTTTTTCCTCCTTATTGAGTGCCAGCCTACTAATGACTAGTGCGTCTGAACCTCCCTGTGCTGTTAAACTCATGCAGCCTCTTTGCACCTACTTCCTGCCTACATGTATACATTTCAGCAATGCTATTTCTCTGGACCGTACAGTGCATTCACAAGTTCAGGCAAGTACTACCTGTTCATTGAATGATCACACCCCTTCTGCTGGCAACTTATGCTCAGTAGATAGCTGAATTTATGAAGGCATTCACAAGTCACTGTTTAAAGCTAGTGTGAGTTTTACATTATTACTTGGTTTTGACTTTTCTTAAAGTGGTTGTAAACCCTTACATATATCCAGTGAAGTGACTGGCCTTAGTTGATACACAAAGATGAAACAAATCCTTCTAAATAAGTTGTACCTGTTTATCTGCAGCCATCTATGTTGCACATCCATTCAAAGTGCAGAATTTACACAGGATATATTGGCTCTTAAAAGCAGGGGGTGGGGAGCTGAAGGTAGTCTCTGCAGAGCTCACTGAGAGCTGATTGGAGGGAAGGGACAAACCCCCCTCATATAGCATAAAGGAACAGAGCCAAGGCTGTCAGTCACAGGATGTGTGCTGGAGGTACCTTCCCCATCATCTTTTTTCCCTTGGTGTAAGGAAAACTTGTCAGTAGTGACTAATGCAGATAGAGGAAAGAAGCTGCAGATTTAAATAGCACTTGTTGCTCTGGATTGAGATAAGTACATGCTATAGAGGGATATGATTTGTTCAGAGGTTTACAACCCCATTAAAAGGTTAATCTATCCACATTAATTTACTCCTTGGCGTCTTTTATCTTGCAACTCCCACCATGTATTTTCAAATTTTAAATTGTTGTGCTTCATTTTATGTAATATGATACAAAATACATACATAAATAAACATAAGATCTGCTTTAACTGGGTGTTAAAGATGAGATAGTATATTGGTTCTTGCTGCTGGCATGCATGTCTAGCTTTTGTTGAATAAAAATATTTTTGAAAAATATGTCTGCTTAGCAAGGTATATTTACCTATCAATACTAAAATATGAAATGGATTAGGCATGGATTCCATATGGAAGCCATTTAGAAACCAAATATTTTCCTTACAGTGTAGTGGATTGCTATAGGATTAAAGGATGAAACACAGCCAGAGTACATTTGCCTATGCAGTACTGCTCGCAATGATTTCAACACATATACACAGAAAATGTATTAGGTTAAAGGTATGAGAATAATCAATGTTTATATCCATCGAATTGAACATTGCAGAATGAATGTTATCTTGGAGAAATGTCAAGATACATGTTATGTGTTGAGACTAACTGTGGAAGATGTGAAAAGACCAATGGCATGATCTCAGACTACTAAATTTACAATATTTCCTTTAACGTGACTTTAAATTTTACAAATTTAAAAAGAATGTGTATATGTGCGCATTTCAGTTTGGATTAGGCAATGTTGTCTTTTTTGCTTAGCATTTAACGGGATTTTTATTAAGCACAATTACAATTTCATTTTTTCAATTTACAAAGTTTATGATGACTTAAATTACTGGATTATAGATAACCAGCTCTGTGGTATTCACCAAAAGTCTTCCTGGTGTATATATTTTAAATGATGGTGATTGACTCAGCTACAGTGAATGTTGGATGAATGTCACATTCACTGCTTTAAAAATACACTGATGATGCACTTTTCTCTGTAATTAGAAAAATATTGTTGTTTTATAACATGAAAGTACACAAAGTAAACATATCAAAGATTATGCCAGTTTATGGCAAAGTATTAATTTAATTAATGAGCTTTTGATCATAAAAAATAGCCCATATAGAATAATAATAATAATAATAATGACTATTATTATTATTAGAGTTTTAGGTCATTAAAACTATACTGCTTTTATCTATAATACATTTAAAGTGTAACTAAAGGCAGATTTTTTTTTTCGGTTTTGGAAAGAGTAGAAATGGGTTAGAACCCCTGTTAGGATTTTATTGCTGTCTGTGCCCCCAATAAGGAGATTCACCCTCTCTATTTGTCATGTTTAGCATTATCATTGAAAGTAAAAGTAAAGAAAATTCCTAATTTTGGGTTGTCCCCAGAAATGTAATAGAGGGAAAATCTTCCAATAGGGACTTTAGTTCTGGTGACCTAGGGTCCCCAAGTAATGTTCTCTCACTTCCTGTTTGCCTATGGGACAGGAAGTGAAGGGAAACTTCCAAAATGTGACACAGAGAGCAAAATATAAATATGTCAGGCATTATAACCCTGCCCTGCTTTAGCCAAAATGCAAAACACAGTTTTGCCTTTAGTTCTACTTTAATAGGTTTATAGATACATACGATCACATAGTATTTTGCTCTATACACAATGAAATATTTTTTAGCATAAGTCTAAATAACTTATTTATCTTATAATGAGTATATGGTTACATTTTAAAATTCAAATACTATATTCTTGTAATACTGTAATCTTGGTTGCAAAAATGTATATTGTTTAAAGAACTAATTAAATGTATATTTTACTATATCCTTAGTATGGTTCTCAGACACTATGTATTGCCATATAATAAACAGTTATCTTTATACTCTTGTTTTACAGCTTTTGGTCATAATGAATGCCCTGATCCTGGAATTCCATTAAATGCTCGTCGTTTTGGAGACAACTTTCAGTTGGGAAGTTCTGTATCAGTTGTCTGTGAAGAAGGCTTCATCAAAACTCAGGGCACTGAAACCATTACTTGCATGCTAATAGAGGGGAAAATTATGTGGAGTGGTCCAATTCCAAAATGTGAAGGTGTGTGGACTCAATTAAATTAATGTTTAAATGTTTAATCTTTGTTTATAAAACTGACTTTTGTAAATACAAGTTTTGCAATTCAGATCATACATGGATGACTTGGGTGTCCAGTGTCCTAACATGCAACTGTTCCAACTTTCTAGCAGTTATAAATATTTTCATGTTTAAATAGGTGCCCTGAACACTTGAATTCAGTTTCAAATGGTTAATGACCAAAACTCAAACAAAATGGCAGTTTGTGGCATCACAAAAGTACTGTTTCAACATGCCAAAATGTCTAGAGACCTACAGAGAAATATGTGAGGGCGAAGGCTCACAGCTGCCATGGTCACTCTCTTGCATCTTTGCACATGCTACTATGCTCAGTGTTGTGTGTATATGCATTTTTGCTATATTTGGCCCACTGTTGGCTGAAAACCTTTTTAAAGACTGTGTGTTATAGAATCAGCTACTTATTTTTGTGAATACATCCCTTTGAACTAGACTGACCTTGGTTGCTGACTTTGCCTTCCTGAATGGTTTTCCTTTTCTCTGACCACTATCTACTCAGAACCCTGCTTCATTATTTGACTTTGTGTTTGCATGGTACCTTACTTTAGTTCTTTCACATTGTGGCAACTGACCCTTGGTCTGTTTCCAACAAGTATTCTGTCTAATACATTGTAGTTCCTCTATCCAACTGATTGCTGCCAGTAAGGCCATCTCAGAGCTCATACTCCAGGATTACACTTCTGACGCTTGTGACCCTTGGTTGCTGGCCGTCATCAATCTAATGATGGCTCAGTAAATCTTCTGCTATTTTTGCTCTTAATGCTAGCTCTTGCTTTCTTGAGAAATCCTCTTTACTGTTCACTGGAAACATAAGGATTCTCCACTTTAGAGTATGTAAATGCCAACTGCTATAGCCTCCTTGAAGTGAACAGTGATGGCAATTAGATAGTATAAACTATTATTAGCCTCATAAATAAATAATACATTAGTGAATGGGCTAAAGTATTACAGTGTATGATCATCTACCTCTCTATAGCTCGCCCCCTTAATAGAAAAAATATGCAGAAGTATGAAACAGCTGCTAGTTTGGTCCAAACTCTGGTTCAGACTGCATTCTGGCTGTTCAGAGGTGCAGGAAATGGTTAAACTAAGTGGGTGTTAAGTCAAACTGAACCTCCATTTGAAGTGGGAAGTAAAACATTTAACAGCAGTATTAATACTACTGCTGTAAATGTGGCAGCTTTCTGCTCAAGTTCTGGTTGTTAGAAATCTGGTGACCATATGCTACTCATTGAGTGTGGGAATAATGACATGGATCCCCTCAAATTTCATACCAAGCCCTTCAGGCCTGGTATGGGTTTTAAGAGAGAACCCCACACAACAACAAGGACAAAAAGCATAGGATCAACTTCAAAATCCATACACTTATGTGAGGGGATCCCATGCAATTTTTTTTACACTATCCCCTTTGTTTACATTCACCTGTCAGCCAAGAACCCCCTGCTGACAGCTGAATGTTAAGGTGGGGATATATAATTGGTTGTTAGGACACCAGCAGCTGCATGACTCCCTAACATGTTGCGGTTATCTAGTTTGTTATGAGGTATTCAGGAGATTCAGGTATAGCTTGATATGAGGTATTCAGGAGAGGGGTGCATTCCTGTCCTCCCTTTCCTGGCAAGCCAGGTTGCATGCTTTGACAAGAGTTTGGTATGATATTTAGGGGAACCCCATGCTGTTTTTTTCCTTTTTTTTCAGTGGATTTCCTCCTTGACTTGCATACCAGACCCTCATCAAGGTTAAGGGTTTAATATGTATTTTTAATTGTACAGACGTGCCACTTCACAGGTTTTAATGATGCCCTTTAAGCACTAATAAAAGCATGCTCCCTGTAAAACAGGTTTTCTTTGAAACATAGACACAAAAGTAGAAAAAAAAGTAAGTATAACTATGGGCAAAAGAAAAATGAATCCTAGCCAAAACAAAACTACAATTCAGCAAACTATACCAATATATGGGCTAAACTGTGCCTTGATAAGTATTCATCTTTCATCAGTGCACATGTCAACAGTAAAGGGTCGCAAGGGCCAATTTGTGTTAAATTTACAGGAATGTCTGAGGGCTGCCTGAGCTCAAACTTCCCCTAGTATGACTCTTACCAAGCTCAGTAGAAACCATCTACATAGGATATGTCTCCTCTGAGATCTTTTTTTCTGCTCTCAGCAAGTGCAGGTGTACACTTCAAGAGTGCTTTCTACAGAGGGTAAGTAAATCCTTTGCAGTGGGGAGGAGCACAACTCCGATTTCTGTTCCAACTGTGCATAGCTTGAAACAAGTCTTTGTATACCTAACCTAAAGTATAGTGGACTAGTATTCAAAGTAATAATTTGTGAAGCCAGTGTCAATGTTAAGAAGCCTTAGAAATTCTACTACATTTTTGAATGAATATACTTGGAATTAAAATATTGTTTATTATAAAAAAATCCACATTTTTATTTTTAGCAAAATTTCTAAGACACTTACAGTACATTTCTATGGTATACTGTAAGAATCTATCTCATGGTTATCATAATTGTTCACCCAAAGCACTTCATTACTGTCAGATATAAAATTACTTTCCTAGAAATGCTGATGTCAGAAAATTAGAAAAATCAGAAAGGATGTAAAATAAATAAACTCAATGATATATGAAATTGTTTTACTTTTGCACAGAAGATTTGATTCCATGTTCTTTTTTTTATTTGGAAATAATATGACAAAGACAGTTGTTCATTTTTGATTCAACTGTATTTTGTGGTCTGCAACAATAATCATGATAATAGGGTCAATTTACCAAAGTGTAACACATGCAGTATTCTAATTACATTTTTTAGATATTTTGTATGTAAAAATGTAAAAAAAATAACGCATGTTAAAACAGTACTGCCTTATTGCTAGAGAACTAAGCTTTCACAAAGATTATTGTGACTTGTAGAGCACTATCGCTAGAACAAGATTTCAGATTTAGTTGTTAAAAATATACAGTTTTCCCCTTACTTTGTTCCTTTGTTGACCCTTTGTATAAAATTCCTATGTATGTGTGTATGTTCCAATGGCATCTGACATCACAGTTTTATTGCAATATTTAGAGCAGAATGTGCTATTGCACTGTGTGTGGGCATAGCTGCTTCTAATATACCTCAAAAATGCACAGGGAAGGATGACAATGCTGCAACTGATTTCAGTAAGAGTTGTCACTCTAAGAAAGGAACTCACTGTGGTTAGAACTTGCTGGTGTAATTTAATTAAAAGCACAATGTGTTAAAAAAGAATAACACTTTTTGACATTACAGAAATATGCGCAACAACATATTTGATTTATGTTTCTGGATTTAGGTACAATTAACCTATGGGGTTCTACAGCATGCTCTGAGTGAAACAGAAAATGGGGCATTTTGATTAGAAGAGGTTCATACATTACTGAATAACAAAACATGAAAAGTAAAGGCTTTAAAAAATGAAATAACTATTGAAAAATATTTATTGAAAAGAAAAAAGTACTATCCCACACTTTTGCAATATTTTGGTATCTGAATTGAATGTTTTGATGAGAATTTTGTCATTATTATTATACAGGGTGTATATAGCACCAATGGTGCCTGTTGTCATGTGATAAAGCAACTAATGCAGTAAATGAACTGACCATACTGAGATTTGTTAATAGTAACCAGTGCTATTCTGTTAGTCCTGGCTTAACAAAAATGGCCTTGGCTACTTTGCACAGTGACATTAGCACATGCATTGACAGCATCATCATGGTAATAATGGCAATGCCATTTATTTAAAATTCTTTACCCCATGCCTGGGATTACATAGCGACAACCTTTAGTGCAATTGGCCTTTTACCTAAGGTACTTGGTGGCATTCAGGCCCTTTACTCCAATCTGTCATGTTAATGGTCACCTTTCATATACCCTCCTTCTGCAAAATGGAATGAGACAGGGCAAACTCTTATCTCCCCTTGTATATGTCCTCTCTTGAGCCACTCCTGAATAGACTGCAGTCAAATCCTAACAACCATGGGATAGAAAGTCAAGGCACTACATGCAAAATAGCTGCCTTTGCAGATGATATGCTACTTTTCCTGACGAAACTCCACTTATGCCTGCTGAATTTACTTTGGGACTTGGATCAATTCAGACTTCTCTCCAATCTTAAAATTAATTACTCCAAATCACAGGCTCTGAACATCACTCTCTTGGAAGTGGAGCTGGATTGCTGCCAGGCTAATTTTCCATTCTCTTGCTGCTCTGATGTTGAGACATACCTGGGCATCCAAATACCCCTTCACTTCTCTGAGCTCTTCTGCTGTAATCATCATGCTATTTTAGAGGAAATGCATAGAGACATGCAAGCCTGGAACTCCCTTAATGTGTTGTGGTTTGAGGGGGCGGCACTAGTAAAAATGTCCCTTCTTCCTCGCATTTTATACATTATACAAACAGTTTTGATTCTGATCCATCCCTCTTTCTTTTCTACATATAAGAGAGAGTGCACTCCCTTTATCTGGTACCATAGACACCCAAGGATTAAATATGCTTATCTGACAAGACCAAAGAATAAGGGGGACATAGGTTTCCCAGACCTTTACAACTATTACATATATTATATATATATTACTATTACTACATCCTACAAGGATTGGGTTGCTCTTGAGCACTCTTTGTTCTTACTATCATTTCACCTTTTGCCATGGTTGCACCCAACCCAGATCCCCTCTAAGGCCAAAGAGTACCTACCTATTGGCCTGTCTCTTCACATTTTCTATCAAACCTTCCTTCCAGTCAGAGGGATGTCTCATGACAGCCCTGGAACCTCTTACACTTCAATCCCTCCTTTCCACCTGGCATGTCTGCTTCCCTCCTTTGTTTGGGATGGCTGCACAAAGATGTTCTAGCCATGCACTTTTTCAGGGGAGTACTCTCCTATTTAGGGATGCTTTAAATGCTAAATTGACCCCATTTGAGCTTCCACAACTGTCCTATCACTAAATTCACTGAACCAATGATATCTCTGGAAACTCGTACTCACAAACGACCTCAATGCCACGTTGTATCTACATTATACACATCTCTCCAAGACACATCCTCAGCATTCTCAACTTCTGCTTGTACGACATGCATGAGAGACTTGGACCTATCTTTTTCTGATGAAGATCAGGGGACCACTTGCACATATATCCTCCAAGGGTTCACACAGAATGTGGCTGTACAGGAAAATTAGTATAAAGTTCTATCTGGATGGTATCATACCCCCTCTTTGCTACATACATTTTATCCCTCAGTTTTTTGTATCTGTTGGCGATGCGGAGAGGCCATGAGGTCAATGCTCCATATATGGTGGACATGCACCCGCTTACAGCCATTCTGGACTCGGGTCCATAACATTTTTAACAGAGTTACATCATTTATATTGGACTTTTCCCCATGCAATACCTGCTTCACTACTCTTCACTATCTATAAGAGAATATAATAAATCCCTGGCAATGAGCATTGTTAATGCTGCTAAACAATGTATACCTTGTAATTGATGAACTGTCAATATTCCCACAATGAGGGAATGGTTCCACAGAATCAATAACATGGAGGAGATGGAGGTATTGATTCACATTACTCAAGATAGGATGACTAGCTTTAATGTCACTTGGGCCTGTTGGGGGGATTTCAAGATATCTGCTGAATACAGATTATATTTGTAAATTATTTCTATGTAGATGCCCTTGTCACAAGTAAAAAAATATATGTACTGCTCCCTAGGTTTGCCAGATTTTTGTAACAGAACTTGGTGGAACTCGTCCCTTGCCCCTCCCAAAATTTTGGGGGATGGGCAATGGGAGTAGTCAATGGACGACTCCTGTGATTTGGTTCTGGATCACCTTTTGGGGTTTTTTTCTTATCCCTTCTTTTCCCTACCTCCCCTCCTTTTGACCTTTCTTGTCTTTACTTCTTCTCTTTTGTCATTTTAAACTTTCATCTGAGGAACCGGAACATGTTTTTAAGGGAACTGGGCTGTTTTCTTTATATTGTATACGCACCATTTTTTCAATAAAATGTTTGTTAAACAAAAAAAAATTCTTTACCCCATACAAAAGTCTCTTGCCCACTGAAAACTGAATAAAAGTGAAAGAGGACAGAAAGTAATAGTGAAATCCAAATACTACATCTAAGGGCTAATAGCAAAGAGTTGTAAAACCAAAAATCTTTTCTTTTTTTTTCTTTTTTTTTACAAATCTTGATTTGCCCGAATATGGATGCTAATTTGGCTGATCTGTGGCATATTATGCAATTTATAACCCAAACCAATGAGTCCCTTGCATAGAACATATGACAAGAGAATGCATTCAAATTCAGCATCACTATTAAAAGCTTCCTGGATCTGACTGTAATACAAAAACTCTCAGGTTTAACAACATTTAATGGACATTTGCTTTTTAACCAATTGACTCTTCATGCCAATTCTGACATGTCTCTACTACATGTAAAAAGCTGATTTTTTTTTTTTTTTAGTAGAAAATGATTAAGAACAACATCCCTTGTGATAGCATGGCCTTTGACAGGTCCTCTTTTTGGAGAGATCTCAGTTTTATTAAACACCATATCTCTTCTCTGGCCTCCAAAGCATCTGATCAAACCAAGATTGGAATTACCAAATGCTGTACAAGCTGGTAACGGCTTGTAAATAAACAACCCAAATCCAGAAGTGACAAAATCCTCTTCTCTTTTGGTTTCTGACATCATAGAAGAGGGGAAGGTGTCTCTGTTCCTTCCACTCTTCACAGGGAATGTGACCTGACTGGTTGCACCGATACTGGGCTCTCTAATGGGATGAGAGAGAGCCCGGTAAAGGGGGCTGTATAGCCACTTGGATCACTTTTACCCTGTAGAGAACTGCCAGCAAAAAATAATAATACCAGGATCATGACTGTAGCTGCAGCCTGGTATAACCACTTCAACCCAAGGCCATATATATATATATATATATATATATATATATATATATATATACTGTATATGGCCTATGGGTGGTGGTTAAAGTGTAAACCTTAGCAATGAACCTCTCTTTTTGTCTGTGAAATATACCATTAAATGTATGTCATTATATATGTTCAATAAGTGCAAAAAAGAAACCTGTTGGTCTTCCTAAAATCCAGTGAGCGTCTAATATCCTTTGGTGAGTTGACAATGTTGCCCTTAAATCTCAAACAGAGGAGATGAAAAGAGGAGTCCTAACAAACTTCCTGTTCTAGGGTGGCTCCTCCATAGATACAATACAGTGAGTGAGCATTGTTGCCCTAGGACAGAAAGTGTGATACTTGCAGGATCACCAAGTGAAAATGGAAAACAAAATACAATAAAATGTTTTCTAAAGCAGCCACCACATCTAATGGCTGGTAAGCGGTAGTATATTAACATGTTGTGCTTAAAGGTAAAATACACTTTGACAATGCTTGTTGCTTACAGTTGCGTTGTATTGTAGGGCATCAGATTATAGTTTTCAAAAAGAGTTTTTGTCATTGGTGAACTGTCAATATTCTCACGAAGTTCTCCCAAGATTTAAAGCAAAGAAAATATATGGGGCAGTAACAAAATATAATAAAAGATCATAGATATAAAATTTAGAATTCTTGGTGTTTTGCAGGAATAGGCTTATATTTCATGTGTGAAGGTAGAAGCTTATAACTTTTGTGATTGAGTACATTTCTGACTCCGGAAATATGTCATGCTCCCTATAAAAGTAGCACAATGACAGAAGATTTTTGCACATCATTAAATCATTCTTGCCCAAACTTAACTTTTCAGATATATGTGGCAGGTATTAAATGGTGTTCATTTCAAAGAGAGACTGTGTTACATTTCAATCTAAACTTAAGAAAATGACTCTTAGATATCACAAAAATGAAATCTATAAGCCTTTCTTATACAGTTAAATTTCCAGCATGCTGAAAACTTGCAAATGTGGAGAAAAAGTTATAACTCTAAAGAACAGGCATTGCAAAAGAGTAAGAAAAGGGTGGGGGTGGTTATAACAGAGGGCAACAACTGTAGATTGGTCTATGTCTTTGTGTCATCTCTGTCCAATGAGTAGGGACCAAGGTAACTTCTAAGATTAAAATATCTATCTGTGTAAAATGAATAAAAAACAACTATACAGTACATCTTTGCAAAGCATGAACATTTGTCCATTTTTTGTCTTAAAATTCTGCAAATACAAAAAATTGATCAAAGAAATCCAGTGAGATGAGAGAGACATCAGACAAAAAAGGGAACAGAAAACAGATATTATGCCCCCACACTATACACCACGAAAAATAAATAAATAAATACATAGTTTCTTTTTTAACAAACCCGTGATGTATTTTTTTCTGATCTGCAATTTAGGAGTTTTAGAAAGTTTCAATACAGTTTTCAATACAGTTATAAAAACTATCAAGATAGTCTATACAAAGTGCCAACACACTGATGATGTCCATCCTCCAAGTAGTTTATTCAAGTCATACAAATTGGCAGTTCCCACCTGTAGTCATGTCTCTCTAACACATTTCACCCAGATTGGGTTTAATTGTAAGGCTCTATGGTTAAGCCCTATCCTGGTGAAATGTGATAGAGGGGCATGGCTACAGGTGGGGTCTGTAAATTTGTGTGACTTGAAAAAACTACTTGAAGGATTGGCATCATCAGTGTGCAGTCACTTTGCATGAACATGTGATGTGCTGGAGTGAGGATGGCCTCCCATGGCCAGCACCTTTTACACCTTGGGGTGGAGGGGATAAATAGTGATTTGAGCAGTGCTCACCTGGGATATTCTGTAACAAACTATTAAGATAGTCACTAATATGAAATATATGTTTTTCCCTGGCAGCTCCCTGTGGTGGTCACTTTTCATCTCCCAGTGGAGTCATTCTTTCTCCGGGATGGCCTGGATATTATAAAGACTCATTGAACTGTGAATGGGTGATTGAAGCAGAACCTGGACGCTCCATTAAAATCACATTTGAAAGGTTTGATTTTCTTTACATTTCTACGTAAATATTGCAGAAATACTCTTTCATATACTCATATACTCATTTTTTTCACCTATTACGGACTTCCAATGCCTTGTTCTGCTTTGCATCTTTGTGTGGTTGCAGCCATCTAAGTAGAGAATCATAGTGATGCTTACTCATGTCATAATCGCCCGTCTCATGACTGATCATCTCATGACTAGTGGGATAAGGACCAAGAAAAAGAAGGAATGGTGTGGCAAGCACAGATACACAGAAATAATAAGTCATACGCAGAGAGGGCATTGTCTTTAGTAACAGCTTCTATTCCAGAAAGAAGAACACTGATCAGAACAATAGTGGCATTGCCAAACCTCACTCCAAATCTAATAAGACTTGCATGCAGGGGCAGTTTTCCTGATTTCACATTGCAAATGTACAGCTATTAAGCTACATAACAGGAGTGACTAGGTATGGGTTTTTTTACTGAACACAAACACAAGTTACTACCCATATACTGTATTGGTAAAATACTGCACATAAAAGATTAGATTGCATCCAGTAAATAGATACCCAATATGTTATTCATTGGCAATGTTTTAAAAAGCCCTTACAGGTTAAAGTTAAAGCGATATTCAAGGTTCTTTAAAAAAAAGAAGTCATATTTACCTGCTATGTGCAATAGGTTTGCACAAAGCAGCCCCTCTTTTTCTAAGATTCCCCTGCCAGTGATCCTGCCACCTCCACCTTGACCAAGCCACTTGCTATGGGGGCACTGGTGCATGATCACTTCCAAGCCCTGATTTATGTATCCAAATGACACATAGAGATGTGACTCAGCCCCACCCATGTTCCTCATGTCTGTGAGTGACAGCAGTGGAAGGCAATTACTCCCTCTGCTGTGTCTCAGCCAATGAGGTGAGAGAGACCTAGGACAATTGAGGCTCCTGTGTAGATTGCTGTATTTAGAGGGGGCTCAGGTGAATATTTTGGGGGCTGTGGGGAGAAGCACACAGAATGTTTTATACCTTCATGCATAGAATGTATGAAGGCAAAAAACCTTCACCCTTTACAACCACTTCAACTGTATGCATGATGATCTATTAAATGTGTAGCACAATTGCCACACTTGATTCATGTATTTACAGGGGCTAGGGGAGCTTTAAAAAATGTTTTTTTTTTAATTTTTTAATTTGTCACTTTCATTCTTAAAACTGTATTGCTATCACATGAAGACCAATAGCCCCTTATGTGATAGCATTTGAAGAAACAGGTTCTCTTTAAAGAGACATCAAGGGGTTTATTTACTAAAGCTGGAGAGTCCAAAATCAGACTCCCTTCTGCATAGAAACCAATCAGCTTCTAACCTCAGCTTGTTCAATGAAGCTTTGGCAATGAAACCTGGAAGCTGATTGGTTTCTATGCAGAAGTGAGTCTGATTTTGGACTCTCCAGCTTTAGTAAATAAACCCCCAAGTGTCTAAAAGACCCCAGATGTCTAATTTACACTCCACTGAAACTAATAGAGCACACATCATGTTACATCATCTGGCAATACTGATATAGTTAAAAAAGTGATATTAAAAGAGTGCCCACTGAATTTTGATTAAGTGACAATTGGCTTAGTGACACCCTCTAGAACATCCAGTGAAAGTTTCTTCAAGGTGACAGCTCTCAATACTCTTTTGAACCTTTGTATGAGTGCCTAGAATCATTCATTGGAGCCAGTAACTCTGACACATCAGATCAGACTGCACTGAAGTGAATTAGGTTTTACTCAGGAACCAAAACCCAGAACTTTGCAAGTATATTTCCCTTTTAATCATATTTATTTTGATGTTGATAGTGTTTTTTTTTCTGCAACAGTTTTTCTTTTCTTTCATTTAAGTGATATTTAAAAATCATTAAAGGAGAAGTATGGCCAAAGCTTTTTGGCTGTACTTCTCCTGTGGATCACAGGAGTGCAGATCATTCTGCACTCCTGTGACCCATTTTGAGCTGACAGCCGACTGAAGTCTGCTTTTGGCTGATGTTACTCAGCCTGTCCAGGCTGGTAAAGATCCTGACTTTAAAGTTGGGATCCACCCCAGAGTCTGGAGCAGCACAAATCTCAGTCTCTCAGCAAATCACTGAGAGCCTGAGCCAGCTCCCTCCCCCTGCACAGCTCAGTGCTCCAGTGAGTGTTGGGGGGCAGGGCAGACAGCGCGGCTGTGAGAACTCAGCGATCAGTGGTCATGTGATCGCTGAGTTCTCACCCTTAGAGCTGGTGGGGGACCAATGCTGCATCCACCTAGGTAAGTATAAATAGGGGGGGGAGCCCTACTTCTCTTTTAAGATAATTCTCTAAATGCTCTGAACAAGAAATGAAAGAATCCTTGCCTCTTTGAAGAAAGCTGCAATATTTTAAACTTTGTTAATTTCCTGCCTGGCATGACAGTGGGGGTCACAGACATTTCGTAAAGATTTTGTTTTACTGTTTCACTGATCACCATACTTGCACACTGATACAACAGCAACATGTGCCCTATAAAGTATCTGTATGTATCATTTGCAGCTATACTACCATCCTCTTCTCTCCCCCTGCCCAATCACAGAACCAATCAGTTGAGAAGAAGGGCTGGCAGAACAGCTGCTGTGTAGGAGAGCCATATCTCTAAGCAACAATGGAAACTACCCCAATTTCGACATAGCTTTTACAATAAGGCGTACAATGGAAGGTTTTTTGTAAGCAAAATGTGCTTCCTGGCACATTTACCAGCTAGCCAACAAAAAAACAACAAACTACACCATCTAACAATTTTGTTAAAAACAGAGGTTTTAATTGCACAGCATTTGAAAATATATGTGGAAGGCCCCTCTGTAAAGTGCGATCTTAGCTTTAACCTATGAGAGTCTGCCAAGCTATACTGAAGAGCAGAGCCTCAGTTATTATAATCAGACTGTGGAAGGTTATCATCCAAGTATTGATAAGCATGCATGGGTATTTAAGATATTTTCATTTACCAATTTATGATATTTCAATTTACAGAATATGTTCCACAGTCCTATATTAGCCATTCTGCTGTCTTCTTTTTTGAACATTTGTCCTTCTATGAGCAGCAGATGTCTATGAATGTTTATGGACATTTCCATGTTTGCTTGCACACGCAGATGTGGCACTTTTTGCTGAAGGCAGATTTTCTCAGCAGCAACATTTGGGTGGCATCACTGGGTCATTTTGCATTCATGCCCTCTCCACGGAACTCTAGAGTTCTTGGAGCAGAGTGCACCACATATAGCACAAATGGTAAGCTGCTTGATGGCCTGAAAATAATATTTATCCATGCAATGTTTTCCATCTGTAGATGTCTACTTAAGCACTCAAAACAGCTGCAGAAATGCAAATGTTGACAAAAAAAAAAAATGCATTGTTGCATTCCAAATAGTTTCTGCTTTGGGAATGAAGCATGGAGTTGAATTAAATTAGTGATTGAGTTCATAAGTAATTAAATTGCATTTATCTTTTTTTCTTCAGATTTCAAACAGAACTTAATTATGATGTTCTGGAAGTACACGATGGGCCAAATTTATTATCACCACTTTTGGGTTCATATAATGGCACACAAGTCCCACAATTCTTATTCAGCAGCATAAACTACCTCTACTTGCTCTTTACAACAGACAACAGCAGATCCAATAATGGTTTCAAGATTCATTATGAAAGTAAGTAGAATGCACATTAGTATACTGACCAGTAATTGGCTAGATGCTGATTTTTGAATACAGATGAGGGTGAACTCAGTTTAAATAACAATGGTGCCACACATTCTACAATTCTACAATGGCCAATCAAACGTGTAATGAGCCAAAAGAAAAATAATTTATTAAAATGTGCTAATTACAAGATCTATTTTATGTAAAATTAAAGACTTTGTCCAACTGTGTAAGCTAGAAAAGGATATCATGAAATCAAATGAATATAAGGACACCCCATAATCCCAGTACTTTTATTCATTGGTAAATAGCACATAGGTAAGTGTCTCAAGTTACTTGTAAGGTTTCTACTCTGACTAAAGACACATAAGATCAATCAACAAATATGTGCTCACTTAAAATCGCTAATCAGGTGGAAGAAGGCTATTTTGTTGCACTTGTCTTAACCCCATGGGCTGTAAAATTCATTGATTAAGCTTCAACAGTAAGCAAAGAGAGGCAAATGATTAGAGTAAACTGAGGGGAAAAAAGCATTTTTGCATTTCTGCTGAGCCTATGTGTTTTTTTCTTTGGTAAAAATATGTATTTTTCTTAATATTTTCTTTAATATGATTAACAGTTAATTGGTTTTGTGATGTAGGTGTAACAGTTGATACTCACTCGTGCTTGGATCCAGGGATACCAGTGCATGGTCATCGTTATGGCTATGATTTCTCTATTGGATCTACTGTTTCCTTTGGCTGTCAGCCTGGTTATACACTCAGCCATGAAGAACCTTTGCTATGTGAAAAAAATCATTGGTGGAGCCATCCTTTACCAACCTGTGATGGTAAGATATTTAAGTATGCATTTTAAATGCAGTCATTATTTTATTATAACATGCTAATAAAACGGGCATGCAAATATAACCTTTTTTTATTTTCATCTGTTTATTTTTGAGAGATGTTATCAAGGGCACAGTCAGTTAAAATTGTCCATTATTTACTTTATCATCTTCCAAACATTATAATGGTTTGGCCTTTTTATGCATATAGATATTCTAAACGGTTTTCCTAATCCCTGTGAATGATTATGATTCTAAAAGTTGGATGAAGACTCATGGGATGAACTCATGTCTGCTATATACAGCTTTGCTCACTTGTGTTTTTATTAGTGGTTTTCATTTTGAAATGAATTAGACTATATAAAATTGGTCTATAATGGTTATAAAAATCTTAAGATTTTAAAGGAAAAGTTTACCTTTTGGAATATGTTACATGTTTCCCCCATATTTAGGGTAGAACATGTAACATGTTCTAGCTCCCGCCCCCAGTTACCCCAATCTCCCCTCTTTGCGACAATGGGTGAGGGACAGGGGTGGACTGACAACTCATGGGGCCCCTGAGCAATAGGAGATCATGGGGCCCCTGTGTCCTTGCCCAAACTCAAAAAAGCCTATGAAAAGGTACCATAGGCATCTCATGGGGCCCCCCTACTGACCCCAGACAGTGCCCCAGTTTCCAAATGGTCAGTCCACCCCTGTTGAGGGATCTTCTCCATGCAGTCATTGTCACTTTTGGAAAAGAGCACGGCCACACAGCTGCATCATTCATTCAGTTTCCTGTGAATTAATGAACCACAAGTACTATCAGCCACCACGGCTGATGGCTTGTAGTTCTGAATGAACTGCAAGGGTGCTGGTGAGACTATAAAGGTGCAGGCAGAAAGCTGCAGGGATTGTCGAAAGAAGCTGATAATAGGTGCAATTCTTTCTAGGCACCTGCAGGAAAAAATAATGAATGCATGTTTTTTCTGCAAAAATATGTGCATATATTATTTTTTCTGGAAATGTGAACTTATCTTTTAGGCCTTTCCCTTTAGCAGGTTGGTTGTTGATGAACTACAAAAAAAAAAAATTTAGCCCCCTCCATATTAGTCCTTTACATCGTCTATGAAACTGCACCCTTTTCCCAATTCTCCTAATACTACATGTGAAATCTAAATGTTAGGGATCCGGGTATGACCAGAAATGTGTGGACTGACACAGGGAAACACAGGCTCCAGGTATAGTATAAACAATACAATTTATTAAAGACTAAACAGTACATAAACGCAGTGCAAGACTAAACATAAACACAGCGCAACCAAACCTCCAACAGATAACAATAAGAACAATACTAAGCGTAGTCGGGCAGGCCGGGTCGGTAGCAAACAGGCAGGCAAGGTACAAGGAGCAGGAGGAAGCGTAGTCAGGAATAGCCGAGGTCAGGACAGGCAGAGTTTATGCAGAGTCAGGATTAAAGCAGAATCAGGATCAGGCCGGAAGCAGAGAGGATGCAGGTACAGGGGCTCATGGGAAACATACACCAAGGCCCTGATCACAGGCCTGGCCATTCCTTAAATACACCTGCTGTAATCAGCCTCAGGTGATGGCTCATTGCAGGAGTGAGCCTCTGGTTGCTGAGAGCACCCGCTGGCCAGCCCTGGTACTGCAGCCCACAAGGCAGGTGAGTCCCACCACCACTGGCAAGTCCATTGCTGCCACTAAAAATGAACACTGAACACCGACCAACTATGATCTCTACTTATTGGTAATAGTGGCCTTTCAGTAGGCAAGTCTTTTTATTAACTATGAGATCAGCTTTAAGGTCATGAGTGCAAAATTGTGGATACTCTATTTTCTGTGTTGGACTATTTTGAATATTTCTTAAGCATAATTTTCATTATTTCACCTCTAAAATGACTGAACTGTAACACTTGTTCACTGCAAGCCAATAATGCATAAAATAGAATAAAATAAAGTCAAGAATGTTGTGTGTTATTGCTTACCATTTGATAAATCCTTAAGGTCAAGGACTTATGCCAGGCTTACAGAGTAGCTTTCATCATGAACTCCTCTTCATTGTGATACTGACGTTAAGTCTTATAGCATTAACTTAACTTTCAGTGACATGAATTTCTTTTGACACATGTTAGGCAGAATGGCAGAAAAATATGCATGTCAATCTAATTTAATCGTATACACAGTAGCTTTGAAAAGTGACGATGGGCCAGAGGGCCTCTTATGATTAAACTCAATTAAAATATTAAAAACACATGTTGCACAAACATGAAGGTCATAACAAATATTATGTATCTGATGGCATCAAAAGACGGAAGGTAGTATGGTTGTAGAATGTAAACTCCACTTTTTAGAGGTGTGCAATGCAACTGGAGTGTATAATAATATTACATTGATTTCATTTTTTTTCCTTTTTTACTTTAGTATTTATCAGAAGCACTTTTGATTAGTGGGGTGTTTAACTTCTAATACTAATCATAATAATTAAAGCAAACTTGTCATGGGAGAAATACAGGAATGTACTTTTCTCAGACTTTGATAAGCTATATAGTTCCAAGTTTATGATTTAAGTACTGAAGCCAGTGAGGTTGAATTACTAAAGGAGTAAAGACTGCAAATAAAATGTTCATTGAGCATAGTTAATAAGGAGATGTGGTGTCCCTTTTGGATACCCAATCACATCCAAAGGAAAAAAAACTAACTCTGTGATTATTGATTGATATTCTTTGATTGCAAAGTGTACTTGTATTCCGGCTAAAAGTATTTACATACTCTTGACAAGCACAGTCTTAAATACATACATACATAAATAAATGCCCTTACTGGTGTTGGCAGCTAAAGCATTGTGGAGAAATTTATATTAAAATGTAACAGCAGAAGGAAACTTGAGTGTCTCTGTTGTGATCTTTAGGGATGAATTATTCTACAGTACTTGTGACTACAGAAGTCAGTGAAGGCTTGTGCTAAAGCTCTTTTGCTGCTTATTAAAAACATGTAAATGCTTTAATGTAAATAGCCTGCGTACAAGTGCACTTTAAACAATTGTGGACATTGGATGTTCTATACATGCACAAAAAATGGAACTGAAGTATATGGGATGTGTGTGTGGAATGTCCTGCCTTTCTCTCCTGCTGCCTCATCCTTCCTCCCAGCATTTTCCAGCAAATGTCATTTTAACAACTTGGAGTTGCAGTGTTATACAACAGCTATTGTTGTCACTGATGTCAAACAAAGGACCTTCTGACACAAGTTGTTTTCTTTTTACATTTTTTTCCCTATTTAATTTAACGGGGAGATTTACTAAAACTGGAACATGCCAAATCTCGGTGCAGCTCTGCAGAGAAATCAGCTTACAGGTATTAATATCAAAGATTAACTAAACAAGCTGAAGGTAGAAGCTGATGGATACTATGCACAGGTGCATCAGATTATGAGCGTTCCAGTTTTAGTGAATCTTCCCCATAGTGCATCCTAATCAGCCCTAATAAACTCCCTTTCCCCTTCTATTCTTAGCTATTACTTTTCTGCTAACGTTATTGCTGTTTATTTCTATTTTTCAAACTGGTAATATTTTGGTTTTATTCATTTTGATCATTTTTTTGTTTTAGTGTTGCTTAAAAAAATACAAATGAAAAAAAAAAGCTGTATTTTGATTTGTAAACAAAGCAAACTACTGATCCCCCAATTGGACTTTGTAGGCACAGACACAGGCACAGACACAGGAGAGTATAATAGAGATAAGGGTAGCACAGTGGCTACATGGTTAGCACTTCCACCTGGCAGTACTAGGGTCGTTGGTTCAAGTCCCAACTATGGCACCACCTGCCTGGAGTTTGCATGTTCTCCCTGTGCCTGCATTGGTTTCCTCTGGGTACTCTGATTTACTCCCACACTCCAAAGACATGCTGGTAGGTTAATTGGATCCTGTCTAAATTGGTCCTAGTATGTGTATGTATGAATGTAAGTTAGGGACCTTAGATTGTATGAGGGTTAGGGACTGATGTGAATGTACAATCTATATGTAAAGCGATGCATAAATTGGCAGCACTATATAAGTACCTGAAATAAATAAATAAGGTTCAGATTCATTGCTACTTTGATTTCAAGGTGAATCCTGCAAACATTTTGCAGGTTTGCTACCAAAAATAACAACATTTATGGCAATGCATAATCTTCTCCCTTGTCAGCTGAGTCACAAGAACCAATAATCTGACGTAGTGCCCAACCCAGCCCCTTTCTATAGTGGTCTCATGGCAGCCACAATGTCAGTGTGTGTCAGAGATGTTAGGGTAGTTGACGACTTTGTGTAGAGTGAGATGCTGTTTTTTTTTCTATTTTTGGTATTGGTACATGTCCCCTGTGCTAGTGCCCAGCTTATCATGTTTTTTATTTGACAATAGGTTGCTTATTACCCTACAAAATGGCTATAACAAGATCCCCCCTCCCCCCAATATACTTCATTGGGGTTCACTGTACACTTTGGAACTTTGAACTCTGAACAAGATTTGTGAAAATTTTGCAGACCAAATGCAGGCAGATTCACCCATCCTTAGTGCCTAGCACATTCACATGGATAGGATAGGACATGAGCAATTCAATACAAAAAAAAGTCGGTCTTTCAATGTGTTGCTTTGAAAACATGCTATAGATGTTCCCTATGACAGAAACAAATCTTAATTTTTCTGAGTTCAGATCCACTTTAATAAGAAAATATTTGTTGTAGACTGGCAAAGGGATAATTTTTTTTTTAAACATCTATCATAAATGCCAGTAGACCAGAAATGGGTTTGGCACTTGTACATTTATTTTCAGATACCATATAAGTGCATAATTTAATGCATTGATTTATTTTATATTTCCCTTGTCGTTTCCTTTGATTTACCTTTGTTCATAACTGATGAGCTGCTTTCAGTGTCCTACTTCAATGACTGATAAGTTAATCATGCTGCTTTTTACAGTATATGGGCACAGTTCCACCACCTAAACTGGTTCCTTTTTACCAGTGCCAATGAAATATAGTAGTCATGTAGGAATAGTTTCACACTGAGTCTGTTATTGAAACCCCTGATCAAGATCTGATTTAAAGTAGCCAAGTTTTTTTCTTTAATAAGGACAAAGAAAAATAAAAGTTACAAGAAAGTCCTTGAAAAGTTTATATTTTAAATAAACCATGATAAATGGTAATGTCTTTCTTGCAGCAGCTCCTGTATGCTATTCAGATTTATTTTTCTCTGAAAAAAACATACCTACTGCCTAGACTCTTCTTTGATTGATCAGAGGATTTATAAAGATTGTAAAGTTTGCACTGCAGTATGATTGGAAGAATAGTCCTAATGGGTAAACAGAATCTGCTAAAAATTCACAGGGCCATTTCATTTCCAAACTTCTATTAGAATTGATTTTTCTTTACAGGGATAGCATTATAAACAGGTTTGGTTAAGTTTCTGCTGTCTTTTAAATGGACAGTATGTTCTAAAAAAGAAAACTGTTGACTACTTTTATAGGTTTCATACTGGCTAAATACACAATTTTAGTGTCTGATTTTTATCTTACATATCTTACTTTGTGCATAATTACAGAAGTAATTAGGGAACGAGCAGGCATTATGACACACTTAGAAAACAATTGTATGGCATTCCCATACTTAAAAATACTGAATTTGTTGAAAAGATATCTCCAATTAAGCACAGGATGAACACCCGGCAATCAATCAGTACCGATCCTATTTTGCACGTTATTGCATACTCTATATCACTACTTGTAAAAACTGTCTAGTTCTGCTGCTTCCACATTATCTCTTCCAAGGTACACTTTAGAGTGAACAGTTTAGCTAGTGCCCACAGGAACCAAGCTACTTGTTTGTTTGAAAGATGTCCATAGGTTGATGGTGGTCATAATGTGACAATGGGGGAAATTTGCTAAAACTGGAGTGTGCAAAATCTGGAGCAACTCTGCATAAAAATCAATCAGCTTCCAGGTTTTTGTTTAATTGAGGAAACTGAAGTTGGAAGCTGATTGGTTACTATGAACAGCTGCATCAGATTCTGAGTGCTCAAGTTTTAGTAAATCTCTCTCAAGTGTGGTTTAGGACTACAATTTCAGAAGCAAACGGCGAGCTCTATAGAGACGGGAGCAGCTTGCACAAGAGATAGTGACAAAAAAAGCTCAATAGACAAAATATATAAAAAGTGCAGTGTGTGAAAACATATTATTATTTATTTCAGGTACTTATATAGCGCCGTTAATTTACGCAGCACTTTACATATATTGTACATTCACATCAGTCCCTAACCCTCAAGGGGTGTACAATCTAAGGTCCCTAACTCACATTCATACATGCACATACTAGGGACAATTTAGACAGGAGCCAATTAACCTATCAGCATGTCTTTGGAGTGTGGAAGGAAACCGGAGTACCCGGAGGAAACCCACGCAGGCACAGGGAGAACATGCAAACTCCAGGCAGGTGGTGCCGTGGTTGGGATTTGAACCGACGACCCTAGTACTGCCATGTGAAAGTGCTAACAGATATTTAGATATAAATGAATCTCAGTGTAACCAACCAAATAGTTAACAAAAACGTCCTTCCAATATAAATCTGTATGTCGGTGGTGTGATGATAACAATCAAGGCAAATAGTGTACAGTCCCACACAGTGCTCTGAAATCCAATGCGCGATCCACCACCAGTGTGCACTCACCAGAGAGCTACTTGCTAAGTAGCATGTATGTCATGGGGTCTATACCATCCACTCTCCGGGGGGGGTCTATATCATCCACTCTCCGGGGGGGTCTATATCATCCACTCTCCGGGGAGGTCTATACCATCCCCTCTCCGGCGGCTCTACTGGCCCGGTTCAATCCTAATCCGGTGAGTGCATAGTGGTGGTGGATCGCACATTGGATTTCAGAACATTGTGTGGGACTGAACACTATTTTCCATGATTGTTATCATCACACCACCAACATACAGATTTATATTGGAAGGATTTTTTGGTAACTATTTTGTTGGTTACACTGAGATTCATTTATATCTAATTTATATATATTTTCTGTCGCTATATTGTTTTATTATTCACTTCATATGTTTTCACGCGCTGCACTTTTTATATATTTAGGACTAGACAATGTCTTTTGTCATTCTCAACATGACATCTGCTTATTTGCAATTATGGTCACTCTTTCATATGTCCCCAACAAGTGAAGCCTGGCTGATTCTGATGTGATGGGAGCTGACATTGATGTGAAGGGACAACTCTAATATAAAGGGGGGACTCTGACATGATGGGAGCTGACTCTGATGAAATGGGAAGACTTTTAACATGGTACATAAGAAACCAGAACAGCTGGCCCTTATCATGGCACTGATTAAGAATAGTTTCTAGCACACTGTAAGTTCTTTTGCAGCTGATACAATGTTTACCATTGACAGCTAAACAAAAGTCATTTCTGCAGAACTAAGTTTCATCATGTATTTTTCAAAGAGAAAATTCTTATTAAAGGCAGCAAAAAGCTGTAATCATTTTCTTTTGTTGAAAAAAACATTCTGGTTTGTGTATCTCAAGCTTATTGTTTCAAGATATCAGTTGTTATTAAATGTAACTGTGTCATGCTTTTCTTCTTTCAGCTTTATGTGGTGGAGATGTCAGAGGTCCAAGTGGCACAATTTTATCTCCTGGTTACCCTGAGTTCTACCCAAACTCTTTGAACTGTACTTGGACCATTGAAGTGACTCATGGCAAAGGTAAAACTTACCAGTATTGTGTTTTTTGTTATTTTGTTGTGCCTGCTAGTAACCATTGTTCCAATATCATAAAATACAAAGGATTATGAAAGTAACAAGAAATTTTGTAATTTAAAAAAAAATTAAAAATCCTTATATGGTCACAGTGGCTCACGATAACAGTATGTACATGTATGCATACTGTACATGTTCACTCATCATTATGAAATGCTATGGAAATCTCAGTTATTTACTGTTTTTTTTTTTTTGTTGCAATAAGTGCAACAGATTTGGTCGCTACAGGATTGCACTTAGTTGCATGTTCATAGTTGTGCTCAGTGCTCTATCAAATATTTATATATAATTTTTGTAAATTGTAATACCAGTAGATCATGGGTTTTGAGTGCCAAAATCTTGGCACTGCATTTTCTTGCCATGGGACTAGGACTCTATGTCAATGCTTCAGAAACCTGAAAATAAATCCTTATTTCCTCTACTCTTCTTTCACCTTCCTCCCAATCTTCTCAGCCCCTTTCCAATCCTTTTTTTTTTTTCCTTTTTTTCTTTTCCCCTCCCCTCCTCTCCTCACTTATCCCCTCCCACCCCCTCCTTAACTTTACAATCCTCTCCTCTTGTTCTCCCTTTACTTTCTAATAATAGCTAATATGTAGAATTCACCAGTGAGTCCAGTCCATGCCACATCTGTCTTTTAAAGACTCACTGGCCCACCTTTATTGAAGCACAATGGAAAAAGTTCACAGCAATTAATACCACTCCACCATCAACACAAAATACAGTAATGTTCAGCCTCCTGCCTCTTTTTAAGATCATTGCTGCTCAGGCCTTGTGCCTTGGTCCCCCTGACCATCTAACATAGCACCTCTGTATTCATCTACAAACACTGTACCTCTGTTACCTGTTACTTGCAACTCATTATGCAACCATTATACACTCACCAGATTAGGACTGAACCGGGCCAGTAGAGCCACCAGAGAGTGGATGGTATAGACTCCATGACAAACATGCTACTTAACAAGTAGCCTCCTGGCTCTCTTTAAGATCATTGCTGCTCAGGCCTTGTGCCTTGGTCCTCCTGACCATCTAACATAGCAACTCCCTGCTTCTCCATCTCTTAGACTTGGTCCTCTATCTGTCCTGTACCAGACTACATCGTGCAGACAAGCACACCTCTGGCTGCTCCCTTGCAACCACACACAGACTCCTCAGGAATGTGGAGCCCAGAAGCCAGTCCTAATTACCTTACAAACCTAGCACACACTTGCCCCATAAGCGTCCCGGTTGTTCTCAAAACCTGTTTGAGACTGTCTTTTAATACCGTGACAGGGCATTACAGTGTCACACATCCCAACCTTACCATCCACCTACAGAATTCATTTAATTGAACCATTATTTCTTATAAACCTACCAGAGAAATGTTTAGGAATGCATTCTACTGATTTGTGTTATGTGTTAAATACTGTTGCACTTACCTAATTAGTGTCTACAGTATATAAATGTTGGTAGCCAGTACGTGCTTCACTCCAGGGTGACTGTTATGGGTGGGAATTAAAACCTTTTTTACCTTCTCTCCCAGCTACTAAGTATCATGTTTTGCATACTTTTGTTCTCTGTTCTTGCTTCAGCTCCATTAAGAGAATTGCACAGTGCATTAAGTAGCATCATGAAGAACAAGGCAGTTGATGGCACTGCATTGATTAGGAGCACTCATGTTGTGAAAGCTGTTACATTAAAAGACGCTTAATTGGAACAAAACCATCCTTTCTTAACATTGGTTCTGTGTATTATCTTTTATTTCAATGTCTTTTCTTATGTTGCTGTGCAGTGTTTACTGCATCATTGTTTTTGATGACCTGCCTTTTCCTACCACTTTCGAGGAAGACATTTTTAATTTTTTATGAACCTGCACTTTATGTTTGTGTGTCTATTGAAAAGGGATCTAGAATTTATTTTTGGTATATATGTGAAAAGGATAAATTTAATAATAACAAACAACAAAAATTCTAAAGCACTCCAGCTTTCCACACATGGTCAAGTAACTGTAAACTAATATTTAGATTTAAAGCAAAAATCACAATGCTTTTTAGTTACATTTTCTTTGCTACCAGAAACTGAAATAAAGCAGTTGGTTAATTTTGGCAAGAACAAACTAATTATACTTTAAATAGTTATGTGATTTGGGGAGCCATACATGCATTCTTATGATTCATGTGAAATATGAATCTAAATGTTAGGTCCAGATTTATTTATTTTTCACATTTATGATGGTAGGTGTAGCTCCAAATTTCTACGCGTAGACAAGTAGAGAAAAATACCAGGCAGGCCAATGCAACAGGTCTACTTTACAACTATCTGTCCCAAATTCACATGTTCTACATCCATTAAGACCCCATCCTCCCCTGCAGCCATTGAGAACACAAACATCTCCTCTTTATTTCTGATGGCTAACAATGATTGGTGGGCTCTTACCCAATCTGCATGTAACAGTGCAAAAGACCCAAGCTGGCAATCATCAGTACTGTCAGAGGAAAGGAAGTGAACGAGTCATATGATCCACCTTAACTGGAAGTACTGGTAATGACTGGGAAGGTGAGTATGTGTGAAGAGGCAGTTAAGTGAACCAATTAACTTGCCCTTTATTAGCCTCTTACTAGCAAAGCCCAGGTTCATTTTGAAGCAAACCATTCAGGCTTAAGAACAAGTTTTAATGCTCCCTCCCTAGCATCATATACTTACCTTTCCTTTGACCTCCTTCCAATCCATACATTCTCCAGGAGCCAAAAGGAATACGCTCTACTTCTTGGTATGGAGGAGCATTTGGACCAATCACACAGGGACTGCATAGCCCTCTGTGAGACTTCCACAACTTGTAGTTTAGACAAGGCTTTGTCTTCACCTTAGATAAATGAACAGCATGGTGGGAGAGTAAAATGTAGATAAATACTGCATGTGTGTCTTTGGAGGTCTGAATTAAATAAACCTATTGCTTTGACATGCATAGGCGAGCACAGATTGACTTTAAGGATTATGATCATACAAGGTTTGTCGCATAAAATATCATCTTAGTTCTAAGGGTGCAACTGGTATATTTTACAATGCTCCTCACACACTGGACTCTGGGTGGTGTAGACATTGAGATCTGTTTTTTCTTTCCTTTTTTTCATCTTGGAAATATTTGTTATATTTTCATCTTTTGTAGTACTTCATGAAATATATAAAAAAAGTTTCCGATTGCCCAATGGATCAAATTCAAAATCCTAACACTGACGTACAAAGCTGTCCATCATACTGCCCCAAACTACATCACTGACCTAATATCCAAATACCACCCAAAACGCACTCTCCGCTCCTCACAAGACCTCCTTCTCTCTAGTTCCCTGGTCTCCTCCTCCCATGCCTGCCTCTAGGACTTCTCCAGGGTGTCACCCATCCTCTGGAACGCCGTACCCCAATCCATCAGGCTATCACCTACTCTCCTCTCCTTTAGGCGCACCCTGAAAACCCACCTCTTCAGGGAAGCCTACCCCACCCCCTGATAATTGCTGACCTCCTCCACTCTTCCTACCACTCCATCCCCCACAGCTTTTCCTCCTGTACCACTATCCCCTCCCTCCTAGATTGTAAACTCCAAGGAGCAGGGCCCTCGTACCCCTCGTGTATCGCATTGTATTGTTATTGTATTGTCCCCCATTGTAATGTACAGCGCTGAGCGAACTGTTAGCGCTTTATAAATACTGTATAATAATAATAATTTCACTTATAAACAACCTCAGTATGCATTGTACCAGAAACATAGAGTTTGTATCGTGACTATGAATAGGACAACTTTCAGAATAACATTAGTGATGTGTATCTTCATTAACACAATTAAAACTATCACTAAGCAATATGGAATTCATTTTATTTTATGCATTTTTTGCCTTTAAAACATACACTGTATTGCCAAAAGTATTGGGACACCCCTCCAAATCATTGGATGCAGGTGTTCCAATAATGTCCTTGGCCACAGGTGTATAAAATCAAGCACCTAGGCATGCAGACTGCTTCTGCAAACATTTGTGAAAGAATTGTTGCTCTCAGAAGCTCAGTGAATTCAAGTGTGGTATCGTGATAGGTTGCCACCGGTGCAATAAGTCCAGTCGTGAAATTTCCTTGCTACTAATTATTCCATGGTCAATTGTTAGTGGTTTTATAACAAAGTGGAAGCAACTTGGAACAACAGCAACTCAGCCACAAAGTGGTAGGCCACATAAAATGACAGAGCGTGGTTAGCATATGCTGAAGCACACAGTGAACATAAGTCACCAACTGTCTGAAGAGTTAATAGCTAAAGACCTCTAAACTTCATGTGGCCTTCAGATTAGCACAACAACAGTGTGTAGAGAGCTTCATGGTATGGGTTCCCATGGCCAAGCAGCTGCATCCAAGCCTTACATTACCAAGAGCAATGCAAAGCATCAGATGCAATGGTGTAAAGCACGCCACCACTGGACTCTAGGGCAGTGGAGATGTGTTCTCTGGAGTGAAAAATCACACTTCTCTGTCTGGCAATCCAATGGATGTATCTGGGTTTTTGCCTGGAGAACAGTACTTGCCTGACTGCATTGTGCCAAATGTAAAGTTTGGTGAAGGGGGGATTATGGTGCGGGGTTGATTTTTAGGGGTTGGGGTTGGCCCCTTAGTTCCAGTGAAGGTAACTCTTAAGGTGTCAGCATTCCAAGACATTTTGGACAATTTCATGCTTTGTGGGAACAATGTGGGGATGGCCCCTTCCTGTTGCGACATGACTGTGCACCAGTGCACAAAGTAAAGTCCTTAAAGACATGGATGATCAAGTTTGGGGTGGAGCAACTTGACTGGCCTGAACAGAGTCTTAAACTTAATCCGATAGAACACCTTTGGGATGAATTAGAGTGGAGACTGCGAGCCAGGCCTTCATGTCCAACATTGTTGCCTGACCTCACAAATGCTGTCCACACTCCTAAACCTTGTGGAAAGCCTTCTGAGAAGAGTTGAAGCTGTTATAGCTGCAAAGGGTGGGCCAACTCAATATTGAACCCTGCGGACTAAGACTGGGATGCCATTAAAGCTCATGTGCATTTAAAGGCAGTCGTCCCAATACTTTTGGCAATATAGTGTATATATAATAACACAAGATTATAAGACAAAGTTGGTATCTTAATATGTTGAAGATAAGAAATTCAAGTGTTGAAGTGGTTAAATGATGTAAGAGATTTGTTGTTGAAATTCTCTGCAATAACACAGAAGATTTTTGTTGCCTCTGATCTGATCTTTGATCTATGGCACTGTTAGGAAAACTCGAGTCAAGACAAATGAGTCCTGGCTTGCTGGTGACAAGTAATTCACAGTAACACCAATCCTGTATCTATGAAATCTGAGTTTTCAACAAACATGCCATTTCAAGAATGATTCCACTTCACCAAATGATTTGAGGAGTCCTCCCCAAAATGTTGTTATCTGTGTACTGATACCTCATAAATGAAATAGGATTATCCCAAGATAAACTTATCTCCATTTGGTTTTATCCAGAATTGTGTATTATTTTAGGTTATATACAGTATTATGTGCAGTATTATCTGCTATGGTGCTGTACATATGAATACAAACAAAAAAGGAAAGTACAGGTAACACAAAATATAAAATGTTCCAAAAGATTAATAAAAAGTATGTTTTTGATCAAAACAGAAATAACAAGAAATAATACAAGAGGAGGTCCCTGCCTATATGTATTAGTTAACAATTTAGAAAATTGGCACTATGCATCTCTTAGGATGAGTACAGATGGATTAAAATGTTGCCAGTTCAGTAGGTTCAGTATAATCATTGGAATCCCTTATTTATTTATTGTGTTTTTTTATCTTAGAAATGTTTAATATATTTTATTTTTTGTAGTGATTCATTAGAAATGTGAAAACACCTTTATTTCATTTAAAATTAACCTCTATATGCATTGCAAGAAGAAAGAAATAAGAAACAGATTTAGTATCGTGACTATAAATAGGACAACTTTCAGAATAAAATTAGTGATTTGTGCCTTCATTAACATAATTTCAAACTATCACTAAGCAATCTGGAATGCATATACTTTTTAAATTTTTTGCCCTTAAACCATATATAATAATTCTTGAAAGACAAGGTTGGTTTCTTAAGTAATGTTGAAGATAAGCAAGTTCAAGAGTTGTAGTGGTTAAAAGATGTAAGAGATTTGTTGTTGAAATTTTCTGCAATAACACAGAAGATTTTTGTTGCCTTTGATCTAATCTTTTGATCTATGGCATTGTTAGAAAACTCGAGTGAGGACAAATGAGTCCTGGCTTGCTGGTCACAAGTAATGGTTCAGAGTAACACCAATCCTGTATCTATGAAATCTGAGTTAGCAACAAACAGGCCATTTCAACAATTATTCCACTTAATCAAATGACTTTAGGAATCCTCCCCAAAGCATTGTTATCTGTATACTGATATGTCATAAATGAAATGGGATTTTCCCAAGATAGACTGATCTCCAGTTGGTGTTGTCCAGAATTCTTTATTATTTTGGTTTATATAGCAGTATCATCTGCTGTGGTGCTCTACAAATGAATACAAACAAAAAAGGGAAGTACAGGTAAAACAAAATATAAAATATTCCAAAAGATTAATACAAATTCGTTTTTTATCAAAACAGAAATAACAAGAAATAATATCAGAAGAGGTCCTGCCTATGTGTATATGTTAAGAGTTTAGATAATTGTGACCATACATTCCTTAGGGTGGGTACAGATAGGCTGAAATTCTGTCAGTGCAGTAAGGAATGGCTGAATATGATATGTGTGTGGCCCTCTCTTTTTTGCAGAAGTTGATCATTAGATCAACTTCTGTTGAATGGCAACACTGGAAAACTTTCAGCCTTAGGGTGGGTACAGTTAGACTGAGATTCTGTCAGTGCAGTAAGGAATGGCTGAATATGATATGTGTGTTACCCTTTCTTTTTTGCAGAAGTTGATCATTAGATCGACTTCTATTGAATGGCCACACTGGAAATTGGCTGAAGCTGCTGATTAGTGTATCCTGACAGTAGAGAGTCCCCACTGACATAATACAATGTCAGAGTGAGGAGCGTTCCTCCATATACTTTGCTTTTGTGGATGGGGGAATCCATTCCTTTTTTTTGTTCAGCCCAATGGCTAACGGAAAAAAAAAATAAGCGTGTATACCCAGCTTTATTGTTGCATTTCAATGAACTTCTGCAGAGCTTTAATTATTTGCAGGTTCCATGTTTATGTTATTAGGGAACATGCAGTTCAGTGATCTTACTTGTCTAAACTTAAAGCAGAGTTCCAGTTGCACTGTGAAAAAATAAAAGTCAGCAGCTACAAAAACTTTTAAAAAACAGCCACTCACCTGTCCTACGATCCCACGGTGTCCTCCCTGCAGCCCGTTTCACCAGCCGTCTGGTGTTCCAGGTGCCGGCATCTTGAGTGTGGGCACTCAGAGGTGACAGCTTGCTGCTTCACAGCCAGGTGCCCACTATGCATGCGTAAGTAGCGCTGCGCTTCCTGAATTGCCCCGTAGTCTTATGGAACATGTCATGTGTCCCAGAAGACTACGGGGAAGGAAGGAAGGAGGAAAACTTCCACTTCCAATCACCTAGGTGATTACAGTGGAAGTGGGAGCGGGTACCTGTAAATTCTGGGTTCCCACTCCCCAAAGGTGCCAATCCTTAATGGGGAGCAGGAGACCAGTCTTTAAAGTGGAACTTCCACTTTTGAGTGGAGCTCCACTTTAAACACGGATTTATTTTTATAGTTCATCTGAACTTTCAGTCTAATTCAGCAACATATATTACAGCCACATGAAAACAAAAAGTGTGCACAGTCTTACAGATTATTTTATTTACAAAACTGCCACAATAAAAAAAACTGTGTCCTCTGCCAGCATGCTGTAGAAAAGGACCCTTGCTTTCTGTGTACAAGCTTTGGCCTTTCTGCAGAGGACTGACAAGTCTTCTCCTGAGTCAAAGCTGTAGCTCTTGAATTAGAAGGGAACATAATCTTTGCTCATCTGGGAGATTTAAGTCTAATCAGCAGGATGCATACCAGACCTCTGCAGAGAGACCACTGCTTCCTTGTGAGAATAAGAGGCATTCTCTGCAGAATAGTATTATAACCTTTTTGAAATTATATAAACAAATTCAAATAGATGAATATAATAATAAAGTTCAAAATTTGAGTGTAATAAAAAAATTCAAAAATGAAAAAATAAATAAAAAAGTAAATAAAAAAGTCCAATGCAAAGTGTCCCAAAATGTCCCGATACAAACAAAAATAGTGTCAAACAGAAATGGTGTCCGAAAATTGTCCAAATATCCAAATTTTATTCATCCAATCAGAAGAAATTCCCTTTCATCCCGTAATACCTCAAAAAAAGACAAATTCAGAAATCTAGTGCATTACCTTTATAATATATTCTCTCCGTGCAAAAACACAAAAACACAAAAATGTGCAAACACTATATATGTGTATCTCTTCCGTGCACATGTGAATGAACTGTGACCACTCAGTGAACACTGCAACACTGTGTATCCACCAACACCAATAGTATTAAATACTATTACCCTCTGTGTCCATATACCAGCATCCAAATGAGATCTTCTAAATGCTCCAATGAAATTATTCCAAGGTCCTCCTACACAAGAGGGGGGATAAGTCAAGAATCACAATATCTTTTCCTTCCCAAACCACCACAGGCAAGCACTTGCTGAAAATAACCTGGCCTATTACAAGGAAAACTGTTTTCCTTGTAATAGGCCAGGTTATTTTCAGCAAGTGCTTGCCTGTGGTGGTTTGGGAAGGAAAAGATATTGTGATTCTTGACTTATCCCCCCTCTTGTGTAGGAGGACCTTGGAATAATTTCATTGGAGCATTTAGAAGATCTCATTTGGATGCTGGTATATGGACACAGAGGGTAATAGTATTTAATACTATTGGTGTTGGTGGATACACAGTGTTGCAGTGTTCACTGAGTGGTCACAGTTCATTCACATGTGCACGGAAGAGATACACATACTGTATATAGTGTTTGCACATTTTTGTGTTTTTGTGTTTTTGCACGGAGAGAATATATTATAAAGGTAATGCACTAGATTTCTGAATTTGTCTTTTTTTGAGGTATTACGGGATGAAAGGGAATTTCTTCTGATTGGATGAATAAAATTTGGATATTTGGACAATTTTCGGACACCATTTCTGTTTGACACTATTTTTGTTTGTATCGGGACATTTTGGGACACTTTGCATTGGACTTTTTTATTTACTTTTTTATTTATTTTTTCATTTTTGAATTTTTTTATTACACTCAAATTTTGAACTTTATTATTATATTCATCTATTTGAATTTGTTTATATAATTTCAAAAAGGTTATAATACTGTGTTGCTTTCTGGGGAGAAAGCGTGACTTTTTGAGGGGTTTTTGGGGTTAGGTGATATACACATATTTAAATATTCTCTGCAGAATAGTCAGGGTGCAAGATTTTCTACCCAGACTGTTGCTTCTTCTCTGAAGAAAATTACATTTCATCACAATAAATCATATTCATCTGATTAAGAGTTTTTCACACTTTGCTTAAGTTTGGCAATACTTGATAACTTTCATCAAATTAATTCTTCTATTAAACTGTGTGTGATGGTCTCATGTGATTTACCCTTCACTTTTAGCATTTGCAATGTATTCATTCCAATTTCATATACTGACCTTGCTGAGATGTACAGTTCTAGCCTGTCCATACTAGATCTTTTTTAACTATCAAAGTCCAGCTACACAGACTTTCCCCTAACCTGTGACCTTGGCTCCATTCCCAGACTGGTTCTTTTTCTCTAGTGAATTCTTTGCTATGAAATGCAATTAGCACGTTTTTTCATTTGTGAATTAACCCAATAGCCAATTTTGATTTGTGAGCTCTATGTAACAATCGTTAAAGCTTTAATTCTAAATGTATAAAGTTATAAATAAAAAAAATAGATACAGAATAATGTTATTTAATCATGCTCCAAACATAGACAAAATTTTCTTTACTTCTTACTGTTATGAAACCACAGGGTCTATTTTGGTTTGGACTGTGAAAATACTTTTAACCTGTGCTGCCACAAGAGCATCAGTTAAATATTAGTGCTGCGGTGCATTTATAACCACATTCAACACTGCCATGCAGCTTGACTTATATATTTTTTCTTTCTTACTGTATATAAGAATCTAATTTTGTCCATTCTTATGGGTGATTTTTTTTTTTTTGTAAGCAATATGATTACTAACATTCACTTACAGTATGTAGCTAAGACCATATAAAGACCTGTAACAAAAGCACTTTTGCTATATGATGTGTAAATTCTCTATATTTTGTATTGTGATGGAAGAGAGTTAAGCAAACATCTTCCATTTTAAATCCCAACCCAGGTCCAGATCCAAGGTTACATAGACACCCAGCCTTGCAGGCTACTTTGGAATTACATTGACTGCTGTTAATTATGGGCTCACAGAACCTTACACATAATTGCCATTCTCCTCCTTCAAATTATTTTTATTTTTAATAATCACTGCTGTTGGCCCACTATCCTGTAAGCTGAGTAGAACATTAGTGGGCAGTTTGGTTATGCGGCTGGAGCTGCACCCATACCCCATGTGGAAACATTATATTCAATATCTAAAAAAAGGAAATAACACTATATAGGGCTATTACGAAGTGTGTTTACCTTTTGTTAAATATTAAAAAGTTTGTGACATCTTGGGAGGTGGGTAGTTTGGTGGGTCCATCCTTTGTGGGGGTTGGCTTTAAGCATTATGATAGAAATAGGGGATGATTGACAACTATTGGCCTGGGAAGCACACACAATTATCTAGTTCATTTATATCAGGTACAGACATCAGAGCTGATGGGGCTGGAAGACTTCCTGCTGCCACAAGTTGTGTTTACAGGTCTAAAAAAAATTATTTTATCTTGCACACAATTGGATGATGGAAGTTAGCAGAACTTCAACTCATTCATATAAGCTAAGGAAAAACTCCCTTGTAAAGTGAGCATTCTCTTTCAAAGTGTACACCCTGTTTACCTTTATTAAATTAACCCCAATTTGTAGCTGACTGCTGAATTCACTCTGATTTATGTCTGAATGGTGAACTATCTTCACACAGAACAACTAACCCAATATGTCTTTCTAGTACTTGCCCAAGGAGCAAATGCCCACAACCCCAGTTTTTCTCCACTGTAGAGAGTCAGCCTTAGGCAGTTTAAGAGGTTGTTAATTGTAGAGGGCAGGTACTTTCCCTTCAGGCCTATTTATTAGCAAGCTGATTAAAGAGGCTGGTTGATGGTAACTTTGTTGTCTGCTGTGAGGAGATCTGAATGCAGCCTAGAAGTCTCCATAGCTTGACTTTTACCTGCTGGATGAGCTTGTCTCTAAAGGGAACTTGGAAATACTGTGTGTGCTGAGGCTGGAACACTTGATGTAATGTATATGAGACTGTGTATTGCACTGATGGGAAGAATTACCTGTCTTGCTTGAGCTGAATCTGAAGACAAAGCCTGTCACTTTTCTGTTTATGGATTTAATAAATAAATAAATAAATAAATAAAGTGGATTTTAGGTTTACTGGACTGTCTGGCAAGAGCCTGTTTACCTCTCTGATCCTGACACCACTAAGAAAATATAGGGCAAACATAGGGCACCTTCAAGCTGCCTTCACATTCTTCCCAAAACTACTTTTAATTGTAATAACCAGCTAACCCCAGAAGGGAAAGAAACTTAAATTTTTCCTGAACTATAAAAAGCCTTCTGACTCCTCTCAGCATCTCCTACACCCCATTCCCCCTACAGTTATCTTAAAGAATTTAGTCAGAAGTGTATAAAAGTGGAAAGAAAATGTAAACAAACAAAATAAATTCTGTGGGGTTTAGTGCTGCGCCTCTGTTTCCTGTTGCTCTTGGAACAACAAGTACAATTATGGTAAATTCAGCCCTGTCTTTATTTTATTATTATTATTATTATACAGGATTTATATAGCGCCAAAAGTTTGCACAGCGCTTTACAAAATGAAGGTAGACATTACAGTTACAATACAATTTGGTACAAGAGGAAACAGAGGGCCCGGCTCGTTAGCGCTTACAATCTAGGAGATATTTTATAATATATGATAAAAAAAAGCAGAAGCTATTATAAGATTTTTCTGTCTCTTACTTCTGACATTTTGGCCATAATGGAATACATGACTATTTCACCAATGCAGTAATACTATATTTGAATTGTTTGTAATGATATTAGCTGCACCTCTAAATCTCGTTTATTTTTTTAGGCGTTCAGTTCACCTTTCACACCTTTCATCTGGAAGATCTTCATGACTACTTACTAATTACCGAAAATGGTAGCTTTACCCAGCCTCTGGCACGGCTCACCGGCTCTGAACTCCCTGCAGCAATTAATGCTGGTCTCTATGGAAATTTCAGAGCTCAGTTGCGATTTATTTCTGATTTTTCAATATCATATGAAGGATTCAACATTACCTTTTCTGGTAAGGAAATTGTCAGCATACACTTCAAAATTTAATAATTGTCTTTCCTTTTCAGTAGTGATAAAGGAATAAGTTTAATAAGTTAAAAAACATTTATCTTTGTTTAACTGAACTTTTATGGTCTCTAGCATTAATAAGACAGATGCTTCTATGTAATAATTACACCACTCCATCTAGATATATAAAAATGCTGTATGCATAGGATGAAATGGTATGTAAACCCAAACTTTAAAATACTTCATATAGTTTCTCTCCTCTATTAGATGTTGTGAGTTTAATTATAGTGTTCTGTACGTTTACTTACCATTATTTTTACCTGGTGATTTTGCAAGTAAGAATGTATAAATATAGTATGTCAAAGAAGGCTTTATAAACTCTAATAACCTGTGTACTTTAAGGTTCCTGAATAAGACACATGGCCATAATTCAAAGCTAAACTCTGTCAATCCTACCCGAACTAAACCAGGCCTTCACCCCTGTGCTCCAGCGGTCTTGAAAATGGTCTGTTCCTGATGTCAGTGTGCTCAAAGCCTGCTCCATATGCATTAACAATCCACCGCTGGACCATGGGACAGTGCAGTTTTCCACACGATCATCACACAACTTTGTGCTCATCCCCTCATTAAGCAAAGAAAAGCCAGCACTCTGGTGTATACTCTGCAATTTTGTCTTTATTAGCAAGTAACAGATGACAGCCACAAATGTCAATGCATTTCAGCCAAACTAGCCTTATTCGTGCCTCTGCTAGAGCATCAGTGGTAAAGCCAAATTATAACAATGGAAGGTAATAGTACCTACTTTCATGTATTTGGGCTCATTCCCTGACTGCATGGGAAAAAAAATTGCCCGTAGCTGGGTTTTAAGATTGGACAATACAAGGTTTAATCTTAAAAAAAGGAAGACATTCCTTACTTTTAGAACAGTAAAAATATGGAACTCTCTTCACCAGGATATAGGTTGATCCAGGGATTTATCTAATCACCAGTATAGGTTAAGAAAATAGTTTTTTGTCTTCCTCTGGATCCAACACTCCCCTTCACTCTTTCACACATTAAACTTGGTAAAATTGTGCCTTTTTTCATGTCATCTACAAATGAACTATGCAGTGTTTCTTCTAACTTCTTTTCCTAAGGCCATCTTGTCACACAAGGGTGACAATGCTGGTCCTTCTTACAAAGACTCTTGGGGAGCATTGTCAACCTAAGTTGTTGCTCCCTCTCTGTACTACAAGCTGGTGTGTTGACACATTCTGCATCCACTTGTTTAGTCTGATTTCCTTTTAGGACAGTATGGGGTGCATGGTCCAGGATAACCTGGATATGTCATTAATAAAGGACAAAGCAGAAAATAGCACCAAGAGCCATGGAGGTGTGCAGTATGTAAAATGAAAAAAAAACAAAACACAGCAATTCACTCTTTATCTCCACAATTCAATTCACTGCTAAGAGAATGAAAGAAAATAGAGTTGGCTGAATAAAACTGGAGAATGCAACATCTGGTGCAGCTCTTCATAGAAACAAATCAGCTTCCAGTTTATTTATTTATTTTTATTCATTTTTTCACATCTCAATTTTGAACAATCTGAAGTTGGAAGCTGATTAGCTATCATACCACTGCTGCAGTAGATTATGCACTCTCCAGTTTTAGTAAATCAACCCAAATGAGTTATAACTGGTCTTATGCACACATCTCAGTATTTGTCCCACATTGTTATAACTATTTAGGCTTGGTTATAAACATTTTAAACCCCTATTTAGCTTTGCTTGCTGTGCCTTAATCTGATTCTTCATCTAGAGTGTCAGTGATTAGAAGCTTTCTGATATCTGGCAACTGTCTTACCTGACTGCCTAGCAGTAAAATATCCAAATCCTTAAAAAAAATTTGCTTGCTTTTGGCATTTCTATAAATTATATAACTTAAGTCTAGATATGCAAATATATATTTTAGTGCATGAAGGTAATGTATACATTTTAGTATAAATAATCATAATATTATAAATAAGATGTCCAACAATATATAAATGGTATGTTTATTATATTAGAATACAGCTTAGAACCATGTGATGATCCAGGAATTCCACAATATGGAAGAAGGCATGGCAACCATTTTGGAGTTGGAGATATCATAACATTTACATGTTCATCTGGATATCGCTTGGAAGGAGTATCGGAAATTGTTTGTCTTGGCGGTGGGCGTCGTGTGTGGAGTGCACCTCTGCCAAGGTGTGTGGGTACGTGGTCAGCTGCTTTCATTTGCTTGTCTGTGTAGTCACTGTTCAGAGATGTTATGCAATTTTATTCTGCTGTTTTCACTTTTCTTTAAATTACTCTAACCAGTCTATAACATTAACTATAACTTTAATTATTGATTTCATGGGTGGGATCCTGTTTAAAGTTTATCTCTACACAAAACTGATATTTTAGGTATATTGCTGGTTTGAAACGTCATTGAACAGAATCTCACGATTGGAATCTGTGAGAAATATAAGCAACCAACATGTGATTCAATAGGCCAAACTAATCAATTTTAGCATTGTTGCCCTTTTAATGCAGACAATCATAATAAAAAAAAAACCTTTTAAAAATAGTTACCATTCCTTAAAAAAATAAGCTGCTTCGATATTGTGAAACTACTATAAAAGATTATTACATCTAGATTTTTTAAGCTGCAATCATCTAAATATCTTACTGCTTTGATTTGTGCTTTTACCTGACACGTGTATCTCTAGCCAAACATTTTTTCTTCATTTTGGAGATATTTATTCTCACTTCCTTGTTGGGGGCAGGAAATGAAGGAAAATCACCCAATGAGACATAGACAGAAATAAAGATCTGTTATGCATTCTAACCCTATTCTATATAAGACAAAAACATGGTAATAGAAACACTTTTAGTTTATCGAATGTCTATATGGAGAGAAAGAGAGAGAGAGAGAGAGAGAGAGAGAGGTTTTGAAAGATAGGTAGACAGATGAACAAAAATAAATGGAAAAATAATCCAAATGTTAATCCATGTGGAAGTAGAAGTGAGAGTGGTACTAAAGTAAAAAGAACAAAATGAAATCCTCCCTCTGCCCCAGGTGCTGAGATGGACAAATGCATTTAAATTATTTTTCTGGCATAAAGCATTTATAATGTAATGCTACAAAACAAACAAATGCTATTTTTTCAAGTTTACATGTGTACTGTAAACAAAATAGCAACCAAGCTAAGGAAAGAAGACAAAGAAAGTATTATAAACGGTAGCTTGGGTTAACAAGGGATTACACTTTAATTTATTTATTTTAATAGGTTTAAAGCTCACACAGAAAATTAATAGATGAATAATGACCATACCTGTAACTGTAACCTTCGTTCATATATTAATGAACAGCAGGCCTGAGTTATCACATTGAAAACCTTGCACTACAGATTATTCTGGGAGATTTGCTCTCCCAGTGAAATCAGTGAGGATCTGCTGTCCATGAGATAGCTGTCCTCTGCACTCTGAAAATATATGCTAATAAATGACCCCCTCCTTCAGAGAACCACCAGCCTACACTTCTCGTGTTTGGTGGATCTGAATCCTGGCTATCATTGGCAACTTGGTTTTCCATCGATGATCAGGGACCCACCAGAGTTGCAGGCTGAAGGCTTCACTGAGAAAATAAAAGCCTTTAACTGCAAAATAAAATAAAATAAATAATAAAACATAAAAATTTTTTTATATTTAGCACATTTGTCAGTCTAAAAAAAGGAAACAGGGCTGTTATTAAAACAGTGTACCAAATAAAAGCCATATATGTCCTTTAAGTATAAGTATACAATTAGATATGAAATTTAATCATAAAGTGCATGCAACTAAATTTAGTCTGGGCATCTAGACATCAATGCCCCATGCTCATAAAAGGGTCAAACTATGACATCAAAGTTTCCAGTCATGCTATTTTTTTCCCCTTTAAATTAAAAAATGTTGTAATTGTACTCAACTTTACATTGTTGAATTATGTTGACAATGGCAAACTGTTGTTTTATTGCTATTAATTCTGTAATAGGAAACTAATTTGTCAAGATGAATATCATGGGTTTGCTCACAGCAGGGTAGGTAGACTTTTCAAAACCATATATAAATAACCTGTCACAATCCTTTTTGACCTCAGTTAAAAAAAAAAATCACTAAACGGTCCCACGGGCAAGTCATCGTAGATTAGAGACTTAAACCTAAATGTACTTAAAACGGAAGCAGTGAAATAAAGTTAGTGTTTTCAAAGCACTACAGAGTCTGTGACATCAAGAAAGTTGAGCTTGAGGCATTATGTACCTTTGCTTGATCGTTACTTCCCAGTAATCATTACAGTGTAGCCGTGGTGTGAGGAAAATGTCAAAATCGGTAATGTTCAGTTATATTGGATTTTAAATTCTTTATTGTTGTTAGTCCAGTCTGGCTGTACTGTACTGGACTGTACATCCACAAATGTATTAATATAGATTGGAATAGTATCTGTACAGATCAACCAGTTGGGCAAATTTCCAGGACTCCTGAAAAATTATCAATAAATGCTGATTTTTTTTTTAATACCTGGAAAAATGTACAAAGGTTAAATAATACTTTATGCAAAATATAAATGTAGAGAAGTTGAATTAGACATTATGACAACTTTTACCAATTATATAATTGGTGCATTTTGCAATTCTATTTTCTTTAGCTTTGCAGTAATCCAGAATATTTTGTGGTCCACAAGCTCTATAGTTTATTTATTTTTATTTATTTTAGGTACTTATATAGCGCCATACACACACACACACACACACACACACACATATACAGGTGAAACTCGAAAAATTAGAATATCGTGCAAAAGTTCATTTATTTCAGTAATGCAACTAAAAAGGTGAAACTAATATATGAGATAGACTCATTACATGCAAAGCAAGATAGTTCAAGCCGTGATTTCTCATAATTGTGATGATTATGGCTTACAGCTCATGAAAACCCCAAATCCACAATCTCAGAAAATTAGAATATTAGAAGATGCAATATTCTCGGCTCAAAGTGTCCCACTCTAATCAGCTAATTAAGCCATAACACCTGCAAAGGGTTCCTGAGCCTTGAAATGGTCTCTCAGTCTGGTTCAGTAGGAATCACAATCATGGGAAAGACTGCTGACCTGACTGTTGAGAAAACCATCATTGACACCCTCCATAAGAAGGGAAAGCCTCAAAAGGTAATTGCAAAAGAAGTTGGATGTTCCCAAAGTGCTGTATCAAAGCACATTAATAGAAAGTTATGTGGAAGGGAAAAGTGTGGAAGAAAAAGGTGCACAAGCAGCAGGGATGACTGCAGCCTGGAGAGGATTGTCAGGAAAAGGCCATTCAAAAGTGTTGGGGACTTTCACAAGGAGTGGACTGAGGCTGGAGTCAGTGCATCAAGAGCTACCACACAGACGGATCCTGGACATGGGCTTCAAATCTTGTATTCCTCTTGTCAAGCCGCTCCTGAACAACAAACAACGTCAGAAGCGTCTTACCTGGGCTAAAGAAAAACAGATCTGGTCTGTTGCTCAGTGGTCCAAAGTCCTCTTTTCTTATGAGAGCAACTTTTGCATCTCATTTGGAATCCAAGGACCCAGAGTATGGAGGAAGAATGGAGAGGCACACACTGCAAGATGCTTGAAGTCCAGTGTGAAGTTTCCACAGTCTGTGTTGATTTGGGGAGCCATGTCATCTGCTGGTGTTGGTCCACTGTGCTTCATTAAGTCCAGGGTCAATGCAGCCGTCTACCAGGAGATTTTGGAGTACTTCATGCTTCCTTCTGCAGACGAGCTTTATGGCGATGCTGACTTCATTTTCCAGCAGGACTTGGCACCTGCCCACACTGCCAAAAGCACCAAAACCTGGTTCAATGACCGTGGGATTACTGTGCTTGATTGGCCAGCAAACTCGCCTGACCTGAACCCCATAGAGAATCTATGGGGCATTGCCAAGAGAAAGATGAGAGACATGAGACCGAACAATGCAGAAGAGCTGAAGGCAGCTATTGAAGCATTCTGGTCTTCCATAACATCTCAGCAGTGCCACAGCCTGATAGCTTCCATGCCACACCGCATTGAGGCAGTAATTGCTGCAAAAGGGGCCTAAACCAAGTACTGAGCACATATGCATGATTATACTTTTCAGAGGTCCGATATTGTTCTATGTACAATCCTTGTTTTATTGTTTTATTGATTGCATTTTCTGAGATTGTGAATTTGGGGTTTTCATGAGCTTTCATCACAATTATGACAAATCACGGTTTGAACTTTCTTGCTTTGCATGTAATGAGTCTATCTCATAAATTAGTTTCATCTTTTAAGTTGCATTACTGAAATAAATGAATTTTTGCACGATATTCTAATTTTTCGAGTTTCACCTGTATATATATATATATATATATATATATATATATATATATATATTATCAGGAAGTAGTTTCTCTTTAACTCAAGGGACGTGGCAACATCATATAGGTCATAAGAATGCCAAAATAATCTTGTTTGGATGTCATGTGGTTGGCGATTACAATGTAAGGTTAATATTTTCGAACAAAAATGGATGACATTGATGTCATCACCTGTTATATTAGATTATGCCTTATTTGGGCAACTTTGATATAAATGTAGGACAACTGGCTTACTTCTATAATAAGCATATACAAACTAAGGGCAGAGGATCAGAAAGGGAAGATGAGTGGTATGGAGGACAATGTGAAGAGAATGACCTACTATCCTGACCTGCTCCCACTCATATCAACCATACACATATGTGCCGTATATAATTGAACCACTTGACAGGTCCAAGAGAATGATGCCCTCACTCCAGCTTTAGGGAAGACATGTTTGAAAGGTTGTAAAGAAAACAGGGAGATATAAACTAGTTTCACATAGCAACTTCAGCCACTTCCAGTCTACTGAGAAATGAACACATGATTAAGGTGGTTGCCTGAAATTAAGTAATTGACAAACTGCAGATTTGATGGACCACCTGTATTTGAAATGTATTGAAACAAGAAAAAACTACAGAAATATCACCAAATGTGTTCATTTTTTTCAGCCGTGTTTGATTGAGGCAATTTCAATCCCATCTCCATGAGGCGAATACCAACTTTCTTTGTCAAATGTATTCAAATCGATTTGAAAGGACTATCACTTGATCAAATTTCCACATGTATAGCCAGTTGAAGGATCCTAACACTCTCAACCCAAACATGGCTGCAGCAATAAAGTCAGACAATGAAAAATACTGCATGGGGCAGACTATGGCATTGTTTTAAGGTCCTTCCTAGGGAACTCCTGTTCAACAAAATTTTATTTAGGCAGTCCCAGGCACTGACAAAAAGTGGCCAAACCCAAAAGGTTTCCATTACCTTGCTTGTGCATAAGAGCTTTTTACAATTAATGCATATATTTCTATTATGCCAGCTCCAACTTTGTGTGTATATACTCCCCATATACTGTATATATAATTCAATCCTCTCAGTGATTGGCAAACTGTACAGATGAAATACAGCAAATACACAAATTACCCCAACAGTTCAAAATACACTAGTAAATTCCAAGGCTGTAGAACTCTAAATTCTTGTTTCCCTTGTGCAGTCCTCCCAGCATGAGGAAGGATGTTGTGTTTGATTGCATGCTTTGTGATGGAACACTGGTTGTGATTCAATGCACATTATGATTATTATCTATTGAATAAAAGGAAAAAAATGCTGCAGCCTTGGGTTGTAATATCTAGGTATCTATTGATCTAGATAGATAGATACGATAGATAGATAGATAGATAGATAGATAGATAGATACGATAGATAGATACGATAGATAGATAGATAGATAGATAGATAGATAGATAGATAGATAGATAGATAGATAGAATGCTTTTTATTTCATTTATTTGATTGGTCTGAGCATATCAGTCTTATAATGTAAACATTATCCACGTGTCATCCAAACCTTTTCTTTCTTTGTCTTTTATACCACTTTGGGGATTTGTATGTCCCCATGAGTAGACAATTGTGCTTTCACTAAGAATGTTAAAACCACCAGTTTAAAGGGATCAGGTTAGTAATTATGTTAATGTGCTTAGTTATGTTTTACAGTTTCACTGGGGAAAGCAGTTATAAAGCACAGCACTGCCTATTAAAATGTCTTCTCTCATTTTGTGCTTTATCTGCAGCTGAATGTGGAGCATCTGCAACAAATAATGAAGGAATTCTGCTGTCTCCGAATTACCCACTGAACTATGAAAATAATCATGAATGTATTTACAGCATTCAAGTACAAGCAGGGAAAGGAATCAATATCTCAGCCAGAACATTTCACTTAGCACAAGGAGATGTTCTCAAAGTAGGTTATTTGGATAAAAAGTATGCATTTGTGCTTTTAAAATATTTTCAGTTTATGTTCAGTTATGTAAGAATTAATTTGATAAGATATTGCATGAAAATATTGAATTAAATGGGAAATAGTCTCAAGATTAGTTTCTCTGAATGCTATTCATTTGAAGTACTTTTATGCAAGGTAATAATAGGGCTATATATTGAAAGTTAGATATTTCCCTGAAAGCAATAGGTATGGAGACATTTGCTTGTCTAGCCAGGATGCATCGAGTACTGGAAAATCTGAGCAAATATTGGAGATGACTTTTATTCCTCTCAGCCTTGCTAACCCTTAGGGAACACTGTACAGGGCATGTGATCAGATGGTTTGTGGCTGCCTTAAACCACATCTCTAAGGAAAATTGACCCCTTCCACTTATTTACAATTTATTAAAAAAAAAATACTTTCTTAACTTCTTAACTCATTTTAACTTGCGTACATTCATCCATTATGTTTGTAGGTATCTATTTAAAGCCAATATTGTAATTTATTTAATTAAGTTATAGCCTTCTTTAAAAGAAACCTTTATTTATACATATGCAGTTTTGTCAGTACCATCCTCTTTTGTGGGAGAAAAGGGTAATTGCCTGGCTGTCAGGCTAGTCAAGTTGCTTTAGTGCTTCCAGAGCTGCTGATCCAGAAGTATGCACACCAGAAGCTCTATCTTTACTCTAGTTTTGCTGGCTGCATGTTGCTTCCAGGTTGGTTAGTCAGAAAGTATTAATGTTTGGAGTAACCAAGCAATCAGGAATTATTAGTAGGAAGTCAACAAGTAAGTCACAGTATAGGTGTCCTTTAAAATATTATTATTATAATGTGCCTTTTGCACCATATCGTGTTTTGCAGTATAATGGGCTGCTTGGCCTGAGATATTGGAACAAAAATTTGAGTAACTGAACCATGCAAGTTCAGCCATAATTTTAATATGCATGGAAAGAGAAGAAGCAAAAGCTCTGTATGTATATACTGTATACCACTGCTCGAAAAATTAAAGGAACACTTTTTAATCAGAGTATAGCATCAAGTCAATTAAACTCCTGGGATATTGATCTGGTCAGTTAAGTAGCAAAGGGGTTTTTTAATCAGTTTCAGCTGCTTTGGTGTTCATGAAATTAACAGGTGCACTAGATGGGCAACAGTGAGACAACCCCCAAAACAGGAATTGTTTTACAGGTGGAGGCCATTTAAATTTTTTCTCTACTCATTTTTTCTGACTGTTTTTCACTAGTTTTTCATTTGGGTAGGATCGGTGTCACTACTGGTAGCATGAGGCGATACCTGGACCCTACAGAGGTTGCACAGGCAGTTCAACTCCTCAGGAATGGCACATAAATACGTGGCATTGTCAGAAGATTTGCTGTGTCTCCTAGCACAGTCTCAAGAGCATGGAGGAGATTCCAGGAGACAGGCAGTTACTCTAGGAGAGCTGGACAGGGCTGTAGAAGGTCCTTAACCCATCAGCAGGACTGGTCAGTATCTGCACCTTTGTGCAAGGAGGAACAGGATGAGCACTGCCAGAGCCCTACAAAATGACCTCCAGCAGGCCACTGGTGTGAATGTTTCTTACCAAAAAATCAGAAACAGACTTCATGAGGGTGGCTTGAGGGCCTGGTGTCCTCTAGTAGGCCCTGTGCTCACTGCCCAGCACCATAGAGCTCAATTGGTATTTGCCACTGAACACCAGAATTGGCAGGTCCGCCACTGGTGTCCTGTGCTTTTCACAGATGAGAGCAGGTTCACTCTAAGCACATGTGGCAGACGTGAAAAGGTCATAAGAAACCATGGAGAATGTCATGCTGTCTGTAACATCATTCAGCTTGACTGTTTTGATGGTGGTCAGTGATTGTCTGGGGAGGCATATCCATGGAGGGAACTCTACAGGCTAGACATTGGCACCCTGACTGCTATTAAGTATTTGGATTAAATCCTTGGACCTATTATCAGACTCTACACTGGTGCAGTGGGTCCTGGGTTCCTCCTGGTACACAAAAATGCCAGGCCTCATGTGGTGAGAGTATGCAGGCAGTTTCTTGAGGATGATCAAATTGATACCATTGAATAGCCCCCACGCTTGCCTGACCTAAATCCAATAGAACACCTCTGGGATATCATGTTTCAGTCCATCCGACGCCACCAGGTTGCACCTCAGACTGTCCAGGAGCTCAGTGATGCCCTGGTCCAGATTTGAGAGGAAATTCCCAAAGACACCATCCATAATCTCATTTGGAGCATGCCCCAACATTGTCAGGCATGCATACAAGCATGTGGAGGCCATACAAACTACTGAGTACCATTTTGAGTTGTTGCAATGAAATTTCAGCAAACTGGACTAGCCTGCTGCATCATTTTTTCACTTTGATTTTCAGGGTGTCTTCGAATTCAGTCCTCTGTAGATTGTTAATTTTTATTTCCATCAAAAGATGGGGCATCCTTATGTCCCTTACACATTACCCAGTCCATATCAATATAGATATCCAGCATGATATTTTCCCCCATTGAGATCTGATGTGTTTTCATATTGTTCCTTTAATTTTTTTGAGCAGTGTATATATGTGTGTGTGTGTATATATATATAGGTTTGATGTTGTTTAACTTGGTCCAAGTTAAGTTAATTTGTGAATTAATTTGTGAATTTAAGCAACCCCCTATATATGTATAATTAAATTCCCATGCAGCTACAAAGACTTATCTATACTTTCTTAAGTATGGTAAACTTTGGAGAAAAATTATTGTAGTCCTAGAGTTTAAAACTAAAATACCGTTTGATACAACACAAAAGAACCAACTAAATACACTATTTCTGTCTATATAACACATACATTTGAGAGGTTATTGCACTTTATTCTATAAGACCTCCATGCAAGCATTGCAAGTTTCAATGGTGTTAAGCAGATAATAGATGCCATGCTGGATATACACTATGTAATTAATTGTCCTGGATGATGGATACGAAACTCAGGTTCTACACTGAATAATTCACAGTATGGCAGGTCAAAATACTTTCACAAAACCATGTGCTGCTTGACTAGTTTTTCAAGAACAGTTGTCTTCAGTATCATCCCCATTTGAAGTTCATTTCAAAAGTAATTTATCTTGTGTTGCCTTCAATTGCTCTGCTGTCATGCCCCAAGGCAAACTGATCATTTTAATTTATTTAAAATGTTAAGACTTCATTTACAAAATAATTTAAAGTGTATACTATTATTTTACATGTTGATAATTAAACACATTTAATTAATATGTTTTCGGCAGTTTGGTAATATATATCACCACTGAAAAGTTAAATGTAGTGAAGTTCACTATAAATGCTTTTTCATAATTAAAGCTTTTCTTTGTTTATGAAACAGACACAATCCATGTGCCAGATGCAAAGATAAACTCTAAGAGAAGAAAAAATTAATTCAACTCAAATCACAAAGTTGAAATACATCTTGCCTGCCTTTGTGAAAGTAGAGCTTTATGTAAAAGATTCAAAAAGGGGCAAACAGGGAGGAACTTTTATGCAGAAGAGACATGCTTGGTCTCTTCTGCATTAAAGTTACCTACCTGCCTGTCCATCCCTGTACAGTGAGATGCACAGGCACAGCTCACTGTATAAATTTGGCTATTGCCAAATCTGAATGAACTCCCATGTATGCATAGGAGTGACATGAACCCCACCCAGCCAATCAAAGTGGCCGCCTGAAGATGTCACCAACTGGGAGGGGAACCCCAGGAAGCCATATGCCTGGATCCAATGTGAATATAGTTCCACTGTAATGTTTTTACCCTTGAGAAAACTTTGAAATAAGTTTCAGATCTCAGGAACACCCCAGCCACAAGTTAATATTTTAGCAACTCATGGCAAATTTGTATGCTCAAAAAGCAAAGTATTTAACACCCAAGGCAGATAATTTTTACTTAAAGTGAGACCAAACTTAAAAAATCTATTATAGTATGTATTTTTAAGTCAAACAAGTACCTTCTATTGCTCTCAGCCTCCTCCAAATCTCCAAATTCTTCTTATTTTTGCTGCTGGAATCTGACTTCCTGTTAGAGGGTGAATACATTCATTATCCATGGTCCCACTGTATGTAGGAATGTAGCCACCCTCACTCAATAATTCCTGAAATGGGCATGCAATTCAGCTTTCACAATTTTCTACACTATCAGAAACTAAAAAAATGTATTTTCATACTCTTCAAACTAGAAATATAGCCAAACAGTATTTTATTTTATGATTAGATTTTGGTGAGATGACAGGATAAAATCTCTGTCATGTCATGTTTTTATATTTGTGTCACTGAAACAGTAAGTGACCAAAGACAGCAATATAATACTGCTTATTAGTAGAGTGGAGAAGGGTTCATCCACACCTCTCTTTACATGTACATTGTGGTGCTGTTATTTTCAATGGCACTCACTTATTTTCATTTTACAAGGATAAGGAGTGCAGAGACACCTCCCAGTAGGAACCCAAGTGGCAATAAAAACCTTACACAGGGTCTAACATTTACCCACTGTATCCAGAGTGAAAAAATAAGGGTTATGGCTTTAGTTCCCCAACAGGTATAGTAGGGACTCCACAAATTCCCAAGGAGGAAAGTATAAAAACTTTATTACACTGACGTTTTGAGGAGATACAGCTTGCCTTTCTGAAGGCTCTCAAGGCAGACTGTGACTCAACAAAACATTGGTGAAATAAACTTATTATACCATCCTCCTTGTTCTTCTGTGGATGCCCATTGAATGTGTACTATATCTGTTGCTACCTTATTCAATTTTTCAATTTGTATACGGCACAAAAACACGATTCTCTGATTAGAGTGCTAAAATTATATATATATATATATATTTATATTATACCATTTTTTTATAGAATGATTTTCCATTTTTCCAGCTAGTTTTAGTTTTTTTTTTATCCCTTCTTCATCAACCTTATCATGTTTATTACTTAAATCAAGTGTGTCTCTGATTACACAGCCCCAATCATTCTTTATTTAGAACCAAAACCATTTCAAATTGTTGATGTGCCTTTGTTTTACAGATATATGATGGGAAAGACAACACTGCTCACTTGTTGGGAGCATTTACAGCATCTACGTTGAGAGGACTGACCCTGAGCAGTACATCAAACCATTTATGGCTGGAATTTAACTCAGACTCAGAAGTAACTGATGAAGGTTTTCAGTTAGTCTATACTAGTAAGTATACTTTATAATACAATTATTTACAGGCTGTGGTTGATTTGCTGTTTTATTAATTGCCATGGTTAACCACTTCCTGTCCGGACACTTTTACCCCCTTCCTGTCCAGGGCAATTTTCAGCTTTCAGCACTATCACACTTTGAATGACAATTGCGCGGTCATGCAATACTGTACCCATATGAATTTTTTACCATTTTTTTGAGACAGATAAAGCTTTATTTTGGTGGTATTTATTCACCGCTGGAATTTTTATTTTTTTTACTATGTAAATGAAAAAGTCCAAAAATTTTGAAAAAAAGTGTTTTTTTTAAATAAAATTTTGCAAATAAATAATATTTCATCCTAAATCTTGGCCAAAATTTATTACGTTATTTTTTTAGTAAAAAAAAAATCCAAATTAGTTTATAACCAAAAATTATAATTTTTAAACATTTTTTTTTACATTTTTATTTTATTTTTTATATTATTATTTTTTATTTTTTTTTACATACTGTCACCCTAGCAGTACAGTGTCACCATGGTGACACTGTACTATTTGTGGGGGGTGATGAAGATTTTTTTTTTTTTTACACTGATTGCTTTTACACCCATATAGGATGTAAAAGCAATCATTTCTCTTTCTCTCTGTCTGCATTCTTGCAGTCATTGAGAAATACTGAGTGAGCTGTGATTGGTCACAGCTTGTCACATGGTACAAGGCTGTTGTGAATAGCCTTGTACCATGTGACCTCTGTGATCATTCACAGATTTCACACGTAGTAAGCAATGATGTCACAAGTGACATCTTCCTTACTACTTTGCATGTGATCACTGATTCGCCAATCAGTGATCACATGACCGGGACCTCGTACAGAGGTCCCGTCCGACGATCGGTGTTGCACTGTGTCCGGAGGACACAGCGGACACCGGATCGCGGTGGTGCGCGCTCCTAGGGAGCGCGCACAGCTAGAAAAGGCGGGTGCCATTTAGGAACGGCAACCCGCCCCTGAACTGCCACCGCCCTGCCGTTTATAAACAGCAGGCGGACGGCAAGAGGTTAATGTACCATTTTACTAATGTATTATTTGGCATTTAAACGTTTGAGAGTTGTCAGAACTGCAATAGTGTAACACATAAAGAAAAAAATAGGGCAATGCAGGAGTTTATAGGACAATGGGAATCTATATTCAACTCAAGTTGTTCATGCGCTTTCTTATGTCAGTTTTGATGTTTGTACCTGCAATTTATAAACGTCTCAATTTGTGACTGCTTCATGTAGACCGCTGATCTTATTGTTACTGCACCCACAGCTGTTTTGTGTTGAGTTTCCTAGTTAAAAAAGTGATATAGTCTTAAATTTATGGAAAATTACAAATCTGAAAATTGCGGTTTCAAAAGTAATTGTACATATTGCCCAGTATGTTCTCTGCTGCTTGTTTGGTTTGATTTCAAACAAGGTAAAAAGACCATGGCAAATGCAGCTTTTAAGGCCCTTGGTGCTTATGCCTGTTAGTATAAAAGGAAAAGGACCTTCAGACCAGCACATTATGTATACAATTGTCTCCCTTCTAATAGCTCTTTATATGCTTTGCTCCTGAGATAAATTTACCTTACTCGGGCATATTCTAATTCCACAAATTTGAGCATTATTCAAGTAAGCAATAACAAAGCAAATTATTTTATAAAAGATGGCACAGGTCCAAGGTCTTTCTGCAAATTATAACCCCTGAATATGATGGTTAGTGGACTACAGCAAATCTGACACATTCAGGATTTTAAAAAATTTGTTAGTACACTAATGCTATATGTCCTATTGCCTTATTGCACTAGTGCACATGTGGATGGATTCTCATTAGGAATTGGGAAGCTCCCTTGACAATTAGCAATACCAGCAGTGCTGACTCAATATAAAACTCATTGCAAATAAATGCAGATGTAGAGAAAGCACCCGTGGATGTACACTATTAAAGCTTTTCTATGCAACAAGTCTGTCAACAGACTGTTGGAAGAACTATGGCAGCTGGATTTTGCAGAGACTTAAATCTTAAGAGGCAGTCCACTACCTCCGTGCATTCCAACTTAGGCAGTTTTACTTTAAATGTACTTTCACCCAGAATTCAACCACGACTTGCATGTAGCCCCAGCTTGGACCCATTGTCAGACAAATGCCAGTGTCCTAAATGAAGTATAAGGATTGCATATTATTTACCCGGAGGAACCTAAAGGTCTAAAATACATTATCAACTTCTACATTTGTCACTTATGAAAAGCGCTTCAACATTTGCCACCTAAAAGAACTGTTATTTAGGTAAGGAATACATAAGCTTGTAATAATAAATAATAATAATGTAATAATAAACAGAAGGAAAACGGTATATTTTATTAACAGTTCTATTTATTTTTATTTACTTTTTACAGGCTTTGAACTCTCTCACTGTGAGGACCCAGGTGTGCCACAATTTGGATACAAAATTAGTGACCAGGGACATTTTGCCGGCAGCACCATCATCTATGGATGCAATCCTGGTTACACTTTGCATGGAAGCAGCCTATTGAAATGTATGACTGGAGAGAGAAGAGCATGGGACTATCCTCTTCCATCTTGCATTGGTACAACGCTTTTATTTTTTTCTGTGGAAGTTTATTTTTCATCCTCTGCTATCCTGCATTTCATTTCTTTTTTCTTTTATTAAATATTATGTTTACCATCATATGCAAATATTGTGGAGCTCCCTTAGTGTTTAATAATTCTTCAATTCTTACTGTTTCAATTAGCTGAATGTGGAGGTCGTTTCAAAGGAGAATCTTCAGGCAGAATTTTATCACCAGGATACCCCTTTCCATATGATAATAATCTGCGCTGTACATGGATAATTGAAGTGGACTTGGGCAATATTGTAAGGTAAAACGATAAATGCTTGAAATTTATAAACATTACAAGACATATCTTGGCAAAATATATTTGCTGACATTTCAACCTTTGGTGCCAATACAGACAGCTACATATAAATAATAAATGTCTGTATACAGGTTATGAATTTGTCGTTCAGAGTCTTGCTTTTTCTGGAAACAAATACCTGTTTCAAGAAATATTGACACTAAATAACTTCTCTTGAACATGTGGGGAACATTGATAAATAATTTAAAGGGAATTAACAAAAAAAAAACCCTCTCCTCTCCTCTGTTCTCCTCTCCTATCACCTCCATCCTTTTTTCTCCTTCATCATGTTCTCTCCTCTCCCCTCAGTCTTATCCTCCACTCTCCGATCCTATCATCTCCCCTTTCCACCAATGTATTCTATCATCTCCTCCATGCTTATCCTCTCCTCTTCTCTCATCTCCTTCCCAATCTCCTCTCTTTTTTCCTCCATCTCTTCTATAGTACATACTGTAGTTAAGACAACATAGAGTGATTTAATCCAATAATAAACTGTATTAAAATGTTTTAATTCTTAGATTAGTATATTTATATATTAAATCTATCTATCTATGATCTATCTACTCTCAATAATTATCCCATTCCCTTCAATTTTAATCAGTTTCATCCCATTATTGTAAAGAATAGTTCAATACTTATAAAAGACTACAAAGTCCTATTACACTGTATTTCCCCTGTAGCATCAGTAATTTGGAATATCTGAATAATTATGTCTGTAATGTGTGGCTTACAGTTGTTCCTTTGAACAAACAGTACCGAAAATGATGTGAAGCAGTACAGGCAAATCCCACAACTAATCCATATGGGACTATGGCTAATTAATCATGACAACTGCCTCAAATCTGTTATATTCTTTGCATTATTGCAGTATAGAGTAGAGAAAAGCAGCCAGCAGTAGCTCACATTAGCAAGATGCCAAATCAATACAGATGAAGCAAATACCAATTCACAGACTGGAAATGCAGCCTCATTGGAAATCACCCCCGTTTTCTGTGGAATGTGGGATCCAACATGTGGTGTTACCATGTGGTAATGCGTACAACCTAAATGTAAGAAAGCAAACACAGCTAGTACAGACCCACCCCAAAGTGGAACTTCAAATGCTAACCACACCCATCAATCCACCAGCTTAACTCCAGCCAAAATGTTCTTTATTGCTATCTGTGTTTCATTTGGTAATTTTTCTTTATTTCCTCTATGTTGGAGACCTGCCAAGTAGACAGAAATCTCCTATATAGAAACAAAACTTGAAGTTCAAATTTTGCCACACTCATCAAACTGAAAAAAAAAACAACATTTTGGCTGACGTTTGCCTTCAATTTAGTCTGGAAAATTTCCTTATTGATGTGTTGTTTTAATATTTTGCACTGATGTTTGTGGTCAACAGTTATGAATATGTACGAGGGTTCTTGAAAAAGTTTCTGCACATTCATATTTTCATTGGAAACAATGAGGGAGGGAGGAGACGTAATTTATCGTGCCTAAGCATGTCATGTGACTGTTTGGCAAGCTGGTTGACCTTGTAGTTTATATAAGAGTTGTCATGTTGTTTTTGAAATTCTTAATAAATAGAGTCAAAAAAGTGTGGAAACTTTCTGAAGACCCCTTGTACATTAAACATAAAGAGAAGAAAGAGGAGAAGTTAGATTAAAGCCATCAGTATATAAAATCACTAGTACTTATTTTAAAGGCATACATCAAGTTATAAAAATGTAAATTCCACCATTATAAGACATTGTAATTTGACAGGTAGGTAAGCATCCTATTTGATGTATTTGACACATTTGATTATGTGATTATAATGGGGGGGGGGTGTAGGAACTACCTTCTGGGAACCAGTAACAAGACAAGGTTAAATAATATATCACCAGCACACTGTAGCTTCCTGATGATGGGGTCCTGTGTGGCCCCCAATGGAAATTTTGCAGTTCTTTGCTATGATGTGAACGCTGTAATACATTTTCAGACATTATTTTGAAAATCCAGAGTGTGCTGGCAATGTATGCTTTAACATAAAATTATAAATCCATGCTCAGGCAACTTAGAAATACCCAGAAGAAGCAACTCTTGAAATATCTTCACATACAATAAAAATACAAAATATTCCCAGTGTTGTGCTATTTCCTTCTAGTGCAAAAATACATCAATGCCTCTTAAAAAAAAACTTAAAAATCATCAAAATATATGTAAACTAAATAAACTGGTAATCCATATAGGAAGTGCATATAAAACCATAATCCATATTGCGCATCTCAGTGTGAAGCCAAAACAAAAAACATATATCCAGTACACAAAATAAGACTGTAAAAACCAAAATTCAAGTCCAAAAAGTAACTGCAGAAGAAGCCAATGTAATCCCAGTATTTTGACAATTTTTAACTCCAGTGCAGGATTACACTTATCACCTTGGCATGTGGGTATGGACTGATAGATGTGCTATCTATCTTGACATAGAAGTCAGAGGAAAAGGCATGTTGTGGAGAAAATATTGTGAGCTCATTTTTGGATAGATTAAGTTTCATACATATTAATATATCTGTTAGTAAAATAGTGATATAATAAGAGACTGATGGAGTGAGTAGTAGAAAGATAGAATTGGATGTTGTCAGCACAGAAATGGTTTAAGAAGCCATGGGAGGCTATCATCTGACCCAGGGAGGAAGTGTAGATTGAAAATAAGAGAGGTTTAAGGACAGAACCTTGTTGGTGACCCCAACAGAAAAAGGAGGAGGAGAGAAGGAGGTAAAGTTGTAAGTGACACAGAGGGTATGATGAGATAGATAAGATAAGAAGCAAAGAAGAGCACAAGCAGAGAGGCTAAAGGCATTTTTTGAGGAGGAGGGGGTGATCAACTGTATCAAAGGCAGCACAGAGGTCCAAGAGTAAGTGTGCAGATATAATGATCATTGGTTTTGGCCATTAGTAAATCGCTGGTGAGTTTTAGGAGAGCAGTTTCAGTGGAGTGTTGCAGAGGAAATGCATACTGAGGGGGAAGAATATTCTCAGTGAGGTGGTAGTTCAGACAGTTATAGACTATGCATTCAGGGAAATGGGTCTTTGGTTGGTAAGATTGTTGGGGTTCAGAAAGGGCTTTTTAAGTATGCGGATGACCAGTGCCTATTTTAGAGGGTTGGGAAAGATGCTAGAAGAAAGGGAGTGATTGAAGATGTGAGTTAGAGAGTGTACAAGAGCAAGAGTTTGACCATAACATTTGCAAGGGAACTAGGTCCAAGTGGCAAGTGGTTAGGAGGACAATAGAAAAATGTTTAGCAACCTCCTCTACAGTAGCAGGGTTAAATGAGGGAAGTATTGAATACATAGGTGGAATGCTAGGTGAGGGAGATATCTGTACAGTGGAGATCTCATCATGACTTGTATCAATCTTATTTTTGAAGTGATTTGCAATCTCCTGGGCAGTGAGTGAGTTAGTGGGTGGAGGCATTGTGGGACAAAGTTGAGAGTTAAAGGTAGAAAGGAGTTCATCTGGATTGTGTGAGAGTCTGTTGATGAGAGTAATAAAACAGGTCTGTTTGGCAATGGGGAATTTTTATTTTTAAAAGGTAGATTTATACTGGGTGAAGTATTGCTGGGACCTAGTCTTACACCACAGATGCTCAAGAGTGTGGCTACACTTTTTGAGATGTCTGGTGTCATCTCTTTGCAAAGGTTGTAGCGGCTGGTGCCTGATTCTGTGTAGCGAGGGGGGCAAGTGTGTCCAGGGAGACAGAGGTGGCTAGGTTGAGGCAGAACACAGGTGAAATTTTCTCATACAGGTAGTCTGTTGCAGATTAGAGAAGATAAAGAGTTAGTGCTAAAAATGGACAGAGATGAGTTTGTTACAGAATGAGTGCGCTTTCCTAAAAGCCCATGAGAAGAAGATGTTCATGGTCAAAGTTAAGTGATGGAGACCCAGGATTTGGTGATATATATCCCAAAGTTAGGTGTAGCTGAAGGGCGAGGGAGGTAACATGGGAGTGTGATATATATGAAGAAGCATGCCCCAGTGTTCGGGAGGTTTTATTAGCTTGTGGGTTCAGAATTAGCAGGAGTTGATGAGTGCCCTAATAAGGAGAGGACACTAATGAAAGTGATATATATGAGCTGCGGGATGGAGAACAGGAGTGAAGGAAAGAGAGTTTAGGGAGAGAGGACACAACAGTCAAAGTAGAGGTAGACCGGTTGCAGATTTTTTCTACATGAAGTAGCTGAAGGGCAGTTCAGAAGAATAATATTCAATCCAAGAAAAAACTACCCAAGAAGAATAATTGTCAGTGCAACCCTAGCCTGTGCTATTAGGGTGGTCTAGATTCATACTAAAATGGGTGGGTGATAATTATCTGTTAATTACTAGAAATTAGTGATCTCTATTAAAGTCAATAACAGGATGATGAAAAACAAAGGAGCAGACTTCACATAACCCAGTCTGTACTTTGTATTGACTATCCTTGTTGTTAAAATAAGCAAAACAGGCTTACTTTTTATTATAACAAGCAAGGTGCCTTCGAAATGGCTAAAGATGAAGAAAACTGTTTTACGGGACCATAGTGAGCCTTATACGTAGGTGGTTTCACAGCGGGTGAGTATATCTTAGTATATATGAATGTTATCAATAAGTTATCAAAGGAGCAGTAGAATTTACTTGACAGATGCACGTAAAGCTCAATTTTTTTCATCGCTGCTTGATTAAATATTCAAAAGCATGGTTGAGAGACAGAGCTTTTTCACTATGTTAATTTCTAAAATTTGTCAAAATACAGGGAACAATAGCTGGTAGACAGTCAATGAATAAAATAGTCACTCAGTGATGAAAGCACGAAGAACAGCATCCGGCATTGCCTTTAGATCTGCACCCTTTCTTCACTTGATGATGATGACGTTATGATGTATCTAGAATATTAAAGATTTTTTAAAGGGTAGCAATAGAAATGATACAAGAAACTGTCAAAAATACCAGCAGAGATTTACTACCTCTTTTCATTACTGTAATTTTCTCCTTCAAATGCTTGCATTAGACTATTCTTCTTTAGAACAGTGACAAATGGTAATGTCAGATTGCCGACACTGAACTGATCTCATTCCTCTGTTAAAACAAATTGAAGGTAATTGACAATTGAATATAAAATCATTAAATTACCTTGCGTGACTTTTGATGAACTCTGATTAACATAAAAATCTTGAAATTTACATGATAATCATGCAACTTTTATTGTGTTTCCTTGGATTTCTTAAAAAGTTGTAACTGCTGTATTTGCAAGATGTATGTTTTAGCACGTCAAGGGCAGCAAAGCAGTTTAAAGCTGAACTGCAGGCAAACAACTAAATACATACTTGTTAACTTTTATTAAAGTCCATTTTTGTAATAAATGCAACAGCACTCCCATTTCCTTTAATTCTGTATTATTAAAACTTCTGTGGTCGAGTGATGTTGCAGTCTTGAGTCTTCTCTTCACTTCTGATTACTTCCAGAAGATCCTTCTTGGAGTGCCATGATCACTGCCAGTATAATGTGTATACTTCCTATTAGCTGTCCAGCAACAGGGCACACTCAATCTAGAAAAGGAGGGATGTCTTTGCAAAGGGGTCTGTCAGGCACTGGCTGAGGAGGGAGCATCTGCAGCATTATATTAGCAGTCTCCTGTATGAGGATGAGCAGCAGGAAGTTGGATGGGGGCATTTAGATGAGTATAACTTGTTTCATCGGATGACAAGAACAAAATGTAGGATGATTTATAGGGGAGTGGCAGTTATAGGTCACTGGGGAATCATATTTTTGCTGGAGTGGGCCTTTACCTAAGAGATTTATTATTCCATTCAACCAGTGTTGTGTCCCATTCACTCCTGCCAGGCATAGATCAAGTTGGTGTTCTCACTATTCTCCACTGCAGTAAACCAATGCAGCTTGGTCAAAGGTCTATCCTCCTACTGTTAACTGAATAATTAAGGAGATTAGCTCCACTGGTTGGATTATGTCTCTTATTCTGCTTTTTTCCTCTGTCAGCCATCTTTCTGTCTTGAGTCCCAACTGCAGGATTTTTTTCAAAGTACACCGGATGTTTTTTTTTTTCATAGCTAGCTGCAATACCCACCTCTTCTCTAGTGCTGTCCACTGTAGTATCCTACCTTTGCCACAAGATATCCTTGGCCGTTTGGTTGAATGATGCTCAGCACCCTACAACCCGGGAGACATATAGTATACTGTGAGCCCAGGGGGTCATGAACCCCCCAAAACCCCTGAAATGGGCTTCCCCATAGTGACCTGGACTCCGTACATTGAGTCAAAGCCTAGAGGTGTTTATTTGGAGTTACCTTTTAGAGTATTCTTCTTGGAGTTGAGCTTTAATGGTGTTGACCTGGTTACGTGTATTTGTGAATACACCCAAATTCTTGTAGGAGTATTTACATATATCCAGCTAGATCTGAGAGTTCCTACACAAAATATATACATTTATTGATAAAGGTACATAATATATACAAATTACATGCTAAGCAGTATTTACAACACAATGTACAGTTATTTACAATTTACCCACAAAACCATGTTTACAATACAATGTACAAGTATGAAGTTAGTTTTACCTCTCAACTTCAGGTTTAGTCATCCTGTCTGCTGTGTGTGTCTCATCACAAAGAGACCCCCCGCTGGGTGACCAGGTCTTATATCCCCCCCTCCTGTCTGTACTGTGGCTAATATAATGCTCACTAATTGGACACTGTACCTAGCCAATGTATATTGGGCACAGCCTGATTGAAAGTTCAAAGAAGGCTGCTATTTACCACTCATGTGAGATATGCTAAGGGGACAACAAAAGGCCAGAACATGTATAGTGGAAAACTCTATAAATAGTTACACCAGTATGGAAGCTAGAAAGTTTTGATGCTGCAAAACACTCAGTTGTTTAAATACTGTGTATTTCCATCTAATTAAAATATACTTGTAATTATAACATTATTTACATCCATTAATAGAGATTTCACATAAACTCATTATCTAACAATGGTACTACACCCCATACCAACACTGTCCTAGTAATTTCATAAAAACTAGTTAACCTAAGTAGGAAGGTTTGAGTTTTTGTGTACTGGTATTCAGTAATGAATTTGTAACTTTTCTAAAATAATCATTTAATTGCAATAGTTTAATAGTATAACTGACTATAAACATAGAAAAGATCTCTATGTCATATAACATTAGCAGGCTGCTATGCCCCCTTTGACATTATTCTGGCCTTTATTAAGTTTTACTTTATATCTCACAAGACCTAAACCTTTTGTTTATTCATAAGCTTTGTATACCATTATGACTGCTTCAATTTCCATAAACTTAAATGGTTACAAAAAAAATAGTTTGTGTAAGACCCACTTTTGTGGTAGTCAGTGCTAGTGAATAGATGGGAACTATTCAAGGAGACATCACTGCTCTAGATCTCCTAAGGTCTACAAAGCTGGTGGAGGGAAAAAAACAAGATGGTATCCATGTTAGATGTGTAAAATGCAGGGCTTGTTTTTAGATACTGGTGCTGAGAGCTTTCTGTAAGGGAGGTTAGGATAAAATGCTGCTTACAAACCATTAGCTGGTTGGGTGCTTCCAATATTATGTGCTATACTTTGAATACATTTGATGTGCTTTATAATAGAAAACTAGATAACAATTGTTTTAAAGCTAAATGCTAGGCAAAACCACCAGCTCTACAGATGTAATGCATATAAGAGGGCCTGTTTAAGCATTAGAATACCACAGTACCATGCGATCCAGTGCAGTGCATTTTTTAAAAGTAGTGTATGTACTATTTTTGGTGCAATCTAGTGCAATGTCAACCCATTGCAGTGAATGGGCTGAAAATTGCATTGAGTAGCACAGGAATCACACAGGAATGCAGACTGTTCCTGTGGAATTCAAGTGTGAACTTACCTTTAAAGATCTTATCCCTCTCCCAATATGGATAGTCAAAGAAGTCGCAGACTGATGAGGTTTTCTGTCACTCTGCTCTCTCCTTCTGTCAGCATGTTAATTTTACATGCATTTTACATTGTAATTAATCTCATCTGACTGGCTCCCAGTCCTACCCTTCCTTCCTCCAGTGTAAGTGATGCTGTATAGGAGATAGCAAGATATTGACACCATGTCAAATTCAGGTACTAACATTGAGTAAATAATAATAATATTAAATACAGTGCTGTATTAAAGTACAGCTTTTAATACATTTTGTTTTGATTGTTGTATTGATTCAACTGCAAGCTTTAGGTAAATGAAGGAGTAGGAAAGACTTCAGGGCAACTGGCAATATAAGCAAGTGAGGTCAGAAGTCAACTAAATAACAAACATAATATACTATAGCTATTTTTTAAAGCCTATTTAAACCTAAAAACAAATATATAATATATTACATCTTACCAGTCTCTAATTATATTTTCATCTAGGGATTTTGACGGTAATACACTTCTAGTCACAGGATTACAATGCTCACTGTCTCTATTGTATCAGGATAATGGTATAGGACTACAAGACTCCAACCCTCTTTTCTAATTCAGTGTTTCTCAACCTTTTTACAGTCAACACACCCTTTAGAATTCTGCATATTCTCAAGGCACCCCATTCTAAAATGTAAAACGATAAACTAATAAATTTACAGAATGTATCGTCATCCACAATTATAGTGCACCCAACAATACAGGAGATTTATTCTTACAAAGCAATTACACCTCACCCTCATTCAGCCAACGTGACCCCAGAGTTGATGGAGAGGAGCAAGGGAGGGGCAAGCAAGGATACTATGCAGGAACCCAGTGTCCTCCTTTTTAACCTATAACCTCATCAGTTGTTGGGATGCCAGCAGCTGACCAGCATGGTGCCCAAGGGTGCAATGTTATACAATAAAAACCTGTGGCGTTGTGTATAAAAAAAGGCAGGTTTGATCCATTTGTCAGCTTGTTGACATTTTTTGGGAAATTTTAGGCATTTTGATAAGGCACCGCTGAAGAATTCAGTAAGCACGACATCCTAGTTGAAAAAAAAAAATTTTGTCAAGTAGATATAACACTTTTTAATGGTACACTTAAAATTACTAAACTAAAGGCAAAACTTTTTTTTTTGTAGTTTTGGATAGCGTGGACATGGATTAAACCACCTGTTATGTTTTTATTGTTACTTCTGCCCCCATTAGGGAGATTCACCCTGTCTATTTGTCCTGTTTAGTATTATCATCAAAAGTGAAAATTAAATAAATCCCCGAATTTTGGGTTGTCACCAGAACAGTAATCGAGGGGTAATTCTTCCAATGAGGATACTAGTTCTGGGTACAACAATGGATTCCCTTTAAATTTCAAGGACTTTTTCCTGTTTTGGCTATGGCACAGAAAGATGAAGTAAATCTCCCCAATTGGATACAGATGGTAAAAAAAAAAAAACCTGACAAGAGTTATAACCATCCTTTACTCCATCCAAAATGAAGAAAAAAGTGTTGCCTACAGTTTTATTTTAACAAACTAAAAAGGAAGTTCATTGTTAGGATTTATATACCATTTAATGTATATCTAATGAAAAATGACCAACTTTTCTATCTTTACTCTCAGTCTTCAGTTTCTTGCATTTGACACTGAGGCATCCCATGACATCCTGAGAGTTTGGGATGGACCGCTGGAAAATGAGATGTTACTGAAGGAAATCAGCGGCTCTCTTATCCCAGAAGGAATTCACAGTACTCTCAATGTTGTAACGATACAATTCGACACAGATTTTTATATCAGCAAATCTGGATTTGCTATTCAGTTTTCAAGTAAGTTATTCCTTTCACAACTTCTAAGTCAGTCTGTATTTTATTTACTATCTTGAACTGTACTATCTTTGTTCTGTACAAGTAAAGGAAATAGTTTATAAAGATAATACAGTTAAAATACAACACATTAATCATTTATTTTTTTTCCTTTCTTGTAAACTTTTGAACTCTGTCAAGTTCGGAGGGACTTTTGATTTATATCTGTTGTGATTTTATTTTTTAAAGAATGTCATATAGCATTTTCATCTATGTAATAATACCCGAGAAAAAAAGGGCAAAGTCTTATAAAATTTAGAGAAAAAAATGTGTTTTACCCTGTTGACCTTAGAGTTAGTCATTTGCCTTTCTTGTTTCTTCATTCCACTTTTAGACATGTCTACATGGTGCAACCATTATTTAGACACGTAACGATATTAATTAGAATGTTCACAGCCTATTTACTGGCACAGGACATGCTTATTTCTGAGACACTTAAAAGGCATTAGTGTTAATTTACTAAAGGAGTAAAACGTGTTTCCTTAGGAAACTGAATGTCTAATAAAGCCTGTCATTAAAAAAATATATTTAGCATATATACTATACAAGTCATATTGTAATTTAATGCTATTAAAAATTACCTCTCCTTTTCAATCTGCATCCACTGTAATGTTCTGTAATATTCAATGCAATATAGCAACCTGGAGAAGTTCTGTACACTGTAGGTGTACAGAACACCCCCAGAAAGGTCATTTCCTGCTTGCGTGATTGAACTGCTCATTTTTCTAGAAGGCTGCATTGAGAAACAAGTCAAATTCTAGGCATTCCCTTCAACAAAAATATTACTCCATAAGGGCTAAATCATTCTAAAGGAGTTCAAGAACACGAGTGTACCAGCTGATTATATTGAATAAGACTCTCTCATTCAGAATCAGCATGCAAAGGATATAGTGAAACAAATAGCTTTTTCTTCAAAGCAGAAAAAGGTAGGAATCTGCTACAAATTTTGGTAAAAATGTACATTGATCACCTAGAGGGGATTGTTTTTAATTCTCAACAAAAGTGGAGTTACTTTTTAAGTTTTGCAATTAAGAAACAACTGTGATCACTTCAATAAAGCAATCATGCAGCATGCTATCAAAAAATATATTTTTTAAATGTCCTTTATAACTGAGGGGCAACTGATGGGCAGTGCCATCCTGTTCTTTTGGCCTCCACATGTGTACTATCTTCTGTCATACCCTAAGATTATAGGCTACAGAAGGGAATTCAAACCATGCATATGTGGCCAAAATGAACAGAATGGCGTTCCCTCCCATGGCGCTAGGGGGGCATTGGTACCAACAGCTGCTCCATCTCTACATCACTGGCTGCAGGGGATTTTAAGAAGGAAGGTTTTTTATGTGGATTTGGACTACAGCCTTAAAAGGGAATCTTGGCTTTCTAGTTAGGTTTAGTACACTATGCTGCTATACCCAAATAGGACAGCATATTTATGTAAAGCAAAACTTACACTTTAGGATTCACCTTGATCAGCTGTTTGACTTCCCACAAACTGAACAAATAGTTTATATGATTTAACTCAGAATTATTGTATATGTTGATTCACAAAAATGATAATATTAGGCTATACAATCCTAGTTTCAAAATGATGCTGTGACATACCGGTGAATAGAAGGATAATTATCACTGTGATGTGAAGATTGAATTGAAATTAATTTCTCTAAATGTATATCTTGTTAATTTCATGTAAAGTTAAGGAGTGAATATATGTTTTCTTTATTAGCTGTAGTAATTTAAGATGTCATAAGATCACTTGACTTTTGCAGAAAAAAAACAATTAAGTGTTATGTGCTGAAATTGTTAGATTCTTAACACCCCCAGGGAAAGTGTTAATGTATAGGTAAGTGTTTTTTTTTTTATTACATACAGTAAACTGCATTGCAGGCTTGAACAACCTTCCCCTATTTAACTGTTAAGAAAACTGAATGATATGTTGGGTCTTATAGTTCTTCATCAGCTTGAGGGATGAAAGTTTTAAATTCCTAAAAATAATATTTATTTTTAGTAATATAGTTTAGAGATTAAAAAAACCCACTATAAAAAGTTTTTTTCCAGGAGTATCTCAATTAAATATAAAAATTGGGTGTTTATCTCCTTAACAAACTATGATGGTGATGGTTAAAAAAACTAAATATAAGTCATTGTATTCATGTATAAGAAATTCCCTTAACTTATTCAGTAATGTGCTAATGTTTTCTAATTAAAATTCCTTCTTTACTCAATGTCCTCTTGCTTTTTTGCTCCTCCCATCATTTAATGCTGGCCATAAGCTCATATACTGTAGTTTTTTTTTCCATTCAATCTGCAAACAGAATGGAAAAAATCTAACAAATTCCTCTATCCACACTTCACAGTATAGAATCTCCCCCTGTGTCTTTTGTATTTTCAAAGCCGGCCTTGCCAGCTATCAAAATACCTGAACAATGCCTGCATCTGATTGGATGGTGGTGCTGTTCAGCTGACAATTTTACATCCAGCTTCTTCAATTTTTCTATCAAGGGATGTCTGGCAGGAGGAGTCTGACAGGGCCACCCACTAAGTAAATTTTGGCCAGTTAATCAATTACCGGCTGAAATTTGCTCTGTGTTTAACCATCTTAAGCCCAATTTGTGACTGTGTCAGTTGTTGAGAGATGGGAATGCTCAGTTACCACCACCCCCAGTGTAGCGAGCGCATTTGTATTGTAAGAGAGAAATTATAAGTATTCATCAAGAAAGCTCAAGATAGTTCAGCTTTCTTTATGAAGGAAGTTCAATTACTCGCACCACAGTACCAGGGCCAACAAAAAAAAAAAGAAAAAAAAGCCCACCTTGGTGCGCTCACAGTAGAGCTATTAGTACTGATACAAGGAGAGGGAAAGTTGCCAGAATAAGGTTCCTGTTCCTGTTCCAAGTGAATGAAAAACACAGAATGGCAGTCCAGAGAACAAGAGTCCCATTCTGAATTACATTGTAAAGCATTCTTTATTACTTTCATATATTGTAAATTTACTATGTAAGTCAGAATGAAGTATTTATTAAATTTCCATGTCACAAAAAAATTAAAATGCAATAATGCTATTTTTTGCTTCCCAAATTGATACACATGGCTGCCCCACTCACACAATCAGGAAACACCTAAAGTTCATGTATTTCAACAATCCAGATGGATGGGTGCTTTAAGAGGATCCTATTAAAAAAAAAAAATATATATATATATATATATATATATATCTATACATACACACAAACTGCTTAAAAAAATTAAAGGGACACTTTGAAAATACATCAGATCTCAATGGGGAAAAGTATCATGCTGGATATCTATACTGATATAGACTGGGTAATGTGTTAGGAACGTAAGGATGTCCCATTATTTGATGGAAATGACAATTATCAACCTACACAGGACTGAATTCAAAGACACCCTGAAAATAGAAGTGAAAAAATGATGCAGCAGGCTAGTCAATTTTGCTGAAATTTCAGCAACTCAAAATGGTACTCAGTAGTTTGTATGGCCCCCACGTGCTTGTATGCATGCCTGACAATGTTGGGACAAGCCCCTAATGAGACGATGGATGGTGTCCTAGGGTATTTCCTCTCAGATCTGGACCAGGGCATCACTGAGCTCCTGGACAGTCTGAGGTGCAACTTGGCGGCGTTGGATGGTCAGGCGACCGTGGGGGCTACTCTGTGGTATCAATTTCTTCATCTTTAAGAAACTGCCTGCGTACTCTCATCACATGAGGCTGGGCATTGTCATGCACCAGGAGAAACTCAGGACCCACTGCACCAGCGTAGAGTCCCGATACTTAATAACAGTCAGGGTGTCATTGTCTAGCTTGTAGAGGTCTGTGTGTCCCTCCATGGATATGCCTCCCCAGACTATCACTCACCCACCACCAAAAATGGTCATGCTGAACGATATTACAGGCAGCATAACATTCTCCACAACGTCTCCAGACCCTTTCATGTCTGTCACGTGCTCAGGGTGAACCTGCTCTCATCTATAAAAATCACAGGGCACCAGTGGCAGACTTGTCAATTCTGGTGTTAAATGGCAAATGTCAATCAAGCTCTGTGGTGCCAGGCAGCGAGCACAGGGCCCACTAGAAGACATTTGGCCCTCATGCCACCCTCATGAAGTCTGTTTCTGATTGTTTGGCCAGAGACATTCACACCAGTGGCTTGCTGGAGGTCATTTTTTAGGGCTCTGGCGGTGCTCATCCTGTTCCTCCTTGCACAAAGAAGCAGATACTGCTCCTGCTGATGGGTTAAGGATCTTCTACGGCCCTATTCAGCTCTCCTAGAGCAACTGCCTGTCTACTGGAATCTCCTCCATGCTCTTGAGACTGTGCTGGGAGGCACAGAAAACCTTTTGGCATAGGCATGTATTGATGTGTCATCCTGGAGTAGTTGAGCTGCCTGCGCAACCTCTGTAGGGTCCAGGTATCGCCTCATGCTACAAGTAGTGACACTGATACTAGCCAAATGCAAAACTAGTGAAAAGTAGTCAGAAAAGATGAGTAGGGAAAAAAAATGTCAGTGACCTCAACCTGTAAATCCATTCCTGTTTTGGGGGTTGTCTCATTGTTGCCCATCTAGTGCACCTGTTGTTAATTTCATTAACACCAAAGCATCTTAAATTGATTAACAACCCCCTCTGCTACTTGACTGAATATCCCAGGAGTTTAATTGACTTGATGCTATGCTCTGATTAAAATATGTTCCATTATTTTTTTTGAGCAGTGTACTATATATTAAACCTGTGTTCCTATAATTCGTACATGCAGTATTAGTTCATGGCCATTGAAAGATTTTAGAATTACAGTTGAAGCCGATACCATCCATGCTCCAAATATATAAAGAAACATATCCAAAAGCAAATAAGGCCTAGCAGTAAAGCTAACCTTTCAACCAAAATGAAAATATTTTGGAAATGATTGGTACAGGAGGTGGTACAGCATACAAAGACTGGCAAAACGCTGCAGTCCTACTCAGGTGCCATGTCTCAGATGGCAGAAAGGATTTATGGCCAATGATTCATACCCTGTATCAAGATGAAATAAGTAAATTCTATACACTTGGCAAGGTGGCAATGTTTTATTTCCAGGAGATTAGATTTGCTTTTTAAAGAGTATGGTTATTGTAAGTGGTCCTGTGCAATTCCTTAAAATGTAAATATTTGTATATTATCCAGATAATTTTAAATCTTGTCTTTAGGCTCTGTGGCTACAGCCTGTAGAGACCCAGGGGTCCCAATGAATGGCACTCGCAATGGAGACGGAAGAGAACCAGGCGATACTGTTATTTTCCAATGTGACCCCGGCTATGAATTACAAGGAGAGGAAAGAATAACTTGTATTCAAGTAGACAACAGATTCTTTTGGCAGCCAAGTCCTCCATCGTGCATAGGTAAATTGTAATCTCCTTTTTTAAGGCCCATATGCTGTACATGCTTGAAGCGACTTGAAATTACATGGAAACAGCATCAACCCTTCTTGATGTGTAGTATATTGAATATGAATGGGTATTATATTATTATTATTATTATTATTCAACATACAAATAAAGTTTTAAGGGACATATCTATAAAGCAGTGAATCTGATATTCACAAAACATTTACTGCAGGCGAATATTCCAGGTACATACATTTTTATTGACTGTGATTCCCCACCAGTGAATGTTTGGAGAAAGTAATGTATACCAGTTTTTAAATAATACCCTAATTAAATATACATTTCTCCTTAAAATTTTGATATATAAAAATCAAATAAGCATACATATATGTAGTCATTGTACTTATTTAGAGGAATATATAGATAAAGAGAAATACTGCATATATAAAATTGATTTGACTTTATATATGCTCCTTTTTCTCTTTCTCTATATGTTCCTCTAAATAGTCTTATGGCTACATATGTATATGTTTATATACTGAATTTTGAGAAGAGGACATAAAGCACACAGTATTTTGGTTTATTTATTGATATATTAAAATAATTTTTTCCAATAATTTCTTTGAAGGGCACCAATGAGTTAGGACAGATTATTAAGATTTATAAAAGTATGCAAGCAAAATAAAAACGCTACAGAACATATATAAATGCACAACAACAAAGACATGTATATAAAGTTTATTAATCCTTAAATATAACAGGCATGCAATTCATGTTGCAAGTGTATATGGCATGTCTGTTACATGTAGAGAGGAATAAACTTTATATACTTTGACGATTACTAAACATTTGTCTTGTGGTGGTGCCTTTTTACAGTATATGTCTTGAAGCATTTTTTTGGTTATATGATTGACTTGTGAACAGGGTGGGCAAGCCTTTAGTACATGAGTGGGTGATGTGCCAGTGATACAAGATTTATGTATTCCATTCAATACCTTTGCTGTGAATTCCACGCTACTCCTAGCAGATGTATAGTACTGTTAACAGAAATATTGAAGCATTTTGATGATTGTTATGCTTATAAACAAGTTACAGAAACTTCAAATATGTGTGTAAAGTTATTTTATATAACCTCTGTCTAACAGAATCTATTTTCTCAATTAGATGTGCTTCCAGCTGAGTTCAGCTCTATGCAAATACGCATAAGACTTTAAAGTGTTATATTTTATCATAATATATTTTGGCTAACCTTTAATTATATTCAGCTCCTACCCGACAGATATTTGCTTGTTCTTTACATTTTACAGAAATTCATTTAAATATTTTCTGAATACATCTAACAATTTTTTTCTTTTTTCAGCTCCATGTGGTGGCAATCTAACAGGGTCTGCTGGCTTTATTCTGTCTCCAAATTTTCCTCACCCGTATCCACACAGCAGGGACTGCGACTGGACAATTACTGTCAATCCAGACTATGTAATTTCATTGGCTTTCATTAGGTAGGTCTTCTAAAAAAATAAATTGAGCAGTTTGGAATATATCTTTGTGTGTTTATCAGGGTCTGGTTTCATGTGTAACCCATAATCTCTGGCTACTTCTGTGGTTCGATTCAACACAATTTGGTAGCCATGGGACTGATTTACTTTCAGACTGGACGATAAAGTGCCACTGACAACCCAATGATGAATGTGAATGTTTTCAAAGTTCCCTGTGCAGAGATATTGCCCACAAAATGTTTGTAAATGTCAAAAGTACATGTGGAACTTTGGAAAAAGTTTATAGTGCAGTTAAAGTTATTTAATTTTTTTTACACTTTCATGTATACATGTGTATGGAGTTTTTTAATATGGTGAACATCTATATATATATATATATATATAATCTGGGGATAGCTCAGGTGGGAGATCACCTTCCCTGGGAAAAAGGTAGTCCACACAGCAGGGCTTTCTTAAAATCTGACTTGACGTCAGTTTTATTTACAAGGTTGCCAGCATCAAAACAAACAAAACAGAAAATAAATCCTCGCTGTCCAGGCACTAACTAAACACCACAGATTCCTCTCTCAAAGGTGAAGAGCTTCTCCCTGTTACCAACAAAAATGAAACCAGTAAGCAAACCTTTTCTTTGCTTGTAGACCACAAACTTTCATCCACAGCTTACTCAGATATGAGTCTCTGAGTCCCAGGCCAAGCGCAACGTCTTGCTCCAGCCCTGCCTTATTTATACCACCTGCTGGTGGTCTTCAGTGGACCACAAAATCCGGTCCGGAACCATCTCTGCCAGAGTGGCCCAGAAAACCCGGAGCGGACTCCACCTTAATCTCCCAGATATGATCTCATGCGAGGTGACACACAGCGTCCATCGATTACCTCACCTCTCATACTGTCACTATATATATATATATATATATATATATATATATATATATATACACGGGGCGGACTGACCATTTGAGCACTGCCCAAGGGCCTGGGGTCAGTAGGGGGCCCCATGAGATGCCGCTGGTACCTTTCATTGACTTTTTCATAGGCTTTTTTGGGTGTGGACGAGGACACAGGGGCCCCATGACCTCCTATTGCCCGGGGGCCCCATGAGTTGTCAGTCCACCCCTGTATATATATATATATATATATATATATATATTTGGGGTTTTTTTTTTAGCAATATTTCACTTTTCAGTTATTGGTCTGAGGCTCACTCATATGTTTCCTCTGTGCCATTTTAGTTTATGATAGCTTAGGTAAAATATGTGAGCACTGGGGTTCAGTCGGGCCATAGATTGTCTTAATAAATACTACATTTTTGTGTTAATAAGTCAATATGAAAGACACAAGAAATGCTTAAAGCCTATCTCTAGTAGGGATAAGTTAAAAGTTCTGTGCTTGGACCAAACTTTGGCTTTTCAAGCACTGTACTTTTAACTTGTTCAACAGAAGGTGAACATCATGTATAGTAGCAGTAAAAATACTGCTGCTATATGTGACAGCTTTCTTGCTGAAAATGGCAGGTACCAGCACCCACCGTGTCCTTTGTACCCAGTATCATCCTCCATACCCAGGGGCGGACTGACCATTTGGAAACTCGGGCACTGCCCGAGGGCCCGGGGTCAGTAGGGGGCCCCATGAGATGCCCCTGGTACCTTTTTTATAGGCTTTTTTTAGTTTGGGCAAGGACACAGGGGCTTCATGATCCCCTATTGCCCGGGGGTCCTATGAGTTGTCAGTCCACCCCTGTCCAGACCCATTAATTTACTGACTAGAAATCAGCACTTTTTCTGAATGAATATGGGCACATAGTACCCTTTACTCATTCACAAGTGGAGCAGTGTCTGAGGGCCCCCTTATAGTTTGATAATGAGGTTATGTGCATATGTGAATGCACAATAATCACCACAGAAGTGTTTACATATACTCAGCTAGATCTGAGAGTTCTTACACAAAAAAGGTAGTTCCATCTGCAATATACATTTATTAATGCAGTTACATAATATAAACAAATTACACACTAAACAGTATTTACAACACAATGTACAGTATAAGTCCCTTGACTTATATGATATTTACAAATTACCCACAAAACCATATTTACAATACAATGTACAATACAAGTATGAGGTTAGTTTACCTCTCAATTTCAGGTCTGGTCATGCTGAATGCTGTATGTCCCAACACAAAAAGGCCCACAGTTTTGTGACCAAGCATTATATTCCCTCCTCCGTTCTGTACTATTACTAATATAATGCTCCCTAATTGGTTACTGTGCCTAGCAAATGTATAATGGGCACAGCCTGATTGGAGGATTCAAAGAAGGCTGCTGTTTACAATTTGTGTGGATGTGATAAGGGACAAGAGAAGACCCAACCTTTTATTGTGCGAAACTATTTACAGTCATACCAGTATGGAATAGTTTGATGCAGCAAAACACTCAAGGAATGAAAACACTGTATATTTCAATATAACTAAAATATATTTCTAATTAAAATATTATTTAGAGATTTCAGATAAACGCATTATCTAACATTGTTATAGGGAGGTTCCAGATCCTGAAAAGCCCCCCACTCACAGACCACAAAAAAAAAGCAAAGATTTATTTATTTAAGGTTTATTATGTATTCTTAGGTGGGAGCCCCATGCTGTGTTTTTATTTCCTCTGTGTGGTCTGCCATTAACATCTAGCCTCATGCCCTAATCTAGGATAAGGGTCTGGTTTAAATAAAGGGATTCCCTGACCATTTGTATACAAACAGAAGCAAAGCAGCTGACATTTGCCAGCAGTTTAAAGTGCTTTTCCTTTCTTTGTAAATGTCAGTTTTGCTGTAGTAGGTTGTATACATACAAGAAAAAGAGAGGAAGGCGCCTCTAGGTGCAGTATTAACAATTTTTTAAGTAAACAATGGAAAATTTTCACTTACAAGATAAACAGTTAAAAAGACTCAGCATGTGGTGATTAGATCCAGGTGGGACATCCAGCCGTCCAGCAGCAAACTATGCCTATAGGATCAGGAAGTAGAGTCCAGGATGTGCCTGTGCATCAAAAATGATGCTTGGAGAGAGCAGACCATTGTTTACTTAGAGGCGCCTTCCTCTCTTTTTCTTGTTACTGCATTAGAGCCTTGCTTCCACTCTAAGAAGAGCTGCCTCAGTGTTACTGCTCCCATCCATCCATCCCTGATCTCCATCTGGCACCTTTATCTTACAGCTACAGAGGTTGGGCTCCAACAAGCGCCCTATATAATATACATTTTTGTATACATTGTACAGATTCTCCACTTCACTCTTGTTATTTAGAAAGAAAAACTTCTAAGACTCTTATTTACTTACTTAAATTTGCTGTCATTTGATGATCCATGGCATCTCTTTTGGTAATTAAGAGCATCAATTGTAAGCAGTGCTCAGGCCAACAGACTGGTCCTGTTGCTGCCACTCATGGTTTGATGTCTTGGAACCATGGCTGGAAGACTAGGGGACCTTGTGAGAACACTGTGATGGTCACTTTTGACAGCCAGTGTCATGATCAGTGTCTATGTCACCAGCAAACAATGTGAGCACTGCAAGAGTTTTCCACACTGTAAACCAGAAGAAGAATTGGGACCTAGGCTGTCACTTTGTCAGATAGGTAATTGGGACTTTTAGTAAGATTTTGTTTTTCAAAATCAGAACTAGTGATTAGGTAGCGGCTTCAACCTACATATGCAATGAGATTCAGACACCACAACTACATCTATATATAAGGTTTGTGCTTGTTATTTTTAAATTCAGTGTTCTATTATAGTTGGATAAGCATGAAAGGTTTTTTTGTCAAAACTTTTCAGTCTTATTGTTTTTCTTTTGTTTTTTACTTATATTTGAAAAACTTGAAATGTTTACAAACAGCAATATATTCAGACTTGATATTAAATTTTATCACTAAATATACATTTTCAGATAATGTTTTTAAACATATTACTAGAATAAATTATTATTAATTTGAATAGGCTGCTAATGCATGACAACATACCAGAAAATGCACCTCCACAGGTATCAGAGGCACTGTCCTTTAGTGCATTGGAGTGCCAGTTAAAATGAATGACACTGTTATGCATTAATCTGTGTATGATGCATTAACACACACTGCAGTAATTGCGGCACAGGCTTCTGTTGAATGAGGAGCTGTACATATGGGCTGAAAGTTGGCCGATTCCTGCCAAACCAACTGTTTTCACCCAATTTTTGGCCTGCGTGTACCCAGCTTTAATGAGGATAGATTCCTTTGTCTAAGAAAGCATACCTTTTTTTACTACTCTTCTCTATTATTGTAAACGTTTCCTTGCTTTCAAGATCACTGGAAGACTACTAAACATTTTTTCCATCTGTTATTACTTGGTATATACAGTAGGTGAACTGTGCAACCTCCCGATAAAACTACATCTGAACACAACAAACTGAAAACACTATTCAATTCAATTTCCATATTCAAAGAAAACTCACCCATCCATCCTTATCCCCATGCTTTATTTTGTTGAGAAATCACTTTGTCCATTCTTGCAATGTGTTTGAGATTTAGCTGATAAGATTATATAAATTCATGTGACTATCCAAAAATATTTTTATTTATGGGTAATGATGTCTTAAAAGAAACTAGAGTGTCTTGTAAGGACTTGATGAAAAGGTTTAAGACTGGTGTGCTTTGAGGAATACATGACACTCACATTACTAGGGAAAATGGAGGGTTTTTTAGCTAAATTATTTTGGCACAAAATTGCTGATTTTTCAGTTGTTAAAATGCTGTCAAGGAGCCAACATGTTTTAATTTAACTCCCTTAGCAAAATGATCTGCTTCTTTCTATTCTTCATTTGGAAGTTTTTTTGGGGGGTGGATTTAGGTTAGTTTAGATTATTATAGTATGCTTGCATTTGTGTGTTTTCCTTTTGTTTCTGTTTTTTTGATAATGGTTTGTGCACCATCACTTTACATTTTTAATATTTTTTTCCTCTAAAAGAAAACATAAAACAATGGAGATGCCTATTTTAGAAAAATACATTTTGATGATAGTTGAAAAGATATTCCCTACCTTTTTCTAGTCAATTAAAACCCATTGGTGTTTATTTGTTAAAGCTGGAGTGTGAAAAATCAGGCTCATTCTGCATAGAAACCAATCAGCTTCTAACCTCAGGTTGTTCAATTAAGCTTTGGCAATAAAACCTGGAGGCTAATTGGTTTCTATGAAGAAGTGAATCTGATTTTTCACTCTCCAGCTTTAGTAAACAAACCCCATTGTGTGCTTAACACCACCAAAAACCATCTTAAAGGATACGTTCACCTTAAAAAAAATAAAAAATAATAATAAATTAAAATTATTGTTTGCAGGTAAAAAAATGTGCATTTATTATTTTTTTGGTCAGGCTCTTGCAGACTGTCAGTACACTATCTTGATGGCTATGAATAAGGTTTTTTACCAAAACACATAAGCTTCTGTAACTTGCACACTGTTCCCTTTATGAATACAGTACTTTTGGAACACGTTGCCATCTTTTCATCCTATACTCCTATACTGTCTGCCCATACCTTACATAGGGGCAGGCAGTTTCTGCAGTCCAGGAACCTCAATGGACTATGAGAGTGCTCACCAGCACCCTTACAGTACATTGAAAACTATATGATGCTGGCAGTACTTGTAGTCCTTAATTCACAGGAAATTGTAAATTAATGAGTCAGATGTGTGGGTGGAGCCCTGCACTGCTGTGTTATTTTCAAATAGTGACAGAGAGCATGGGCAGAATATCCCGTTTGCTGTCACAGGTAGGGGGACAGAAGAGGGAGAGCTGCAGATGCTGGAGCATGTTACATGTTCCACTCTAAAAATGGGTGGAACATATAAAGCTGAATTTAGCAAATCAAAACCTCTACTGGCATGGAAAATGACTTTAATGTCTCTCCCCCCAATGGCTACAAGCCATACACTTTTCATGCTTTATTTCTCATTGTTTAAATAATTAGGAGCTTGTTCTGAAGCTACTTACACACTGTTAGCTCACCCCACATAGATTATATGTTTTACCCTAATAGCTCATCTTTATGTTGGAGAGGTTGTGGCTGCACAGGCAATCTTAAACCTATATTCTGTTCATTTAAAAATGTTTGCAGCTTGTGGAGGAAAATAATGCAAATTGTGTCTGATGTAACGGGCATTGTGACCCCCTCCCCCCAATCCTGCCTTAGCCATCCTAAATTTAGGTATTGAGTCCTTCCCTCCCTGTTATCGTAGTATTGTAGCCAATATTTTACTGTCTGCAAAACTGACAATTACAAGACAGTGGAAGAAAGACTCTGCCCCCAATCCATCTAAAGCTGTGAATATTACACATCAACACTATGTTTATGAAAGAATGTCATCTCTGAAATCTGCTACTCTTTGTAGATTTGAAAAACTGTGGAAACCTTGGGCAATGTGGTATGCTATAATAAAAAAAACCTTTTTGTGATAAACCAAAAATAAATATAAAATAAAATAAAATAACCATAAAGTGTCCAATTCCAATAAAGTCACAAATGTGTCCAAATAAAGTCCAAAATTCCAAACTTTCATCCAATAAGAAGGATTGGCTCCTATTCGTCCAGTGAAAACCTCAAAAATAAGAAATATATATACTCTAGTGCATTACCTTTTATATACAAAAAAAACAATTTGTGCAACTCACAAACCACTCCAAAAAAAATTAAATGTGCAAACAAAACACAAAAAAAAACAAAAAAAAAAACTATATATATAAATGCACTAAAACCCAAACTGTGAACACTCTGTGATCACTGCAAAATTGTGTACACTCCGTGAGCCGACACCCTATAGTGCTAAATACTATTACCCTCTGTGAGTTTTCATACGCATATAAATACTATGGAACCAGAATCTTCCATCCTCTCTTCAAGGATAATTCATCCAAGGTCCTCACAAAGACAAGAAGACGCTTAAAAACGGATCTCAAAGCATAGGGAAAATTTAATAGTAACTTACATATACAATAAAAGACTTCCAGCTCTGACAATAGCTCTTGTAACAAACACTGGCAAAAACCATGTGTAGGTAACCAACAAAATGGCCGTGGTGACACTTCCGGTTAGCGTGCGTGCGTCTTGATGTCACTTCCACTAACGCCTTTCGTCACTTCCGGACTTCGTCTGAAGGCCATTTTGTTGGTTACCTACACATGGTTTTTGCCAGTGTTTGTTACAAGAGCCATTGTCAGAGCTGGAAGTCTTTTATTGTATATATAAGTTACTATTAAATTTTCCCTATGCTTTGAGATCCGTTTTTAAGCGTCTTCTTGTCTTTGTGAGGACCTTGGATGGAGATGGTTTCAGAATTATTAATATATTCTGAACCATATCCTTTTCTGTTGGTAACTCATAGATATAAATGTGCCTTATTTCTGTTTCTTGTTACATGTACTTTAAATTGAATGATATAAATGCAGCCTTTACTTACTACATGGACATATATATCCAATAGTTATATATATTCATGGCTTGCAGCGGCTGCGTCCGCTATGCATTTGTTTGTTTTTTGTATTCCCTTTTCTTTGCTATACTTTCAAAACCCAATAAAAACACTGAAACCAAAAAAAATGGGTGGAACATGTAACATGTTCCAAAAGGTGAACTTATCCTTTAATTTCACCTTCCCCATTGACTGTAATGCATTTTGCCAAAATAATGAAAATTTGCCAAAATCTCACTATTTTCGCTGAAATTTCAAGGAAATTGAAACTCACTTTTGCTCATTCCTAAACTCTCAGTTTTGCTCATTCCAGATTTACTATTACTGGTGCACTCAGAATCTGTTGGAACTGTGCATGGCAGCCAATCAACTTCTAACCTCAGCTTGTTCAATTAAAGCTTTGGCAATAAAACATGGAAGGTGGTTGGTTTCTATGCAGTGAGAGAGTGAGGGCATGTGGCCTGGTATGGTTCAGGAGGGGAGCCGCTCTCTCATCCCCTCCCCTCCCCTGACCTGCCAGGCTGCATGCTCAGATAACAGTCTGGTATGCATTACCTAACTAAGGTAATATAAGCACTTGAAACTTGAAAATAACCAAGAACAAGTGAATGAAAATATCCAAAAAGAATAGATGCCCTGCTAAGCAATACCAAATATAAACAAATCAATATGTACAACTTCAACATATGTGCAAAATAGATAATCTGAGTATATCAAGGCTTAAATTTAAAAAAAAAAAAAAATATATATATATATATATATATATATATATATATATATATATATGAAACAAAGCACACAACATAAAAATTAAATAAACACCCGGCTGAATCCTCAACCGAGTGACAGTAAATGTAGTAAAAATCAAGTAATGCAGAAAGATATTCAAATCAGCATATATTCCACAGGTGACTTGAAAAGTGATCACCCTTAGAAATCCTCAACCAGCTACAACACATGCTCACCTCCCATTTTAACCTACAGGGAATATAGGTCAGGTGCGCTTTAATATAAACCCCAAATCACACCAGCTCTCCTCTGTAAGAGTACTTTACTGGCTCCTTCTCCAATTTCTCCTCAGAAATCCATTTTCAAAAAAACTTCAAAGGACATCTCATAGTGTAATACGTTCATGTTTAATGTATAAAAACCAGGTATAGAATTCTCAACTTTTAAAATCAGGCCAGCAGACCCATACAAGCATTGGTAATAAAATGTACAGGAACAGGTGTACCAAGATGGCAGTCGCAGTCCGACCAGAAATGATGTCACCACACTTCCTTCCTCAGGGAAAAGGGATTCTTTATTTATTAATAAATTATATAATTTCCTAATATTTGTAAAAAAATATATATATATAGCGCAAAGTGGAAAGATGTCTTTGAATCAACCATACTAACTTAAAGTGAGGTATAAAGTGATTATCTCAATTGCAGAACCTTAGCAAAATTATTGCACTAAGTTTAAAATAAACTGGTTATTGTATACTTATCAGAAAGTGCTCTTCAGGTTATCCGTTTAGGGTAAAACTTCACATTGGCAATAAAATGAGCAGCACAGTTTATGGCTACTAACAATAGAGTTGGATGACTTTAGTTAATATGTTATATGTTATAGCTATAATAGTGTAATCGGTCTTAAAAAGGAGAATTAATAGGCTTGGACATTGAAAAACATGTCTATTGGTTATGCATATTATGTTCAGGGATGTATTCCCACTGTAGGTTTTGTATATTTACAGTTTTCCCGAGTGAATATGTAATAGATTGCTAATTGCTTCTATACTTCGTATGAGTTTGTTATCCTTAATCACCATATTGCTGACTGATGATGGACAGGAGAGAAAAGAAATCCAATTAATAGGTTACATCTGTTTATCAGAAAGTAATTAGATATTATAGTGTGGAGATGTCCATGTTATGGTTAAGGTGTCCTATTAATTTGTCTGTTAAAAGTAATCTTACTTGCTGGATTACATTTTATAATATTGTTCCTAGAGCAAAGGACAAAGGGGTCCCTCATCGGATGCTAAAAAAAATTCACTTTACTGTAGCAAGACTTTTAATCCCATAGAAAAAATATAAATTACTAGTAATAATGGGTATTTGACTGAACCCTGACAACTACAGTATATCTTCGAACAGAAGCATGTGGGTGGGTGTAGTTCAAAAGTAGATTCAAACCCTGATAACAAACTACTTTTGTAAGCCCCCTTTTGGCCTGTTAACCACTTCCCATTGGATGGACATCATATGATGTCCTGTGGTTTAAGTGGATGTACCGAGATGATGCCTGATGAAAAATTTTCAGTCAGGGATGCTCTTTCATGTAGAAGTGATGAGGTGGCTAGACAGACACTCCATCATTTCTACATACTTCTACTCTTCTACATTTTGTGTCTGATCTGCTGCATTAGAGGCCAGAGGATAGACTTTTGACCTAATAGACCCCATAACTCTTCATAAAGAGGACATGTCATGGCCCATGCTATCACATGTTGTTCATCTCTTCTGATAGCAATAAAGTTGATAAAAATATAAAGAGACATATGAAGAAAAAAAGTTTTAAACAAAATAAATAATAAAACACAATTTAAAGCACCTCCCCATTCCCCCCAAGCTCACACACAAATGTGAATGCATACGTAAGTCCTGCACACATATGTAAATGGTGATTGCACCACACGTGAGTGGGAGCAATAATTCTAGAACCTGACTTCTACCTAACTCTAAAGTGGTAACCCGTCAAGGCTTTTAAAGCATTGCCTATGGAGATTTTTAGGTACCGTATTCTGGCACCATTCCATGGGCATACACGATTTTAAAGCTTGACATGTTAGGTATCTGCTTACTTGGTATAATATCATCTTTTATATTTTAACAAAAAATTGGGTATTACAATATACTGTGTTTTTGTTCACTAAAATTAATCAAAATATATTATTCTTAAAACAGTTTGCCTTTGAAAAACCACTGCGCAAATACTGTGTGACCTAAAAATTGCAATACCCATCATTTTATTTTCTAAGGCCTCTACAAAAAATAAAAAAAATAAAAAAATATGTATATATATATATATATATATATATATATATATATATAAAATGTTTGTATATAAAGTAATTTTCTAACAAACAAAAAAATTGCTGATTTGTACATGTATGTCACAAGTTTCAAAATAGGCCTGGTAGGGAAGTAGCTAAATAAACCATTGAAGGTCTTTTTTTTTGTATTTGTGAAAAAAAAAGAACTGTTGATCCTGACAGAAATCATTTGAACTGTAAACGTCCTGTGCTCCCTGCCTCTTATAAGTTACATTGTTTCCAGCTATCTATGTGGGCTTTATAACAATTCCCCACATAAAAAAAATATGACAGATGCAGTTCTTTTTTTCTATCTCTGGAACCTGTATGTCTGTCTCTGACCGTAAAAGTAAAAATCTGAAAAAAAAACAAAACAGAATGCTAGAAAAAATGGCTAAGATCCTGAGATAAAAGCCTCTCCATCTAAAAAGTTCTGCTGAAAACCTCTGGCTTGTGTTTCTTTTAAATGCTCAAACCATCCTATTAAATACAGTATTTTGCAATTAATGTGGCAATATATTTATTAAGAGATGGCCCCTTTTTTTTTTTTTTTACAGCTTCAGCATTGAACCTAATTATGACTTCTTGTATATTTACGATGGCGCTGATGGCAATAGTCCCCTGATTGGAAGTTTTCAGGACAGCAAGTTACCAGAAAGAATTGAAAGTGGTTCAAACAACATGCATTTGGCTTTTCGAAGTGATGGATCTGTTAGTTTCACTGGCTTTCATTTGGAATATAAAGGTGAGTTTAAAATATACAACATGTACCTTATCTAATTTATTTACTTTAGAGGCCACTTTAAGTGACGTATTATACCTATATGATATTTAAAACTATTTATTTAATGTTATTAATAAAATGTAATAATAAATATGACATTGCCTCCATATGTGGGCCTTCTTTCCTGTAGTTTATATGGGCATATAATTCATTTTTTTAAGGCTTCTTGAAGAATATAATTAAAGCCTGTACTGGTTGCACAAGATAGGTGACCACCCACAATAATGGTGCAATCAAACGTATCCAAAACAAGATCAAAAAGGAGACAAATCAGATTGGTTGTTTATTCCCTCCATTGCATCAAATCATTTCTGTTAAAGGCTGCATCTAGGGTAGATACGTTCTCCTGATGTATTGTTTTTTTGTTGGGTATACAGATAATTTACAGGTAGTTCACATCTTATCTTGGTGCTTTTACCATTACCTAGATGAGACCCAGAAACAAACTTCATGCCCTCAATAGATTTGCTCATAAAAATGTATGATATTATGGAAGTACAAAGGGGTTAGCCCATCTTTCTGTTCTTCTCTCACCATTGCTTTTGGTTTGACCCAAGCTAGACCAGGCTCATCACTGATGGCCATATACCTTGAAATATGAATGTGCAACCTATTTTTAGTCTCAGAGCAACACATAGGTCTATGAAACAAATTTGGAAGCTTTCAGTTACTGAAACATTTTTAATATATTTAATATATGCAAAATAAAAAAATATACATACAGTATACCTAACGTGTATGATTTCAAAGGTCATAGAGAATTATTTCCCAAAATGTGATTATATAAAAATGTTAATGTTAGAAAATATTATATAAATATTGGAAATTATTCAGATGGGTGAGCCCATCCTTCAGTTTTTCTTTGAATGTTGCTTATAGTTTGACCCAAGCTGAATCAGGCTCATCGCTGATGGCCATATGCCTTGAAATATGAATGTACAATCTCTTTTCCATCTTAGAGCATCACATAAGTCTATAAAGCAAATTTAGAAGCTTTCAGTAACTGAAACACTTGTAATATAAGCTAAAAAAATAAAGCAATACTATACCTAAGGTGTATGATTTAAAAGGTAATAGAGACTTATTTCTCAAAAAGGGAATAAATAAAAAGTTAATGTTACAATGGATCATATAATATTCAAAATTATTCAGATGGCATTTACAGTACGTATGTTACAATTATAACTTCTACTTGCATTTTGTTCATTTGTAGAATAAGTGCTTACTCTCTAAGGGAAACTTACTTTTAGTAATGCTGCAATGTTTGCTTGCCTAGGTAAATCGAACAATAGTTCTTCATTTTCAAAAATGATACCAGCTACAGTCTAGATATTCCTCAGGTAACACACACAGGTCTTATCCTTCCTCCAACCTGTACTTGAAAAGTGAAGATGAAGCAGAAAACTGACCTGTACAGGGATCCAGCATTGTCCTCACCTAGGCCGCTGCTTCTCTGGTCTTCAGGACCCTGGCATTGGCATGTTTACTAAAGGAAGCTGGCTGTGAGTCCTTGCAGCTTCACAGCAGGCTTCCCACTGTGCATGTGTGAGCCATGCTGCTGAGTCCTACAGCCTCCTGGGACCTGTGACATGTTCCTGAAGGTTGCAAGGGAGCATGGAGGGTTGGGAACTTTGCTATGATTGCCTAGGCAGTCAGAGTGGAACAGGGAGCAGGTACGTTATAAAACTAGGTACCTGCTCCTGAAAAAAAAAAAAAAAAAACCTCCAAAAGTTGGACAGGAGGAAGGAAGGAGGTTTTAGAGCAGCATTTCCCTCTTAGGGTGAAGTTCCTTTTTAAGCTACTTGTCCTAACAAGTTTATCATGTTTCTTATAATTGACCTAAATGATACATTATGAATTAATTTCAAGCGCTCATTTTGAAGTGCATAAAATTATGTAATATGCTGTGGTATAATCATAGTTATCATGAAAACCAATTTTTCTGACCAATGTTTACATTTTTCTACTTTCCATCTGGCCTTTGTACAGCTTGCTGTTTTTCAGACTGGGTTTTCCACCATCCTTCTTATAATATAGAATGGATTCATTATTGGAAATATGTTCTTTTCTGCACGCTTATATTCAAAACATATTTTGCATAACACACATTTTATAATAAGGTAAATTAAGACATATGTCTTGAGACACCCTGACAATTTGGTTTAAATTTTTGGAAGTTTCCATCAGCTTTCAACCATATCATTCAGTCAACCAGGGTTTTACTTGCTTTCTAGTTTCAAGCCGCCCATAATTAAAAATTGTGATGGATTTCAGTCAAAACCACTGTAGTGGAAAAGGTATTTTTAATTTATTTCCATGTCAGTTCAATTTAAAATTTTCATCACTAAAATGGGGGAAACCATTACAACTGTGGGAGGCAGATTGGCATAGTTGGAACAATTGCAAAACTCTAAAATTGTCGAAAAAACTTGTAATGTCTAAAGCCAGAGTTACCCTTCTATACATATATAGGTAGGTCCCCCACAAAAAAATGAATATGTTAGTAGCTTGGAGGTCAGAGGGAATCAGTGTGGACTGCAGGGAACCAATGAGATTGACACACTTACTTCAGGAGGGCAAGTTCTCATGAACAGAGCAGCATTTGGCTGTGAAGGTGGCAGGATATTAAGCATTTACTTTTTACAAGTATATCAGCTGAAAAAAGTATGCAGAATCAGATATTTCTTCCTTTTTCTTTCCCCCTATAATAGAAAAGCAGTTACCCCTTGCTATGCTGGAGGAAGGGGGGGATCTAGGTAGTAATTTTTGACTGATGACTGAGGATCAACTTTAATCTTGGATAAGCAAAAACCAGAGGCCTCTATATTAAAACAGGAAATGGCATGAAGCTTGAAAAGTAATGATTCTGTAAGGTCTTTCATCTGCCTCTGGGAATCCTTAAGGCATTGCTTATTCATATTATCCAAAGTCATTGCATTTTCTATCTTAACACAGTGGTTTCCTAGATGATGGAGTTCTTCTAATTGCATATCGATCAGAAATACACACAGACATTTTCTCTGCATGGAATGTTTACATTTGTGTGATGCTTTTTGCTATCTTTCTATTTACAGCTAAATTAAGGGAATCTTGTTTTGATCCTGGTAATATAATGAACGGCACAAGACTCGGCATGGATTATAAACTTGGGTCTACTGTTACTTACTACTGTGATGCTGGCTATGTCCTGCAAGGATATTCTACCCTTACATGTATCATGGGGGATGACGGAAGACCTGGGTGGAACAGAGTATTACCAAGCTGCCATGGTAAGCTTTGCATACCAAAAATAATTTATACACATCGGATGTTGTTTTCTCAAAACAGAATAAAATCAATATGGGATAAGAAAAAACAGAATTGTTTGCTTGGATAAAGAGATAATATAGGAGTGCTAACCATATAATTATACTAAATCTTTTTAGTCCTCTTTTCAGCTCCTGAGGCTTATAGGATCTGTTTATAACTAGGCCAAAATGTAACAGAGAAAATTGTTCTAATAAATATGAAATATGTTGCAAACAAGGTGTTAACTAAAATGTGCCTCCTGATTTGAAATTCCACCAAGCAAGTAGGTGCCCTTTTTTCTGATATACAGTAGCTATATTTTAAACTCTCCTCTAATTCTTTCTTTTGCAAAAGAATGCCCCGCAAGTCACCCTTTTATAATAAAACCTCCGTATTAGAGCAAATCACAAAAAAGATTTAAAGACTTTGTCATAGATATAAAAGGCGATGGTTGTCAAGAGATGACGTACAACTGAGGTAGATCACAAATTAGCACCAAACCAAAAAAGCAACAATGGCAGCTGCTCTGAACTGTTGAAAATAAAAAAAAGGACAGGTTCATATGGGCAAAGTGATTAATAAAACAAAAGACCCCTGACACATTTAAAAAAGGAAAGAAAGACTAACTAACCTGTTTCAACTACTCAGATTACAAACAGATTTTAGTTCCAAGTTCCATACATTTTCAAATATTTGTGGAAGCCACACTGCCTCATCAAGGTATCTCTAATAAGTGTGATCCCTAGCTCTAAACTATATAGCAATGTATAAACAGAGAGCAGGCTCACCTGGAGGCAGCTATGCAACTACAGGACATAACATTTATGTATGTACAGATTAGAAATAAGAGTCAAAGTAAATGGCAGGGGACACAGACTTCCAATAGTGCTGAATGCTGAAGAGCCTGACAGAGATTGCAGCTCATGAACCGAGAAAGATTAGAGACTTGGGTTTCCTGGGAGGTGGCTATAAAAGCTCTTCTCTTAGAGGGAACTTCCTACAGGACATTTTTAAAAGACTGCCAGGGTCACTTTTAAAAAATAGAATAAGTTGACATTGCCTGCAAAAATTATTATACAGCCAAAGGGAACACTAAAATCACTCCTTAACCTGGACTTAGCCATCCACAGAACCTGAGTAATTCATGTGTGTCCATAATTAAATGGATTTAAATGGATTTGGCAGCACTACTAAGTTATGTTTTTGTTCCCAATGTCATCATTTTGCATCACTTAAATATAAAAAGCTCAACAACTGATTCGTATTGTGAAACTGCATTACTGTCACCCACAAGCTGCAATATCACAAATCTGAGAGATCTTTCACTAACAGTGACTCATTCTTCCACCACAGCACCTCATCATGCTCTATGACTGAATGCCTCCTACATATCATTGTATCAAGGCATTTACTTCCAAATGTGTCACGTTGACTAATATTAACCAGAATAGATGTTTTCTCATGTATATATCTTCCTGCATTCAATTTTCATTTTCAACTTTCTGCTCAGATTCAATCTACCTTGATTGGTTACTTAGGTATGAAATTTGGGATAAACATCACATTGCCTCACCTACTCATCCATATTTTGATAGCATTTTTTTTTATAAATTTACAGATGACTCTATTTTAGTTTTGGTTATATTTATTATGGAAATTTCCAGATAATTTATTTTGTAATGTTTACAATCCTACCATGCATCAATAATCAGGCATAATATTATGACCACCCACCATAACCTTTTGAGGCATGGACTCCACTAGATGTCTGAAGGTATGCTATGGTTTCTGGCATTAGGCCATCAGTAGCCGATCCTTTAAGTTATGTAAGTTGTGAGGTGGGTCCTTTATGGGTCAGACTTGTTTTTTCAGCACACCCACAGATGTTTGGTTAGATTGCAATATAGAGGCGATATAGAGGATTTGAAAGCCAAATTAACACGTCAGACTTGTTGTTGTGTTCTTCAAACCATTTATGAACTCATCAGAACAGGCCAGAATCTTCTATTGCTCAGTGGTCTTGTTCTGATGCTCACATGCCCATTGTAGTCACTTTGCGTTGTGGACATGAGTCGGCATGGGTACCTTGATTGGTCTGTGGCTACCCAGCACCATAAACAACAAGCTGTGATGGGCAGAATGTTCTGACATATATCTATTAATACCAGAAATTTGAACTACAGTAGCTCTGCTGTTGGATTGAACTAGACAGCCTTTGCTCCCCACATGCATCAGGGAGCCTTGGCAGTCCATGACCCTGTTGCCGTTGCACCTATTTTCCTTCCTTGGACCACTTTCGGTAGGTCCTGATCACTGCAGACCAGGAAAATTCCACATAAGCTGCAGTTTTGGAATTGCTCTGGCCCAGTCACCTAGCCATTACAATGTGGCCCTTGTCAAAATCACTCAAATTCTTACATTTGCCCATTATTTCTGCCTTCAGCACATCAATTTCAGGGGCAACCTGTTCACTTGCTTCAAATATATCCCACCCACTTGCAGATGCTATTGTAATGTAAAGTCACTTTACTTGCCAGTGGTCATGTAGTTATGGCTGATGTGTAAACCCAATCACCAAAATATCATATAAGCTTTATTGCTATAACCTCCCTGGCGGTATGATTATTTCAGATTTTTGGTGCTGAAAGCGGTACCATTATTTTGCATGGAAATAAGTACTTTTTTTATTGTAGGCCTGTAATTTTTAGGAATAACTCACTGAAATCTGTCCGAACAAGAGTCTAGTAAACATTCCAGATATGATAAAACTTGAAACATGAAATCATAAATTATAATTTAATAAATAATCATAAAAAATAATAATATAATAATAAATTTAATTCAATAATATAATCAAACCAAAAGCATTAAAATTTTAAATATAGCGCCAAGTTCACACATCGCTGAGAAAAGTCGCAGAATCGTTTTCAGTGTCTGATGACAAATTTTCCCACAAATCATTATCACTCAATTCTGCAAGTGGTTCTAATTTACTATCGCTGTTCTCTAGCCGGTCTAAAACCGATTTTGACCTAAAGAGACGCTTTTTGGATGCCATGGACATTTCCCAGTTTCCAGGCAGAAAGAACAGTCAAAATGCAGGCAGGGCACAGGACAACGCAGTAGGGACAAAATGTATGTGAAATGCTTTGAAACAGCAATGTTTTGCTATGTAATAATCATTTTAAAAAAAATGGCATTTTTTTAAACTTTAAAATTTGCTGCCGGTTCCGGTGCCCGTACGTCCCGACGTCACAGGGACCAGAACACGGAAGCCAGATGCCGGCATCGGCCGGAGGAGATGGCCAGGGACGCTGCAATGGACACGTCACAGGAGCGAAGGACAAGGTAAGTGCTGCAGGGAATCCCTGAGCAACGCCGCATGGTAAGCCCGAGTATAGCTCGGGGTTACCGCTTTTGGTACTGAAACTTTACCCCGAGCTACACTCAGGAATACCGCCAGGGAGGTTAATGTAATTTTACAAGGAATGTCAATATTTGTAAATTTTCATCTTCCCTTAAAATAATAGCTGTTGAACCAACTATGAAGGCACTTCTTCATGTCCTGTTATATGGTGACAATGCTCTGCTCCTGGCTTTTAGTTATGTTCTTGTGTTGTCACTGTGTTCCATGCTCTTCCAGTGCAAGCAAGCATGCTAATACTCATTATGCAGACATGTCCCATTTTTAATATTAAGGAAGCCAGCTCTAAGAAATGATGTACTGCAGTCACCAGTGTGCACATGGATATAGACACAAAAGAAAAAAAATTCTAAAAAAATATTTTATGTATAGCATAGGAAATGTTTAGGATACACAGTGCTTTAGTGAATGGAAAATCATTTAGTTAGGGTTTATGTCTACTTTAAAGAATCCCTATGCAAATTACAGAATTTTAATATAAATATACACAAAGAACACCTAATTAATCCTGTCTGTTTTTGGTTTTAAGATGTGAACTAATAAAAAAAGCTCTCCCCTTAAAAAATGTAGCCAGTGAGACAATACAGTATGTATCAAGCAGGGAATCTTTTCCCATCAAGGATTAGAAGATTACCAGCTCTAGAACTGGTTTGTAAACTGTAATTAGCACAGTATAGGTGCTATTGTGACTTTAAAACCAAAGGAAAACACCAACTTCTGTTTTGTAGAAATGTACAAAGTGTTAAAGGGCTCTATACAGACTGCAGAGCTTTTGTGAGTGCAGCTATATTGTAGCACAGCGGGATTCCCCCTCCATGTGTCGGCTATGGTTAGCAGGTCTTACTACCAAACTGCATTGCAACTAACAGCTCTTATTATCTAGAACTGATGATGCCAGCATATATTACAGTCCACTCAGTCTGCCCATCCATAATTACATAAGAACATAGACCTGCATCTGAATTCTTTTCCATCTCCTAATCAATTGAAAGAGACAGCAGTTGGTTATGTCAGAAAAATTAAAATTTTTAATATTTAGAGTATTTTTCTAAATGTAGTCTTTTATTTTTTTATTCAATCTAGAATTTAAATTATTTGTAACATGCATAGATTTTTTTGTTTCTTGACAGTTAAATAAAATATTTTATTAAAATATTTTTGATGAAACCAATAGAGCACAGAAAGATATGTGTGACCAGTGAAAAAAAAATCTCAGATCTGATTAACCACTTGCCTACTGAGCACTTTTACCCTTTTCCTGCCCAGGCCAATTTTCAGCTTTCAGTGCTGTCACACTTTGAATGACAATTGCACAGTCATGCAACACTGCACCCAAACAAAATTTGTATTTTTTTTTAGACATATAGAGCTTTCTTTTGGTGGTATTTAACCACCACTGTTTTTTTTTTTGCTAAACAAACTAACAAAAGACTGAAATTTTGAAAAAAAAAGGTTTTTTTTTAGTTTCTGTTATAAAATTTTGTAAATAAGTATTTTTTCTCCTTCACTGATGTTCGCTGATGAGGCTACAATGATGGGCACTGATAGGCTGCACTGATGGGTATTGATAGGCGGCACTGATAGGTGGCACTGATGGACATTGACAGGCATCCCTAATGGGCACTGAAAGGCAGCACTCATATATGGCACTGATAGGCAGCACTGAGGGGCACTGATAGGAAGCACTGATATGCGGCACTGATCGCAACTGTTAGGCGGCACTGATTGCAACTGGTAGGCGGCACTGATGGGCACTGATAGGCAGCACTGACTAGCACTGACAGTTGGAGCTGAAAGGCAGCTGTGATGGATACTGATATGTGGTATTGACGTGCACTGGTAGGCACTGATATTTGGCATTGATATGCACTAATGGGCACTGGTATGTGGCATTGATGGGCACTGGTATGTGGCATTGATGGGCACTGACAGGTGGCACTAATGGGGCTACACTGATCCTGTTTACATGCGATCAGCTGTGAATAAACACAGCTGATCACATGACAGAGCCTGTGTCATGGGCTCTTTACTGTGATCGGTGATCCGCACCAACAATCGCCGTGCGCACCCCGGTGGTGCACATGCGCAGTTATAGTGGGAGGACATCATATAACATCCTCCCAGAACGAGAGAGCCACCACCCGCCGTAATTTCTTTATATGGGTGGCGGTTAAACATTTGAAAAAAAAAATCATTCTGTGTATATCTTTAACCCTTTTACAGGAGGTGTTTATCCTGGGACACAGCAGCGCCTTGTAAAGAGTCATTGAATTATTGCATTCTCCAACCTATTCCTCCAACTCTGATTTGCACATTTGTACTGAATTCAGTGCAAGTAGGCATAGTCTGCCATTTTGAGTTTTTACAGGTTGTACCTTGGCTGTATTTCTCAAATGTGAAAACAACCACTTATCAAGGCATGGGGAGGGGGGTGATTTACTAAAGGCAAATAAGCTGTTCACTTTGTAAGGAAAGTTGTGCTTTGCAAGGGATTTTTTTTCACAGTGCTTAGTATGTGTTGAAATTACATTTTGCAAAGAATACCCAAAAACATGAAGAAAAAAACAACATTCACTAAATTCTGGAGAAAACGTCCCTGTAAAGTGAGTAGTCTATTTGCCTTAAGTGAATAACCCGCACTGTCACCAAAGGGCCTCTGTGAAAGAACAATTTTGGGCCCCCCTTTAAACTACTGCCCCAATTCAAATTATTCATTGATAGATAGATAGATAGATAGATAGATAGATAGATAGATAGATACTGCAATATGAAGAGTAACATTTTGAATACTCTTAACTCACTTATGGTCATCATAGAGAATACCTTCCACTGCCCTAGATGTAAGTGAGCAGTTTTTACATAACAGCAGGTGTGGGACCCAGAACCTGCTTGATCCACCTTTAAATAAATGACATGATATGTCCAAAGGGGGCCCTTGTGCAGCTTCACTTTCTGCAGATTTAGTATACCCACACTTCCAAGTTGACAATGCTTTCTAACATTATGCAAAAAAATGTTTTGAGTATTGTTAGTGCAAGTACTTAAAGCAAATTCTGCAACACTCAGATTTGCTAGTTAGTAGTGACTTACTATACCTGTCATGCGAAAAACATAAATGCTGAGACTACTGACCTCTTTCTGAAAATATAATTTGTCTGTTTTTTGTGTTGCTCCTCTTGCTTCAGTTCCTTACGCTTTCCATTCTCCTTTGTGATAATCATTTTCTGGATCAGTTAGCTATGTATAGAGAAAAGTATTTTTATTTTCTCTAAATTGATTTTTTTATATGACTGTGCTCTTAATACATGAAAGCTATTCTGTCTAGACCTTGGTTGATTGCCATACAATAAAGTCTTGTGCTGTATATAATTTTCATGCAGGGGCTGCAGTTCATACTGCCGAATCCTTTTAATATGATATACGACATTAGCACAGCTGGTGTTCCAACAGGAGCACAAATAAAGAGCACTGTCATGATATTCTTTAGAGTTGAGATGCATTTTTCTTTCAGTGTGTTTAGTCTTTGTGTCATAATGAGAATTCTCTTATAACTTTTCTTGAAAAAAATTATATAAACAGATTGAAATGGTAAAAAAAAGTGTCCATACAAGACTAAAGCTTCATAGGGGTAATGCTGTTAGGGATTTGTACTTGACCCATAATTGTTCTTATCACCTATTCAACTTTTTATGGGTAAGGTGTTAGTTCCTTGAGCATTTAAGTTTTTTTTTTTGGTTTAAAGAAATCTTCACCCTTAATAGGCTTCATCCCTCTGTTTCTAGTTCTTCTGCCAGTTGTAGGCAATTAACCAGAGTCCAGGAAGCCACCGATAAAGGCCATTCAAGAGACTTCCTTCTGTTTATTGGAAAGTTTACAACAGTTATGAATATGTGATTTCTAAAGCTATTGCAGTAGTCAATGTATATATATTTAAGAGTTATTCCTAAACCTTTGAACATGAATTGCCCCTGGCTGGAGAGGGCCTCATAGGGCAGATATGAATAGTAGCAAATCAGGACAGATTTCAAGCTTCAGATAATAATATTTAGCTTGGGAAACTCATTACATGTATGTTGGTAAATGTGTAATATGATGTTATAATAAGTCTATAAATATACAGTATTTCCAATATGCCATGATATAGGTGAAAAAAGCAGTTTATACACAAATAGTATTTCTCACATAAAACAACAAAACCAACAACCGTTGGGCATGAAATGAAATGTGTGATCTTGTAGTCTACAACCCTACAGAATCCGTTAGCCTTTGTGCTCACCTCAAACATTTAAACCAATATTTCTGAGGCTCTAAATGTATTTGTACTTCTCAACCTGGGGATCCTCAACATAGTCCTAGAAATGGCTGTTTTTCTGCTTTTATTCTTGCCACCACTGTAACTCCCTTTATCTCCCCCAGTTTTCAACAAGGAACAGCTCTGGTATCCCAGGACACCCTTGGTTTCTTGCCACACCTTAAAATCTTGTGAGCAATCCTGCTATTCCAGTGTAATGTAAACATAAACTAAACTTACCTATCGGTTGGTGGATGTGGTTAACCCTTTGAGGACCAAGGGACGTATTTGTCCCATGTTTTTAATTGCGTGTATCATCTGATTAAAAACTTAAAACTCTTTTTTTTTTTTTTGGTTTGAGTCAAAATATTAGTTCTTATCAACAAACAACAAATGGATCTAGCTTTTTGCCAATTATTTCATGAAATGGCTTAGTTACAGCAACTGAAGTGTACGAACTTTAAAAACAAAAAAAATTGATTCTTTTGGCGTTCCAAAATCTTACGGTCCTCAAAGGGTTAAACTTTGCTTTCTTGAGGCTCTCCTGTAGACAATATTATTCCATACTTGAGGATCTGTACAATAGTGTGAACCCCATCCTCCTACATCACCACTGTGCCTTGCAGTGATGTATGGGTTGGTGGCAGGGGAGAAATTATAGAGGCCAGTGAGGGGACAAGCTATTCACCACACATGACATGTTGGAAAATATCAGCAGTGGCAGCTTTTTAAGAAAGCAAATTTCAATTCATTGGTTTCCAGATAGGTGAGTATAAACATGCTTCTTTCACAAGCTATTGCTGCTATTTTCTCTAGAAGGTTCCTTCTAGAAGAGCCTGCTCACACATAAATGTGCATTAAAATGCATGAAAATGCTTGAAAAATGGATATGCATTGCCCTCCATTGGCATGCATTTTTGTGTGTATTAACACACGTTTTGATGTGTGTTGATTTGCATTAATGCATTTTATGTACATTAATTTGCTATGGGTCCTTGTAAAGGCCAAACTAATAAAAAACTTTTTTTTTCCTCAATAGATTTGCATTGTATTGATTATATTTAACGCAACACACTGCACTGCACATGACACCAGAGTTTTGGTGTGGATAGAACACATAAACAGTTGTTTTCTATGTGTCCTCGCTGTGACCTGTGTTCATCCAGTGCAGTAAAATGCAGGTCACTGTAGCATGTGTTAACAGCTCCTACATTTAAAATAACTTCATAAAATAACAGCATAAAAATCCAGAAGCATACTTGATGCATCATATCAATTGAGTTGATCAAAAGCCTTTAGTGAATTCCAACTGAAGAAACATGGCTTTGTTATACATTTAGTTTTTTATGTTATTCAAATCTGGAGCGGGCCCAAGCTATAAATATTAGAGAAGAAGCATGATGGAATGATTGAATAATATTTAAAAAAATCTTTAGATCCCTAGAGATTTTTGAGAATACATAAAATTTAGGAATTACTGTGGTTTGGGTTGTTAAAATGTCCCATTCCAAGAGGTCTGTAAATGGACCTGGGGGATCAAAAGAGATCAGAGGGCATCAGATGAGATTTCTTTCTTTTTTTTTTTTTGCTTCCACATGGCAGATATCCTTGAAGCAATCTTTGGTGTCTGCTTTGCCATCTTTCATTATGATGATATCTGATTGCATGACTCATGTCTTTAAAGCTAAATTCTAATTCTGTGACCAGTTCTATTGCTAAATATTAGTTTGGGGTAAATAATCTCCTCCTCTACTTCAAGGAATGTTTAGATTGTTTAACTTAACTTAAGCTAACACTATAAAAAAATCAGTAGAAATTTCCATACATGGAACGTTCAGTCCATTATCTGATCAGTATAGTCCTTTCAACAGCGGATTCCGACTGTTCAGGCAAAAAAAAAAATGAAGGTGCAAGCTAGAACATTTTTATTATACGTAAACTTAATGTCCAATGTTTGTTCAATGTGTACAGTAATTGTACAGAAATAATCAAATAGAAAAAAATGTGCATGATCAAAAGCAAATAATGACCCGGAAGAAGGTGGCAACGAATAATTAAATCCTATACAAGAAAGAACGTTTGCCTTTGTAGTTTAGGAAATTTTGTACAAGTTAATACCATTGTTGGTTACATCATGATACGCACCTTCCTGGAAAATCGGACAGCTGTTGTCTGATTTTCTCATAGTGTGTACCCCACTTTAGCTAAAATGGTAAAACACTTTCAGATGGATAGCAAAATGTGCTTGCACATAAATATTGCCTAATTTTTTTATTGTCCTCTAATAATCCATAAAATCGATAAAATTTGAAAGGGTATCTAAAATCCAAAAACAAAGATGTAATATATTTTATGTTACCAGTTCTTGGATGATGGGTGATTTGTTAATTTTCTTTTATCATGCTTTTCTTCCTTTTATTCTCCTCTGGTGATATTTACAGTAGCAGACTACTTGCCTTACAATGACAAAACTCACTCACTGTATTGTTTCTGAATAGTAGAAACATTATCATCCTAGGACAGTAAGGGCTTGTTCACACTTGACTTCTTCCCAAACGCCCTTATAGCGTTTGACAGGCGTTAGCATTCTTAACACTCCTCAAATGCTCCCCAAATGCCTTATGCATGTTTTTGAGGCATTTCATAGACGTTTTCTAAGAGTTAAAACCACACCACAAATGCCTATAATAAAGTTAATTGTATTAACGCCACTCAAACGCCTCGCAAACGCCCCGCAAATGCCTACCAGGCGTTTGAGGAGCATCACCATAGACTTGAATGGGAGGCGTTGAAAGGCTTCAACTCCTCCTGACTGGACATGAGGCATCAATGTTGCCCCAATGCGATGCTAACGCTTCAGTGTGAATAGCACTCTGTACTGCCATGTGTATAATATTAATAGGCGTTTGAGGAGCATTAAAAATGCCCCTCAAACGCCTGCAAAACGCCTGCTTACAAAGCTAGTGTGAACTTAGCCTAAGGGGTTTATTTACTAAAGCTGGTTCGGTCAGAGTCTGGTGCAGCTGTGCATGGTAGCCAATCAGCTTCTAACCTCAGCTCGTTCAATTAACCTTCAGCAATGAAACCTGGAAGCTGATTGGTTTCTTTGCAGAAGTGCACAAAGATTCTGACTGAACCAGCTTTAGTAAATATACCCTTAAGTGTCTTACTGCTTTATATCTTTGGAAGAGAAGAATTATCACCCTAGGCAGCTCTCCTGTGTTAGACTACAAATGCTTCGTCTTCTTCTCATCTCTAATACAGAGAGGATGTGTTTTGTAGCACATAGAAGATAGCTGGCAAAGCTGAATATATTGTCTGAGATTTCAGTTTAGTGCCCACGACCTAACAAGAACAATGAATTACTGGCAACATGTATTTTTCTGTACTTGCAGAAAATGTTCTTAACCTAAATAAAACTAATGGTAATGCACCCACCACATGTAAGGACTGGTAAGCTGTTATATATTACATTTTTGTTTTTGAGTTTAGATATCTTATCCAAAAGTGTTACAATGCTTGTCAGTTTTCTGCATGCATTTTCAAAAATAAGTTTCCAAAAAAAATACAGAAATCCTAATTTTATGACAATTGCGCAGTCATTTGTCTGGGGAGAAAGTGATAACCTTTTTGAAAACATATTTTTCATGTAAAACAATGGAGGCCGATATTTTTTGCCAACATTCCTAATTTGACAACTGTTATTGGCTGTCACAGCCACTCACATGATTGGGAGAACCTCCCACCAGCTACCATTCATAAAACTCTTGTTGACAGATTGGTCAGTGTGCTGAGAGCATGCAATGAGCTCACTCTCAGCACAAAACAGCAGTGCACCATGGTCACGTACAGGGGCGGACTGACAACTCTTGGGGCCCCCGGGCATTAGGGATCATGGGACCCCTGTGTCCTTGCCCAAACTCAAAAAAGCCTATGAAAAAGGTACCGGGGCATCTCATGTGGCCCCCTACTGACCCCGGGCCTTCGGGCAGTGCCCGAGTTTCCAAATGGTCAGTCCACACGTACGTGTGGCATGTAGGAATTAAACAAACTCTCCCTGCTGCCATACATATACATTAGGCAGGGAGTGAAAGATTAAATCTATTAAATACAGCATTCTTATCTTAACTCTTGTCAATAAAGGCAGTGGAAGGAGATGGGGAGGACCATTTCCACCACATGTAAAAGTGATCCAGCAGCTCTAAAGCCACTTGGATTGTTTTTACATGATTCAGCATCAATGGCTGAAAATATTGATTCTGGGGTCATGACTGCAGCTACAACCTCGACCCAAATATAACCACTTCAACTCGAGGACATACAAGTACATCCTTCTGGTGGGAAGTGGGTAAAATATAAGGTGTTATGTTTTTATGAAAAAAAGTATCCTGACAGTTACAACTTCGTAATATGTAAGGAAGCAACATTCACATTCAACCTGTTCATAATTGTTTCAAAAGTGTATCTTTTGTCAACATGTGGAAGCTTTAAAAAACTGCAACTTCTATGGTATTGAAGCATTAGGTTTAGGTTTATGGTATTGAAGCATTAAGTTTACAATGAGTTTGGAGAAAAGCCAAATAGTCCCACTCTGGAGAGAATTAAAAGTACATAATCATTCCTTATAAATATTCCAGAATTCCTGGCATATGGCCCTTTGGTGCCAATGGCCATGGGCAGTAAATCATGTTTCAGAAACCTTATAAGTCATTCGGCTGTGCAAGCTTTTGGATTTCCTAAATCCTTGGTTTACAACTTCTAGATGCCAAATTTGTTAGAATGGATGTGTAATGAAAAGCTGTCTTGTGTTTGGTTTTTTGTCTTGGAAAAAAATCACTTGCCTTTGTAAAGACATTCCTTTCAGATGCCCTTGAAGCTTACCTAATAAGTTTGGGATGTGAACCAAATCCACAATTCTCATTCCATTATGAATGCATGTGAAGATTATCCAGTGTAATATACTAAACCATTTGGCACAGGATGATGGCAGTTAAGAGCAAGATCTAATTAAAGTATGTAGATGAAACATTCATTCAACAAAGGCATGACAAGTAATCATTTCTGTCTACATCACCAGATAGGACACTTAATTTCTATATTATTGCATGTAAATGCAAACTTTTGAACAGCTGATGTCAATGGCTCTTTTTGGCTGGCCTATGCAAAATGACAGAAAACCAAATTCTAGGATTTGGACTAGGATTGTACTACTTTTTTTTAAATGTAAGATCCCTAGACAAAAGTTTATGAAAATAAAAATGTCAGTGTGTTTTAATATTTAAATTTATATTTTAATTATATTTGTAATCTGAGCATCTGTTCTGGAACACAGCACGGTGGATGTGCCTGACTGATTTCTCCCTATTCACAGACAATTAATATCTCAAACAACAAGGGTTTATTGAATGTTGTGGGAGTTAAACTGAATTAAAAAATAAAGTAAAGGCACTTTTTAAAAGATGACACCACCCTGTTGGGTGGGCAGTGAGTAGAACTATCTCTGTTTTCTGCTTAAAAGGCTATGCAGCAGCGACAAAACTGTTCATTATAACATGTGATCCAATACATTGGCACTTTTAAGCTTTATGAAGTGCTAGTGACACACTTTGATGAAAGATTGTTGGAATCTTTGTTCTCTTGGAGAGCTCTGTGGCCCAAAACAAATCTGACCTTCCTGGGTATGTCGGGTAGCAAGTTCACTACTGGACTCTTTGGTTCCTCCCATCAGTCACTACCTCAGTACTGTAACTTACTGACTGGTTGGAGGAATCATAGTGATTGGCAAAGGACACACTATTCAACAGACTGGGATAACAGTGACACATAGAGCTTTTCATATGAGCATGGGTTTACCCATGGGTTCAACCCACTGGAAAAGTAAGTATAAAAGTCTTCTATTTCATGGTGGCTTTGCTTTTATTTATTTTTTTTAATGGTGACTCTGAAAATAGTAGAAAAAGAATACACATTCCAGGTGAAACAAAGACAAAGAGGGAGGGTGCACCAGCCTAGCGCATTTTTGTAAGACTCTTTATTATAAAGAAATAAATCAAATCCAATTTATTGGATTTGCTCAAAAAGGGAAACAACTGCAAGCATTAAATTAATCCAGTTCCAGTGCTTAAATGGTGCCCATCCACAGGGACGTAACTTACGAGTTTTAATTTAAGGGCAGTGCCCTCTTCATCAAAGCTAACCTCAACCCCCTCTCAGCAGTCTATATTGTATATATAGTTCATATGAAAATAACACATTCCAAGTTGTTTGCCCAAGCTGACTGCTCAACATATACATCAATGTACCCTGTAGTGGCTTGATACTGATACTTTGCAAAGATGAAATAAGTCACTATATTCTGACAGTAGGAAGACTTCCCTGCTATCAGAATACACTGATCAGCATTGCGGACTATAGCTTGCAGCACTGATTGAGAGGAGAAAATCAGACAGGGTTGTTGTACAGAAGCTGATTGGCAGATCGACTTCTTTACAACCACTGTGCCCATACATAGATCAACATTTGGCTAGTCTCTGAATCCAGGGCAGATCCTCCTCAGGTATTTTCTGCATGAACAATTACAATCTGAACAGCCAGAAATAGCTGAGGGTGCTGTCAGGCTCCCATTGCTTTCCATGGGGCTTTTTGCCCACACCTATTCACATGGATCCTCACTGAGTCCCCTACGGTTAATTGCAAACAGCCCCGTTCACAGCTGTGTACACTGAGCACATCTCTAAATCTCACCAAAAGGGTTTCAGAGGAATATAATTAGCAAACATGTTTCTTATAATGCAGGTGTCCAGTATCATTCTAGTTTTTGATGGACATGATATTTAAATGCCTAATGCATTTTACCAACTTTAAGACTAGACCCACAGTTTGAAATTCAAATGTGTATTGATGTTGCAGAAAGGAACAAACAGCAAACAACTGTCATCATGTTCTTAGACAGCTATTATAGAAGACAGGTATCATTCATGTCATTGAACGTCCATGTGAAAGGTCGGGTGATTGATTAAGCTCATTCAGCATCATCTGCATTTGTGATGGGATGTCCAGATGTTAAAGACAGTTAATTTACACTTCTAATTACTGTTAACCTGTTTAATACATATTGATTGAGAGTAATCTTTTGCATAATTAGTTTCATTAGGCCAAATCTGCAAGCAAGCAGTTTGCTAACATAGTAAAACTTTTTTTTCCTGTATTACCTTATCTGTAAATTAAGCAAACAGATTTTGTTCAAAAAAAGACCTACAAATATTAGTAATGCTTTTCCAGGATTTAACTTTTTTTTTTTATTATTTCAAACTTTTAAAGTGGACCTGAGAAAAATAATAGTAAAGATTTATTGTCCAATAGGAAACATATCCACATTTTAATTATACCTATGCATGACCCTGAAAAATGTACTTTTTGTCTTGAATTCCTCCTGAAAAACTTCCTGTGCCTAGGCACTACAATGCCGTGAGCACAATGGCAGGATATCTACAGTGTGGTATCATCTACTCTCATGAAATTTAGAATGTGATTTGGTAATGTACTTACTGTACATTGTTTTTCTTGCTTGAGAGAAAGCTGTACCTGAATACCTACATTGCAAGGATCTCCCTGCTCATGCTCCTTTTGTTCCGTAGATTTGTGCTTCCTTTGTTTCTCCTGCTGCTTCTTTAATATTCCCCCACATGTGTTAAGTGCCTTATATCTTTCAGTGGGAGGACCTTGCTCTTTTAATATTCGCCCACTGGCCACGAGTTCATCATTCATAAGCTCTGCTCTGACATGACTGACAAACTGCAAAACAAGTCAGGCTGAGCCAGTAATGCAGAAAATATCAGCTGTAATGAGCATATAGACAATAGCGGTGACATTAATTGGTTGCCATCTGCTTGCTTCTATTGGGGCACAGCTTCCACAGTTCAAGTTCTCATTAGCGTTTCATCACACTTAGTTTGGTGACCTGCTTTTTTCTGCACTGGATAAGCAACTTTTTTCTATGCGCCCTATTCACACAACAATAGAGGTGTGATGTCTCCTGCAATGTGAAAAAAATGCAGTATGTTGTAATTTTTTCCACAGCACATTGGATGGCACTTCATGCTATATCACTGATGTGCACTGTGTGCCCTAAAAGCATGTTACATATCAAATATTCACAGACTAGTGAAGATATTCATTTATAAATATTAATTATTGCCTGCTATCCAGTAATTCCTCACAGGATCGATTTGCAAAGAACTCACCTTAAAAAAAGAAAATTGTTCATCCACTACTGCAACCTGAAACCTTGAAACCCTAAAATACCAGATTTCATGATCCTGGAATCTTTAAAGCTCTCAACCCAAAGTGACCCCCCCCCCCAAAAAAAAACCAAAAAAAAAACCTTGATCTTTGGTGATTTTGAAGATGGTAGTACTGCTTAATTTGAATTAGCTGATTCAAGTTGAAAGTATTACAGTTCTACCGCGCAACCAGAAATCTTTCTAATTTTGTTATACAAGCAGATAGACATGAGCAGGCGGTTTTTGCACCGCTCACGTATCTTTATCAGAGAGTCCAGATTAGCTTTAGTGCTGAAGCAGAGGGTTTATTTTAAACCAGGGGTTTAGCCTAAGTATAGTGTTATATTTACAACTAGAAAAGCTACAATTTCTGGGGAAATTGTGTGAAGTGTTCTTGCCTCCACCAGTAGTCTACAACTGGAGTGGGCGGAGTAACTGGGTGGAGTTTCAATGAATGTCAATGGGCGGCGTGAGTTGCAAACAAATGGTCATATTGTGAAAACTATCAGGACTGTGGCTTAGCCGTGGGCATTGTTAGTGGCAGCAGGGATAGCTGAATGTTTTGATATAAGATTTGTGTAGGTGGGCTTGAAAATGAGGAAGTGATGGCAGTTTAGAAATCATGTCCTGATTTTTCAGCTCACACTCTAGCTTTTGTCAGCTCACACTCTAGTTTTGAACATTCCGCCATTCATTCTTATGGGACCAATTTCACCACAAAAAACGTCGATATTTTGTGAACCATTTGGCGAAACGTTCCACAAAGTAATAGCACACCAATCGGGAACAATCCACAATTTCGGTATATTACTGTCTATGTAGTGTAAAAACTGTGGGAGGAGTTAGGGTGGTAAATTTGGCTATAATAATAAGAATATATATGTGAGATAACAGTAAGTGGTCTTGCCATGCAAGAACACTTAATAATTGTTATGATAGACATCACAATACATCGTTACTACTGTCTGGATTAACCTTAAAGCCGGTTGACTTAGGTTCTAATTTAAGCACTTGATGGAAGTAAGTACTTTACTGCCAAACAATTGCTTTTATGATTGTGAGAATTGCTTTATTGTACTTGTCCTGGTTTTTAAAATGTCCATTGTATCCAGTAAGAAATATTAAAACTATGCTTATGGTGCCTATAAACTCTATAATTATGTACAATTGCTTACTGAATTCTTACCTAAACATAGCATTCTATTTATCTAATGTTTTCAGTAGGTCTGCACTATAATAGGCACCATTTACAAATTGTAATCTTTTTGCTCTTGCTTTACAATAGAGTTTTTGCCTGAAAGAACGAGACGTGCCTTTTAATGCATCTAACCATTCATTTTTAAAATTTTATAAATCTGTTCATGTAAACAGATTTTATATAAATTATGTTTAATATATAGTACCATCAAAAGAAAGAATATCTTTAAAAAGAAGGTGAGAGCGTTGTTTTCTTCATACAACGGACCTCCTGTCCAGGATTCCCACAGAGGAAAACCACCAGCTGTCATTATGGTGTCTCCTTTTGCATAATTTGGCATCTAAACGAGAGAAACAGACTGCAAAGTTAAGATATATAAATGTCAGGTATCTGACTTTCTATATGGATGGTGGTTGTGTTTGTGTATTTATTTTTTCCATATAAAATAACAGTTTATTTACAGTGTAATTCCACCTTTGAGGGAAAAATATAGCAAAACAATTATTATTAATAATAATACTATGCATATACAACTGCAACAGAAGTCATATTGTAACTAAAAGTAAAATGTACCTTTCCTGTTTAATCTGCAGCACTGTAATTTTCTGTAAAATGCAATTCTATATGGCTATCTGAAGGCGTTCTGTACACAGATGGTGTACAGGACACCCCCTGAAAATGTCATTACCTGCTTGAGTGAGTTGCTCACTGATTTTCCCAGAAGTCTGCACAAAGATACATATCAGATTTTGAGCATCCCCTGCAACAAAAATTTTATTTTTGGTGAGATACTTGCAAAGGGACACCATGTCTAAAGGGATGCAGACCCTACCCCTTTCCTCATTAGAGCCCTGCAGATGCAACATGTGATTGATAATTAGAAAACCACTCCCATACAGATTCACTCTGCACATGGACACAGACAAATAAACAGTTATTCCTTCAGAATAAATAAATAAATAAATATATATATATATATATATATATATATATATATATATATAAAAATGTGAAACATGATCGATAGATTTGATCCCTGATGATGTAATTTGTGATGAAACGCGATGGGTGGAGCTTGGATGCATGTCACCATGCACACATGCATGCTCACGGCCATCTTTGAAGTGGGAACATGTGGATCTTTTTAGATAACACAGCGCTGTAATTGATTTTAATCCATGTAAGTGCATTTGTTTGGTTCAAACATATTTTTACTTTGTTTTACACTATGGGAAGCTTTTTAATTCCATGCACATGCTACTCATATGCCTGACAATGCATACACTGATGATCCATATGGAGTGGGTAAACCCCATCTGAACTATAATTGGAGGTTATGGAGGAGGCTGGAGCGGTTGCCATATGATTGTTCTTGTGCCCATTTTGACCACTCTATAATATGATGATCAAACATATCTGTTAAACCTTCTATGAGGAAGGAGTGGGGTAATAAGTGTTTCACTTGGATAACGTTTGATCACCTAACAATTGAAGATCCATCATTGCACTTTAGGATATTTTTTAGTTCTCTTTTGGCATTAGGACTTACAATTTTTCACTTTGTTTTCTTATTTATATTATTTTATTTATTTGCAAGTGTTGTCACTTTTGGTTTCAGTCATGTTTAGTCAATGATATCAGATTGTTTTTTGCACTTTTAGCACCACACTTATATTTATAGGATTGATTAAATTTACCAAGGAGTCATCAATCTCAAAATTGAGGTACAAATAAAGAAGAATAAATGGGTGATCAAGGGTGGCTCACCGGTAATAAGGAAAAAAGTTACAAATTTAAAAAGTATAAATGTTTATTTACAAAAAATATTTTTTTATCACAATATCCATCTCAGTGGAACAACAGTCCATATCAATCACATATATATTGACAATAAAAAAACTTCTGTTATAGTACTTATAGGGAAACTTAAGGTTCTGAAGAAGCAGTCTTCTCACAGCAACATGTGTTGACAGTAAACCCATGACATGACAGTTATTCTATACAGATAATTACTCTTGTTTCTAAAGACTGATATTACAAACATGTATGGGTAAATATGCAAATTTGCTTCAAACATAAACCTTCAAAATCAAGGCATTCTTACCAGTCAAAGTCGAAAACCCTAACAAAAACTACTATTAATACTTACAAAAACATCATGTATAGAGATGAGCGAATCGAACCTGGCGAAGTGGATTTCGTTTCGAATATCAGGAAAAATTCGATTCGCATCGAATCCGAATTTTAGCAAACTTCGGGTGCACGAATCGAATTTTTCCCGATCAGCCGGCAAAAGTGTCACTGCAGAGAGCTCCGCTATTTCTGACAGTTCTGACAGTTCATTTACAGCGGTTGAAACATTGTATCTATTTCTTTCCATTTAGGATACAGATGTTTTTATTCGGAAATAAATAGATACAGTGTTTCAACCGCTGTAAATGTGAAGGAACTGTCAGAGAACTGTCAGAAATAGCGGAGCTCTCTGCAGATACACTTTTTGCTGTACTTTAATTCTTCTTCTTTTCATTCTTCTTCTTCTTCTTCTTTTCATTCTTCTTTTCATTCTTCTTCTTCTTCTTTTCATTCTTCTTCTTCTTCTTTTCATTCTTCTTTTCATTCTTCTTCTTCTTCTTTTCATTCTTCTTCTTCTTTTTTTCATTCTTCTTTTCATTCTTCTTCTTTTCATTCTTCTTCTTCTTCTTTTCATTCTTCTTCTTCTTTTCATTCTTCTTCTCCTTCTCTTCATTCTTCTTCTTCTTCTTTTCATTCTTCTTCTTCTTCTTTTCATTCTTCTTTTCATTCTTCTTCTTCTTCTTTTCATTCTTCTTCTTCTTCTTTTCATTCTTCTTTTCATTCTTCTTCTTCTTCTTTTCATTCTTCTTCTTCTTTTCATTCTTCTTCTTCTTCTTTTCATTCTTCTTTTCATTCTTCTTCTTTTCATTCTTCTTCTTCTTTTCATTCTTCTTCTTTTCATTCTTCTTCTTCTTTTCATTCTTCTTTTCATTCTTCTTCTTCTTCTTCTTCTTCTTCTTCTTCTTTTCATTCTTCTTTTCATTCTTCTTCTCTTCTTTTCATTCTTCTTCTTCTTTTCATTCTTCTTCTTTTCATTCTTCTTCTTCTTTTCATTCTTCTTTTCATTCTTCTTCTTCTTCTTTTCATTCTTCTTTTCATTCTTCTTCTCATTCTTCTTCTTCTTCTTTTCATTCTTCTTTTCATTCTTCTCATTCTTCTTTTCATTCTTCTTTTCATTCTTCTTTTCATTCTTCTTTTCATTCTTCTTCTCATTCTTCTTTTCATTCTTCTTCTTTTCATTCTTCTTCTTTTCATTCTTCTTCTTCTTCTTTTCATTCTTCTTTTCATTCTTCTTCTTTTCATTCTTCTTCTTCTTCTTTTCATTCTTCTTTTCATTCTTCTTCTTCTTCTTTTCATTCTTCTTCTTCTTCTTTTCATTCTTCTTTTCATTCTTCTTCTTCTTCTTTTCATTCTTCTTCTTCTTCTTTTCATTCTTCTTTTCATTCTTCTTCTTCTTCTTTTCATTCTTCTTCTTCCTCTTCTTTTCATTCTTCTTTTCATTCTTCTTCTTCTTCTTCTTTTCATTCTTCTTTTCATTCTTCTTCTTCTTCTTTTCATTCTTCTTCTTCTTCTTTTCATTCTTCTTTTCATTCTTCTTCTTCTTCTTTTCATTCTTCTTCTTCTTCTTCTCATTCTTCTTTTCATTCTTCTTCTTCTTCTTTTCATTATTCTTTTCATTCTTCTTCTTCTTCTTTTCATTCTTCTTCTTTTTCTTTTCATTCTTCTTTTCATTCTTCTTCTTCTTCTTCTTTTCATTCTTCTTTTCATTCTTCTTCTTCTTCTTTTCATTCTTCTTCTTCTTTTCATTCTTCTTTTCATTCTTCTCATTCTTCTTTTCATTCTTCTTTTCATTCTTCTTCTCATTCTTCTTTTCATTCTTCTTCTTCTTCTTTTCATTCTTCTTCTTCTTCTTTTCATTCTTCTTTTCATTCTTCTTCTTCTTCTTTTCATTCTTCTTCTTCTTCTTTTCATTCTTCTTTTCATTCTTCTCATTCTTCTTTTCATTCTTCTTCTCATTCTTCTTTTCATTCTTCTTCTTCTTCTTTTCATTCTTCTTTTCATTCTTCTCATTCTTCTTTTCATTCTTCTTTTCATTCTACTTCTCATTCTTCTTTTCATTCTTCTTCTTCTTCTTTTCATTCTTCTTCTTCTTCTTCTCATTCTTCTTTTCATTCTTCTTCTTCTTCTTTTCATTCTTCTTCTTCTTCTTTTCATTCTTCTTCTTCTTCTTCTTCTTCTTCTTCTTCGTCGTGCCCCGTGACTGCCCAAATGAGTGAAGTGTGCGGTGATTCTAAGATCGACGGCACTCATCTGCATGTCATACTGACTGACAGTATTATTTCTCTTCCCCAGCAGACTCCAAGGACATTTAAATTAAAGGTACAGTGTTCTGCACTAATATAAAGGCTCTCTGAAGCCTAGAAACCCTTTTAATAAGTTAAATTCGCGGCAAATAAATTCGCATCGAATCGAATTTCTCCCGCAAATTCGGCGAATCAGCCGAATCGAATTTTTGAATAATTCGCTCATCTCTAATCATGTATAGAGGAGGGCAAGAGGGTCATAACATCTATCTGGGTTGTGGGGAGGCAGTTGGGAACCAATCAACCGGGGGAAGAGTATTCCATATGTCTATGTACCCATGGGTCTACTATCGCATAAGGAATGAATATACTGTACAATTAGATGTGAATATATAGAACTATATCAAAAAGAAAACAATCTAGAATACAGTGGGAGGAGAATCCTCTTCAGAAAAGTAAAATATCATTACTAAACATGGTTATCCAGGTTTGAAAATAAACACTCACCTTTCATTTGGACCACATAGAAAAGAGGCCAGATGAGCAATTAATACATCAGCTGCATATCTTTAAAGACAACAGAAACAAATGTCTGCTATAAGACACCTTCTATAAGCTATAATAACTACCATAAATAGCCAAATAGGAGAAGAAATAAGTAACTCTCATTAATTCTCATACATCATATCCTAGTTGAACACATTCAATGAATACCCTATAAGGGGCCCTACAAACAATAAAATATAGCACAGATGTAATCCCAGTATCAATTGAGATTATAAGCCCAATATCATAAACAGAGGCTACGGAATACTAACCCTGAAGTTCCAAACCCTAGTCATGTACACAATACATAGGTAAGTTTGGTAGATAAGATAGAAGGTCCACTGAGAAACAGCAACAGACTCCTTCTCATAACAGCTTTGACAAACCACCAATCGGTTATAAAACTAAAGAGAGAAAAGAAACCAACAACATTTAAGTGTAAGATCATTTGGTTCGGTGCTCTAACAACAAAGTATGTATATGGGCCCATTTTTACAAAATATCAATTACATACCAGGGTTTTAGATCATCTTGGTGTCAATTAATTTCCATATGACTACAAAAGCCCAGCAAACTCTACCTCAAATCCCCCCCTAAATAGCTCCCTAGGCTTCCCAGAAATCACCCAAAAGGGTCTTTCAGAATAACAAATGTTAGAAATCTGCAACAGTTTGTTTAAATCCGTTCAATGTACATAGATCATCCAGAAGGGAATGTTTTTTTCAACAAAAATGGAGTTACTCTTTAAAACCAGTGACTTTATTGGGCAAAAATGACACTAATGAAACAAGTAATATAAACTAAAAAGTATGAAAAAAAAAGTGTGGTCTCACTGTCCTTGCTTTTAGTTAATTGACATCTCCTAATTATGTTGGCTATCAGTCAGTACACACACAAGGTTTAGGATCTGTTAACAAAATAGCTGGTGCTGCTGGCCCCCTCTCTATAATACTCAGGCATGTAGTTCATTTCTTGCCTTACAGTGTTTTTGGGGCATTGGATTTAGGGGCATTGGATTCTATGGGTTTATTCTACTTAAGCTTTTATTCCCTTACTTCAAATTTTGTTTAAATGTGTTTCTTGTTGCCTTATAGCTCTGGATATCTAGCTGATATTTGTAGTTCTTACCTTTACCTACTTTCCCCATTGTCCTGTCTAGAAATGTACATGGTGGTAACTGCCAATATAGGCCAACCATTTTGTTGTTACTATTGGGTCATACATTTAATTAATGGTTGGGTGGCCCATCTGAAAGCCCAACTTTGGAATACAATTCACCTCCTAACCATACCTCTCAACTCCTAGATCTAAAACAAGCTCTCCAATCACTGTTTTCAATTACCTTAGGGTGCAGGCACATGATCATCTAGTGCTGGATCCCTCTCCTCATTGCTTATTTCCAGCTAGTTTTTTTGTTACATTTTTTATTTATTAGGAGATAATCACCAGATACTGGGTGTTCATGAAACTGCTTGAGAGATGTGAGCATTCTTATTGGCCAGGCAGCAGAGGGGTCATCTTAGGATCCAGAAGAGATCTGAAGCTGGACCAAGAGTGAAAGGGACCGGACAGCTAGGGTAACATTTGGCACTAAACTAGTAGTGTCCCAAGATAGAAATGACATTAGTAAGGGATCTGGATGGGGACCTAGCTACTAAGGACATCTAAACACCTAGCAGTATAGATTAGATGGGAGTGAAAGGGAGGGATGATAGGGAGATGCCCAAAATTGGGCTTTATGGTATTCACACAGATAGTAAATGACTGCATTATCTGTGACTATGCAATAAAACCATAGTTTACACATTCCAACTCAGGAGGTAAGCCAGTTCTGGCTTGGTCTTTGCTGTTCTCTGCTGATAGAGCAAACACAAGCCAGTTCTATTTGTCAGCTAGGTTTGCAAAAATCCACTGTCTACTAGGTACATCAGGTGAAAAAAGATGCCAAAGGGGCAATTTTTTCTAAAGAGACACTCATAAGAGCTTAACAGAAGCCTAATAGTTTACAGCAAAAAAAAGTTTCACCTTTATTTTCTATCTATTCTGCTCCTCCCTCCCAGCAGTGATTGGTAGCCTTCCACCCTACTTATATCTAATGAAAACAATAAGAAGAAGCACAGGAAGAATAAAGGGAACTAAGACTCAACTTGAGTAACTCCGCTGCTTCTCTTGTGAACTTTGAGAATGAATGTCTCCAAAATAGTAGCAGCTACAAAGGAGGGACTGTTTTCAAGTCTGTGTGAGAATAAGCTTGTTTAAGAATATTTAAATATTTGAATGTAAATAACCTGGCCACAGTTCTGGCTGAAAGTGCCTGAAGTTCAGGAGCTCTTTTAGTTTAAAGGATGGTAAAATGTAGCAAGCAATAATTTTTGCTGCCTTTGGATATTGTAACACCTGCTGATATATTGGCATATTATCAACTAAGATTTTTTTTATTTAATCAATATTACATTAAAGCTGGGTTAACCTCCCCCCTCCCTCCCAAAAAAGTTTATATTTAACAGCTTATCAATTCTCAAATGTGGTGGCTGCATTTGATTTGCTTTTGGGCTTTTTTTTCTGTATTGAACTGGCAAGTAACACACTTCTTGTCATAGGGTGTCTCCATTCTAGATGGAGGAGCAACGGAGGTACATTTGAACAACAGTGTTGTCAATCTGTGGAGAGAACAGAAAAATCTCTGTTGTTTTTTCCTTTGGGATAAAGGTTTCCCTTAAATATTGTATATAAACGTTGACCATTTAAGGAACTCCGGTCAGTGTTAAATGATTTGTTTCAACCCTACAGCTGCCACTTTTGCTGGATAGCTTGCTCTGGTAAAGAAAGTGGAAGAAAAAACAGATCTGCTGGCCAAATCATCATGTGAACATAAAGGAAAAAAGCTTTTAAAAAGAAAACAAATGCAGCCATCACTTCTGAGAATTGTTAAGCTGCAATATAATACATTTTTGTTGTTGGGATTAATACTGATTTAAAGGCATTTTCAGCACCTCCAGCTTTGAGCTTTGTGACTTAATTTGCATAGAAACAAAAGAATAAAGTAGATTTAACTGTAAAGAAAATGTAGCAGCAGTGAGATTATTGTCTGTTGGTTATAAACTTCTTGCAAACAAACAGTCACAGAAGTAAAATCAAATTTGCCGATAAACTCCACAATACTCAATTGCTGCAAATGTTTCCCAAGAGGTAACGCGACATACGGAGATCTGAAGCTATAATTAACTTATCTCACTGCTGTACACTCCAAATGTGTCACTTAGAAAAGTAGCTCAGTTTGTTACACTAATACCTTTAAATGTGAAGACTTTTCCTCCTAAGTCTAAATAACATTTATCATCGCTGAGGTGTAACTGGAAGTTTAGGAATTTAGAACAGTTCTGGATAAATGTCATTGTGCCAATAGAAGTTTCTTGCTTTGCAGAATTGTCTGATCCTCTGTTCAACCTGTTGATAATAAAAAGTAGATATAAGACCCAGCTTAGTGACATTTATTCTGCTAAAGCACTGTATTTAACCTCTTGCTGACCATATAATGCATATACAGTATGTTTTAACAAAAAGGGTGAACTTTATCACCCAGCTGTTGCAGATATGTGTCCATGGCAGCTCAAGGGTGTGTACTGAAAGCACACTCATAGCACACTGAATACGCTGTCACTGACAGATCTCAGTGACAGCTTTTGATTGGGCTCTAGGTCCTGTGACTATTGTGAAAGTTAATCACATTGTTCACCGATTCACAGTCACTCTGCCTCCTGGGCATTAAATCCCAATGAAAGAGTTCCTGGAATGGGGTGTTAAGGAGTTAATAACCTGACAATTTTTTTTATTAATAAAATACTCTTTTCAACTTTTTTCATGCTTTAATACAGTCCAGTGCTGTGGATCCCCTTCTGTCTATATGTATGCACTCCACCAATGGCTGAATGCCTTTTCTTAGGGCAGGTTTTTTAAATGACAACAGTAGACTATTGCTGTTAAATATGCATCAGCATAACCATTTTTTAGTCTCTCTCAATGCCACCAGTGAAAGGGTAAAATGTCAGAGACAGAGTGTTGTCTCCCATTAACAGGAAATGCCTGAGAGGGCCTTAATGGCATGATTACCAACTATTATTTTAAAGTGGCTGTAAACCATAGACAGGAAATATGAACAATGCATATCCCTCTACAGTGTGCACCTTTCTCCATCTAGAATACTAAATGTCATTTCTCTCTGCTGCTGCCTCGGTCCTCTGCTATCAGCATGAGTCACTTCTGACAAGTTTTCCTGACACCAAGAAAAATAAAGGTGACAGGAGAGAGAGCTCTAGCACACAGTCTGTTCCTATGTGCTGTGTGAAGGGGGGGGTGTGCAGGGGTGGACTGACCATTTGGAAACTCGTAGTGTTCTGCCGACAGTGACCTTTGAAACTGTGGTTCCAGCTCTCTTCATGTCATTGACCAGCTCCTCCCTTGTAGTTCTGGGCTGATTCCTCACCTTTCTTATCATCAGTGATACCCCACGAGGTGAGGTCTTGCATGGAGCCCCAGTCCGAGGGAGACTGACAGTCATCTTTAGCCTCTTCCAGTTTCTAACAATTGCTCCAACAGTTGATCTATTTTCACCAAGCTGCTTGGCTATTGCCCCGTAGCCCTTTCCAGCCTTGTGGAGGTCCACAATTTTGTCTCTGGTGTCTTTTGACAGCTCTTTGGTCTTGCCCATGGTAGTAGTTGGCATCTGGCTGACTGTGGGGTGGACAGGTGTCTTTAAAAAGCTCAGACAGGTGCTACTAAGTTAGATTGATGAGTGGAGTAGAGGTGGACTTTTTAAAGGCACAGTAACGGGTCTTTGAGAGCCAGAATTCTTGCTGTTTCTTAGGTGTTCAAAAACTTAGGTTCAGCAGTGCAAGACAAATAAATTTTTTAAAAATCGTACAATGTGATTTCCTGATTTTTTTTTTTTAAATTCTGTCTCTCAGAGTGGGAATGCACCTAAAATGTGAATTTCAGATCCCTCCATGATTTCTAAGTGGGAGAACTTGCAAAATCGCAGGGTGTTCAAATACTTCTGTTCCTCACTGTATATATATATATATGTATATACATATATATATATTTTTTTTTTATATATATATCACATTATACAGACAAATTAAAAATTATTTTAAAACAGTTATTCTTTAAAATTTTCAACATATGTATAGGAAGTAGAAATTCCTTGAGATCATGTAATTAAAAGAGGTGAGCTCATTTAGAAGGTCGCTAAATTTTGTGACCAATAGTAAACTTTGAATTGTGACTGTTTGTTGACTGAGTGCTTTAGTAAATCTCTTCTCCGTCCAAAAGAAGTCGATCATGCAAGGAACTGCAACTGTTTGCCGACAAGGTACTTTAGTAAATCAACCCCATGGTGGCATCCTTTGGTGGCAATGCAGTCAAATCTCTATCCCTATGTTCTGTCAGTAACATTTTGGGTACCAAAATTTCTACCAACTATCTTTTTAGAAGGATGTACCAAAAAGTAAACTGACCCTTCAGAAGCATGGGACTAAAAGCAAACTGTCCATTAGACATTTGTCTTACCATCTGATAAATCTCATTATGAGACAGATGCCACAAGTTACTACCAGCAATACTATGAACTTACTTCTCACCCCGCGTGTGTTTACAGTATATACACTATATTGCAAAAAGTATTGGGACACTCCTCCAAATCATTGGATTCAGGTGTTCCAATCACCTCCATGGCCACAGGTGTATACAATAAAGCACCTAGGTATGTATACTGCTTCTACAAACATTTGTGAAAGAACGGGTCACTCTCAGGGGCTCAGCAAATTCAAGTGTGGTACCGTGATAGGTTGCCACCTGTGCAAAAAGTCCATCCATGAAGAGTCCTTGCTATTAAATGTTCCACGGTCAACTGTTAGTGGTATTATAAAAAGTGGAAGCAACTAGAACAGAAGCAATTCAGCCACTAAATGGTAGGCCACGTAAAATGACAGAGCGGGGTCAGCGCATACTGAAGTGCACAGTGTGCAGAAGTCGCCAACTGTCTGCAGAGTCAATAGCCAAAGACCTCTAATATTCATGTAGCCTTCAGCAACAACAGTGTGTAGAGAGCTCCATGGAATGGGTTTCCATGTCCGAGCAGCTGCATCCAAGCCTTACATCACCAAGTGCAATGCAAAGCGCCGGATGCAGTGGTGTAAAGAACTTTGCCACTGGACTCTAGAGCACTGGAGAAGTGTTCTCTGGAGTGACCAATCACGCTTCTCTGTCTGAAAATCTGATGGATGTGTCTGGGTTTGGTGGTTGTCAGGAGAACGGTACTTGCATGACTGCATTGTGCCAAGTGTAAAGTTTGGTGGGGGGGGGGATTATGATGTGGGGTTGTTTTTCAGGGGTTGGGATTGGCCCCTTAGTTCCCGTGAAGGGAACTCTTAAGGTGTGAGCATACCTAGACATTTTGGACAATTTCATGCTGCCAACTTTGTGGGAACAGTTTGGAGATGGCCCTTCCTGTTTTAACATGACTGCACACCAGTGCACAAAGCAAGGTCCATAAAGATATGGATGAGTTTGGTGGAGTAACTTGACTGACCTGTACAGAGTCCTGACTTCAACCTGACAGAACACCTTTGGGATGAATTAGAGTGGAGACTGTGAGCTAGGACTTCTCATCCAACATTAGTGACTGATCTCACAAATGCGCTTCTGGATGAATGGTTAAACATTCCCATAGACACACTCCTAAACCTTGTGGACAGCCTTCCCAGAAGAGTTTAAGCTGTTATAGCTGCAAGAGGTGGGCCAACTCAATATTGAACCCTATGGACTAAGACTGGAATGCCAAGTTCATGTGCATGTAAAGGCAGGTGTTCCAATACTTTTGGCAATATAGTGTATGTAAAACATATTTTTTTTGGATCAACATTGCAACTCTTTTAAGAAAAATGTGAAAATATCTAACCATGTTTTATTTTTTAAACTTGCTACATAATTTTATTTTCCTTATTATAAAAAGCTGTTCATATCCTACCTAATACATTTAAATTGTATTTGCTCTATGTATACTATACATTTGTGGCTACAGAGAAGACTTTCAGACTTGTATTCTAAAATGAAAACTTATTATATTTCAGCTCCATGTGGAAGTCGCTCTACTGGCTCAGAAGGCACCGTATTATCACCAAACTATCCCAAAAACTACAGTATTGGACACAACTGCGTGTATTCCGTTGCAGTTCCCAAAGAGTTTGGTGAGTAAAAATGATTGTTATAAAATACATGAACACATGTATGGACTCTATCTGAATTATTTGTGTTGTCTGTAATTGTAGTTTGTTTATATAGTTCTATACCCTTATGATGAATATGTGAAATGGCTAATCCTCAACAATGCCTACAGAAGCGATAACATCAACTGATTGGAAATAGTCAATAAACAAATACTAGATATCGTATGTACTCTCCAGCTCCTCAAGAAATGCACAGCCAAAAGGGAAGTCAAGGGAACCAGGACAGCGACAACCAAAGAAAAAGCTTCAGGGGTGCAGCCCTCCTCAGACGGGGAGATCAGCCACTAGATAGAGAATAAACAGGTGGCACACACACCTAGTGCATTATCCAAGGTTTATTGAAAGGTATGAAAGGTAAAAACATACTCACAGACGAAGCATGTATCTAAAAAGCATTTGCATAATGACGATGGCCACAACAGCAAGCAAGGTGTTCCCACTGTCAGTGCCGTCAAATTTCTGACGCGTTTTGGGGACGAGTCCCTTTCCTCAGAGCTACTGACCAGCCTCTGGTGCAGATGTGTAGTGGATGGATGATGGGAGCCTTGCTTGTGATGCCTGAGTGGGATGGTGTGGGAGTGTGCTTAATACTTATGGGGAAATGGTCCACACTCCCACACAATCCCACTCAGGCATCACAAGTAAGGCTCCCATAATCCATCCACTACACATCTGCACCAGAGGCTGGTCAGTAGCTCTGAGGAAAGGGACTCGTCCCCGAAATGCATCAGCCATTTGACCGCACTGACAGTTGGAACACCTTGCTTGCCGTTGTGGCCATCGTCATTATGAAAATGCTTTTTAGATACATGCTTCGTCTGTGAGTTTGTTTTTACCTTTCAATAAACCTTGGATAATGCACTAGGTGTGTGCACCACCTGTTTATTCTCTAATAAACAAATACTGTTGATAGCTTTCATAGATCATTCTAATCAGAAAATGATATGGGATATATTTATGTGATTTATTTTTTGATATGCCTTTGATCTGAAAGTTAACTTTTTTACATTACCAAGAGGATTTTCCAACCCACCTTGAAACAATCAATACATTTTTTAAGTATAGACTATTCTATGGATGCTAAATTTAAGACATATTTAAGGGTTTGTTTTATTCCTGTTAAAGTAGGATCAAATGTACTCTAGGTTCCTTGAGCTCCTTCCATATTCTACAAATAAGTGCAACATGCTTGTACACTTAGCTCCAAGTCTGGCTTTCACAAGTGATGCAAGGGCCATGCTCCCCTTTGTCACTCCCATTATGGCTGCTGCCATCTTCTTATGTTCTTTAATATCCATCATCTTCTTACCACAGTCATTGGATGGCCACTGATGATGTAGCTCTTGTACTTGTATCTTCTAGGCCCGTGTGCTAAGGTGACATCGTCCAGCACCCAGCTCCATTCTCAGCTTCTTACAGCTGCCAAAAAAGGACCTGAAATTTACATTATACTAAGCATGTGCCGCAGACATTGTACACCAAGATTAAATTTGATTGCAGATAAGTAACGCAGTTTTTAGGGAGAAGGGCCTCTAGCTAATCTATAGTTAGTTAATCTTTATATTTTTCTGAAAAAAAATAAATCAAAAGCCCTATTACCTGCAACAATGGTCATGTAACATGCCATAATCCTTCAGTATGTAGTGTGGGATTGTAACTCTTAAAGTGCAAAACCCACTCCATTGGCTGTCAAAATAATGCATCATACATCAAAGGGTCCCCAGAGGGGTCCTCTGGTCTCATAGGGGTTTCTTGATGATGTCACAATGCAAGGGAGTGACAACAAGACTGGTCAGCTGCATGGGTAGCAGATTGCGATCATCAGTGTATGTTAATGTAAGAAGCACTGTGGATGGTCAAGTGTTAGTGGACTCAGGTAAACTAATGTTAGTCTTAGAAGCTTTTTTATTTTAAAGAAATGAATGGCTAGAAGTGAGTGTGGTGGTAAACTGTCATTTTTTTTTTCCCAGAGTTTTGATTCAGGAAAATATCTATGTTACTGGTTGTCTGATAGATCAAACATGACAAATCACTGATAACGTTTGTTTAGAGACCTACTACTCTTTATTTCCTGCAAGCAACTGCTAGGGATCCATCCTCTTTTTCTGCCTCTCATTGTTTTCCTCACACCACTGGGAGTGACATTTGGAGATCTGCATGACGATAAACATTTGTTTTTGATTCATTTGTTAAGTTAAGTTAATCATTAGTTTTGTCATATTTATTGCGTTAGAATGATTTTATTTCAGAATTTGTTTTATATATTCAGATTAGTTTTGTATATTCAGATTTATTACATATATTCAGATTAGTTTTGTCTATTCGTTGTTCCATATTGATTTGTATTTTTGGAAGTTATTTTGGAAGAATGGCTATATTCCTTTTAACGCGTTAATTCATTATTTTGGGAAATTACTTATTCACTCTGAGTCATTCCCAAAAAGAGAAATGGAATTACCGGTTGGATGATATTGACTGCAGTAACAAAAGTAACGAATGGGACAAAATTAATTTTGGATTCATTTGGTATGTTATGATTCAGAGATTCTAATGGATCCACATTCATCCAACCCCAACACAATAAATAGGAATCATTATTCTATTTCATTTTTATAACTTACTGTATTTATTGAAATATGTTTCCATTTCATATGTAGTGCATTTTTTCTGGTAATGAAAAATGTTATTGCAAAATAAAAACAAAATGGATCCAAATTAATTTGGATCATTTGTTACGTTGTTACTTTTTTGGGAAGCTTCAAACATTAACAAAAGGTCCAAACTATTGCATCGTGTCATCCAAATGAAACTAATGAATACGAATGACTTTGTTGTTTTGTTATAATTTATTTTGGATTCGTTGAAATTTATTACTATTGTGATTTAGAGATTCTTATACATCCGAATCTCCAAATAAAGAACATTGTGTTTCGAATTTTGATTTGTAACTAAACAAATCACACAATTCTAGTGAAATTTGCAGTTTCACAATATTTCATCGCACTGTACAGAAGAGTTTATGCGGAGAAGAACCGATCAGACTGGTGACCACAACAACTGGTTAGAGTCTTTATTATGAAGGAAAGTTTCTTTGTACTTAGTCAATAACTTAGCTTGGTGATGTTCTGCAAGGTGCATTCAGAATGAGCTTTAGATTCTTTCCAAGCTTTCATGCTCATTTACACAGCGCATAAAAAAACAGAGTCAGCCAAAGGATAAATCCACGTATGACCAACATTGGTTACTGCATTACTAATTAGACTACTGATTAGCTAACCCAAGACATCCCTTGTCCAGTGATTTAGTTTATTGGTTGTCAGCTTTTTCTATAATTTGCATACTGAAAAAATACTAATTAACATATCTCCCCTGGTAATGCAATTCAGTTTTCCCCTATTGATCTCATTTATTCTCATGTAATTTAATATAAATGTATAAAATGTTATTGTGCATTATAATTAATATTACAATTTATAATATTATGACTATCATTATATTACAATTAACATTATAATTCATTAAAAATTCTTACATCATTCTCTGTTACTAAGTTTAAAGCAAACCTGTGGCTGTGGATAGTTTAGGCATGGTAAGCTGGCTTCTTTCTGGGTGTCTGCATCTTTTTGGGAGAGGGACCAGAGTTGCCCTGTAAAAGAAAACTGCAAGAGCTAGTATGGAAACTGTAGTTTCTTCTTTTCCACCTTCCTATGATCAGTGGTGTGGCAATGATAAATAGGAATGCACAGTGGCAGAGAGGGGAAGGAAGAATTGGCAAGCATGGGAGATGTTCCATAAGATTAGAGTGCTCTTCAGAAAAAATGTCTGCTCAAGGCTTTTCACTCTCTCCATACGCAAGGCCATGTCCTCCTCCACTGCCGCTCTTCTGCTTATTCAATCTGTTTCCTGTAGCCTCAGGTTGCCATAGGCAGACCTCCTAGTCATACATCATTACACTGATCTGGACACACAGATGATTTGTACAGAGAACAACACTTATGTGTTACATTAGCATATCTTTGGGCTGATATAAATGTTCAGGTGGATTTTTAACTTCTGTTTAGACAGTCTTGTGATCCAGACAAACCCCATTGAGCAGCACAAATATTTTCTAGAACTTTACACAAACTATCAGTGCAGTCTATTCCAAGACACCCCACAGCCTATGATTGGGTAATGAAGCAGGAAAACCTTACTGATGAACTAATTTCTTTGCTTTCCCCTTCTGTGAGCAGGATCTTTGTTAAGCTGGCCATACATGGTTCAGTTTTTTTTTCATTCAACCAGTGGGCTGAATGAGAAACTGAACTGATTCCCCATCCATACATTCCAGGTGTATGGAAGGAATCCTCATTGTGTCATTGTTCTCTGACAGTGGGGAGACTCCCCTGCCCTTGGAATACAATGATAAGCATTGCAGTCCTTTAGCTGCATGCACTGATTGAAGCAAAATTTTTCAACAACCTGGTTCATGAGAATTCTATCAATAGATCAATTTCTCGTGAACAGGAACCGCCATAAATATATCACATTTTGGCCAATTCCTGTTGAAATGGACACATTTTGATCCATGTATGGCTAGCTTTAGACTGGAAGAGCCGTAAAACGGAGCACAGCCCCCATTACCTTAGAATTCTGACTTTCCTCTCTCAATTTGTGTTGTAATGGTTCAATAGATTAAATTGTGTCATTTAATATGTACCTAGAGTTTAGTTATAATGACAAAATATATGAAGACACTAACAGAACAGGGAAGAAGTGACTTGATTTCAAGGTTTGTTGGTTATTTTAAAATACAAATAAAACCCCCCATCCCAATGATAGGTACATACAGTATATGTACACAAGGTTACTTAATAGGGACTTTTACAGTATAAAAAAAGTACAAATTCTACCACGGTGGATTCTGGATAAAACTCTTATTTAATATCATATATAATAAAAAGAGGCGGGTAAAATATACAGGATTCTTCACTAGATATAACGGCAGGTAAAGATACACATCAGAGATACCCTCAGTGGTATTAACTACCCTTTCCCAGCCACTACTGCAGTTAACACATAATAACTGAAAGTTGATACAACACTGGCAGTAGATTATTGAGGTGTTTTGCAGATATCTTAAAATGTGATTCATCAGAAGATAAACCAGAAGGGTATCTGGAAGTAACATCAAGGACATATTAAGAATATCTATATACAATATACATTTAATTTACTACAGGTACTTATATAGCACCATCAATTTACATATACAGTATATTGTACATTCACATTGGTCCTTGCCCTTAAAGAGCTTTCAATCTACACATATTAGATTCAATTCAGACAGGTGCCAATTAACCTACCAGCATGTCATTGGAGTGAGAAGTAAGCCCACGCAAGCACAGGAAGAACATACAGACTCCAGGCAAGTAGTGTTGTGATTGTGATTTGAACCGACACCCCTGCTGCTGCTAGACTAAAGTGCAACCACGTAGCCACCATGCTGCCCATGGAAACATGGAAGGATATAGCAAAAGCCTACAGGAACAAACCTCCCTCTATTACCATCCATGTATCCTATGGATACTTACATGTGATGTCATATGTTAAACCACAGGATTTATCTTGTGGGAGACTGTAGAGAATATAATAATGCCTTAAGAAGTTCCATCCCGAGAAGCTAGGTTTCTACAATGTTCATATTATATCTGAATCAGAAATTAATGCACATCTCCTAGTCAGTTAGTCAGTAGCCCATTGCCATTGGTAAACTACCTTGGTTCAATGTTTATATATGTATTTTAGTAACTGGATCCACACTTAGAAATTAGTCCCGCACACCAGTAGGGGTTACATGACAACTATTTAACTAAGAGCAAGATCAGTTCAAACTCCCACCTGTACCTAAAATTTCATATACAGTGACTGGTGTGAGGTGCATTGTCCTTGATACAGGTGAAGCGGTGTACGTGTTGTTTTCTCGTGTTTCATGGAGAGGTGAAACCACTGTGGTCTTGTAACTTGTTATTGAAGTATGTAAACAAAAATCAGCATCACTGGTTTCTGCGTGTCAGTTTCTTAAGGGTATCAAACAGGGAAGTAAGTGCTCTGCACTAGGAAATATGGTGTCCATGCCGTGCAAATAAATGGAGAACAGATGGACAGTTGTGTATACATAAAGTTGCACGTGTAATATTATGCATTGCCATTGATGTAAAACAAGTTACAGTTTATACATTATTATCATATTCTTTTTCATATCATTAAGGTACTAGTTTTTATTTTTACAGCAGAATTTAAAAAAAAGAAAGTATAAATGGGATGCACAACCTATTGCACTCTCTTAATCAAAGATTAGCAAAATCTCTTTTTATGTTATTCTAAGGCTATGGTACGAAGAATGATGAATGTACAAATGTACACAGACCACAAAGAGCTATGTTCATTTATTTATCATCAACAATATAAATAATTTATCAACAAGGATCCAGATGTTTTCAATTGGTTCCAAATATATTTGACAACTTGTTGACTTATCTCTGTTCATGGTGAATCAAAGATTAAAAAGCATTACAAAAATGTTATTTGTTATTGGAATAGAATATTACATAGTTATTATATATACATTATAAAATATATATACTGGTATATATATATATACATATATATATATATATATATATATATATATATATATATATACATACATTCTTGCTATTTTTGGAGACTAGATTTCTCCTACATTTTGCTACTATGCTTGATTTCCATCACTACACATCATTCAGATGTATCTGTGATTGTTGATGGTTTTGTGACATGCTCTTATTAATTTGGTTGTGAAAAATTAATCTGTTTATGACATCATTTAAAGAAGCCTTATGAGTATTTTTTATTGTTTAAATACATAACTGTTTGACCCTTAGTAAACTTTAGTTAACCCCAATCAGCCCTAATTAACCCCTACTCCCCCCTAGCTATTATTTTTCTAATGATTTTTTTTTAGTTATATCATATATATATATTATTATTATTATTATACAGTATTTATATAGCGCCAAAGGGTATGCTCAGTGCTGTACAGTAGCAAGGGGGACAGAACATGAGACAAGACAGTAACAATACAATACACGAGGGGTTCGAGGGCCCTGCTCTTTCAAGCTTACAATCTTACAAAACAACAAGAAATGTGTGCAAGATTCGAAAAAAAAACTCCCCACCCCTACCACACATACCCCTAATATCCCCCTTTCAAAAAAAAATATATTATTTTGTTACCTTAAAGCGGAGCTCCAGTCAAAATTTAAAAAATAAAAGTCAGCAGCTATAAAAAACTGTAGCTGCTGACTTTTAAAAAACAGGCACTCACCTGTCCCTTGATCCAGTGGTGTCCTCACCTTAGCCAAGGTTCACCGACCTCCTTGTACCCCAGCATCGGCATCTTCAGCTTGTGGCTTCACAGCCGGGTGCTCACTGCACATGTTTAAGTAGCACTCTACTTTGTTAATGGTCCTGTAGTCTTCCGGGACCGGTCAGGGGGGAGGACAACTAGGCACCTAGGTGATCGCAGCGGAAGTGGGTACCTGTCAAATTCAGGTGCCCCCTCCCTCGTACTCCCCAAAGGTGTAGAGGACGAGGCCCTAAAGTGGAACTTCCCATTTTGCGAGGAGTTCCACTTTAAGTAATGACAACACTACTACTGGATAAACAGGTCCATAGTGGAAATATAAAGATTGATCTGGCTTATAAAAGGTATACAAGTGTAAATGCTGCAGTGGTCAAAGTGGTCTTAAATCCCCCCATCCCCCCCCAAAAAAAAATGCAATATATTTCAGTTTACTAATCCTTGAATGTGGTGGCTGCCTTAGTTTTCTTGTTTTATGCTTTTTTTTCCTTTATATTTACCTGATGATCCATGTCAGTAACACATTCCCTGTCTTAAAGGATAAGTTCACGCTTTGCTAAAAAATAATAAATGCACATAGTTTTGCAGGTAAAATGATTGCACCAATGCAATCACGCAGATCGCTGTTGCCATGCTGGTCTCCTGAAGACCTGTGAGTATATTTACTTGCCTGTATAGGATTTACGAGCAAGCAGATATACTGACAAGAAGAATAAATTAACTACCATGGCTCTCCACAATGATGTGGTAGTTCATTGAGAATTAAGGGCTCATGTACACTGCAGCTGATAAACTCACGTTTAGAAGCTGTTCAGCATTTTTTTCAGCAACCCCTGAACTCACCCTAATGTTTTCCTATGTCCATGTACACATCGTCGTTTGCAGTCATTTACAGGCATTTCAGTTTACAGTTGTTTTTTTGAATGCAGAAAACTTGCGTTCAGCAGTCGATTTTATCAGTGCTTCAATCGCAAAATGCTTGTAAACGCGGCTAAACGCGGCAGATCACATTTATAAGCGTTTGTGTCTGAATTTTTTTTTAACTCTTCCAGTTCCCAATGCTGTCCAGAGCCTTTTTTCATCATGAAAAATGCATTCAAAGCGTTTTCAAGATGGACAAAACACTTAACACAGGATGATCCTACCAAGCTTGTCACACATTGTAATGACAAATTCACACCTCAGACCTCTCCCACCCTTGGAAACAAAAGATATGTTAATGAACATTCACACCTCAAATTCCTCATGAAGACCCCCTGCCAGGTGACCTTAATGACTCACTCCACCAGACACCTTTCTCACCCTTGGAAACAAAAGAAATGTTAATGAGCAACTCACACCTAATTATCTCAACACATACTGCTGTCTCTGCTTCTACTCTCTGTATTTCTCTGAAACAGTCTGAAATAGTTAATAATTTACCACTTTTCAGTGCATTCTGGGCATTTGGGAGGTTCTCCTGTGCTTATCTTTAAAAAACTCTTCTAAATGCAAATTCACATAAACACGCATAAACGCATTATTCAAACACGGCTTAACAAACGTTTTTTAACCTACGTTTTCCATCAGTCAGTTTCCATCATTCAGAAGTGTCCCGTGTACATGAGGCCTAAGGCTGCCGGGACTTGTAGTTTCGCGGCCAGGTGGGCGGAGCACCACACGGCTGTGTTTTTTATATAATTTGACAGCTACAGTAGAAGGAGGAGAAGATCAGGGACTGGACTATACATAACATGTTGCATGTTACTCCCTGAATATGGGTGTATCCTTTAAGGTGTCTCCACTCTGGATGGTGGTGCAATGCAGACACTTTTGGACAGCATCAATTTGGGGTGAAGCTAGTGTTAGTTGCACCAGCAAATTTAGATGGACTTGTCTAACAAATTAAAAAAGAACCAAAGTTAAAAAATAAAAATTGTGAACAGTCAGGCTCTTTATTGCAGAAGAGATATGAAATCTTTCTTCTGAATAAAAATAAACATACCTGCTTGTTTGAATGCGCAGCTCCAGTTACAATTCCAGCACAGTGCCAGTGTGCTGGGATGAATTACTCTCATGTGCATACAGGAGTGACATCATGCCTTACTGGCCAATCAAGATGGCTGAAGACTAGTTCCTCTGAAGAAGCTGGAAAGAAGATGTCGGCATTTGCGAGGTACGTCGCTGACGTCAGACCATTAGAGCATAGTTGAGTATTCTTGACTTTATTTGCACTTTAGACTGAAGCTGCAAACACTTGTTAATACGTTACAGAAACTTTGGGAAAAAGGTAAATGTTTTTTCTCAAACCACTAATTGCCACTTTTGTTACATAGTTTGGTCTGTTAAAGGAAGTTGAAAAATAACAGACTTACTGACCAGACCATCAGGTTAAAAACAAAACGGGAAGAAATGCAAAAAAGAAAACAAATACAGTGGATACATAATTAATAAATAACAAATTGGTAAGTTGCAATATCATACATTTTTGCTTTGGGGTTTCATACAGCTGTAAAGTAATACTCATTCTCTCAGACTGTTAATTAAATTACCATTGAAACCAACATTGTTACATTGTGAATTAGGTTATTTAACCTTTTACTCATTAACCCCTAGACGCCCAGTGCCTCCAAATATGTGGTCTCTCGGCATCTGGGCCTTGACACCGAGCGGCCGCATATTTGCGTGCAATTATAAAATAGATATGTGCAGAGAGTGCGCACCGTGCGTGCTCCCAGCACAGATGTCCATGACTCACGGAAAGGTCCTGATCTCCCTTGTGATTGGGATCTTTTCCGATCATGTGACCGCCGTGATGGCGGTCACATGACCCTAAAAGCCCACCCGCCTCCCAGCTTCTGAAACTCTTAAAGGGCCGGTAGGCACCAGCACAAAGAGGTTAATGTGGTTCTAAAGCCTTAAGGGTTTTTTTTTACCTTAATGCATTCTCTGCATTATTGTAAGAAATGTTCTGTGTCCAGGATCCCCCCAACCCCTCCTTATACTTACCTGAGCATGATCTCAATCCAGCATTGTGCACAAGAGCTCTCTCCTTCCTCACAGGGCAAGATTGATAGCCATTGGCTCCTGTTGTTGCCAATTACATACTATGACGGGAATGCAGGGGGTAAAGCCCCTCTGTCTATGGATGCAGGCAGCAGGGCTTGGGAGTGAGCCCCCATGAGTACCCTCCTTAGCAAGCAATTTACTAGGGGGATACTTGACACTGGGGAGGAGCCAGGATCACTGGTGTGAAACCCCAGAAGTGGAGGACCGGGGGTGCTCTATGCAACACCATTATACACAGCAGGTAAGTATGACATGATTGTTATTTTAAAAATTTAGGCTTAGAATCACTATATCAGCTTGTTTTTAGTTTCAATTTTGTTTGACATTCCATGTTATAATTAAGATAGCTTAAATATGAAGTTATTACAGATTGTATCATTTTGCGACTCCTAAAACTAAATTTATGCTACCATGCACTCAAAGGACAAAACATGCAAAATAACTCAGTTTGTGTACAAATTCATTTTCCAGGAAGGTTTAATTAGCTGACATAACATTGTCAACATGATGCCGAAGGCATATTTTACAGGTGCCGTCCGTATATTTTCATATCATTTGGCACAGTGCATTGTTCATAACAAATTATACATGTTTGAGTGGGGGAAGGGTGGTCATGATTTAACAAAGGACGGAGTGGCAAAACTCTGTCATGCACTAAATATTTGCAAAGCACCCAATTTATGCTGCCATATAATATGAGACTATGTTTTTACATTTTGTGCTACCACTGGAATACAAAAGCATTCATCATACAGATGTTACAGAAGCAAATGTCAAGATGCACCATCCGTTGAGACCCATTAGTAAGTTGGCAGAGTGTACGAAAGCTCACTGTGCCAAATTGCCTTTTTCGTGTTGTTTTGATTTGATAGTTACATTAACTCAGGCAACATTTGTATTTTTAGTATAGGCTGTAATTCCGCATATGGAGTATGCCATAACTTCTTAGGTGTCAAAATTATGTTTTTGCTTGCAAAGTACCACAAATGAATAATATGCTGTACATACATGGCCTTTAATTGGATATCAGATATATTTGTTTCATTTTCAGTGCACGCATGCTAAGTAACATGTAAGAATAACACTTCCAGGTATGTATTACCTCTCACTAAGATCTGAGAACTACCCATGACAATGCCTCCACCTGATTTTCTGGGTTATCTTTATGTAGGCACTGTCCAAGGTCAGAGTATACTTTCTGGACTGAAACGCATTCGCAAAGATGACATATTAATGTAAATTCCCTTGCTTTTCAGTTCTTGGCAAAATGCGGTGCAGTTCTTTCACAAACGTCTGATATAGATCAGGCTCTACAGCAGACTCTTAACCTGTGGCTTGCTGCAAAGTTACAATGTTGCAGTCTGATCAGTCGGGGAGAAGTGATTGAGGAATGGTCCCTCCTGCCTGCAGAAGAATAATGACATCATCTCAGGCTAGGAAAAGTAAATAGACTGGAGCTTAATGTCAAAAGATGGAGCATTTTTTAAATAGTTATGCTGTCACTGTTAGAATTGCTGTTATTGTTAGAATAAAGACAGGCAATGGCAACCTAAGACATGTGCCAGAGTGGGCAATCAAGGTACATTTTAATGCCAACAAGAAGATCATCATCAGCCATGCACATAAGTTCAGACTGGACTGCCAAAAGAATGTAGGATCGTCTTGTGGGCCCCTGCCAAATCCACTGTCATAGGCTGTATTTGACAGATCACTAGGCTGTCAATTACAAATTATGGATTTCCCCATTGCACATGTGGCCCACCCAGCTCCATGACATTTCAGAGTGGCCCACCTAGTGTCTCTGATGTTCCATTGTCAGCCCACCATCTAGTATCATTGTAGACCTACTCAGTCCCACAGTTCAGCAGTCTTTGAACATTTATAGGTAAATCAAGGAGCAAAACTGAATAAAATCACGGGATCTCTGTGACATCTTTGACTAATTATGATCATGTCCACTATGGTCAGTAATGTTACCTGGGAGACCATGCCCCATTGTTTATACTGAGGTGGATCTGCAATGCTGGCCAAAGTGATTCACAATAGATATATGGTGGATTGAAGATGGATTATATATATTTATTGTGCGAACCAGCATCAAGGGTAGAGTCTTTTAAAGCATACAGACATTCGCTTCCTTCTTTTTAAGGGATGTTTTAGCCCAATTTTATTTAAAGGAAAGTTCCACACAATATGTTTCCCATGCAAGGGTATCTACCATCAATCCAAATGAAACAAATATGCAGCCTCCTGGCTCTCTGAGGTATACAGCCCCTGGCTGCTCTGGCTCCCACCTCTCCTAGGGGTAGCCCTCCTGACTCCTAGGCACTGACCTCCTGTCTGCCGGGGTGGAGCCCAGAAGCCTAGTCAGGTTATTCTTTAAAGCCCTGAACACACCTGTACAATTAGTGTGCAGGGGGTTAAGAAAACATGGACCCAGGATTGGATATTTCATCCCTCCCAGATCACTTTGAAAGCTCCAGGCTCCAGATCTCAAAACGGACTTTACTAACAAATGAGGAAACTGAAAAGCCAGTTTCCTCTGCATTAAATAAACCCTCTGGAGCCCCTCAACCTGTTTAGTTGAGAGGTATAATTGTCAGTAATTGACAGAATATTTCATAACTGTTATGGCAATTAAACATTTGAACCCTGTGATTTATATATATATATATATATATATACAGTATATATATATATATATATATATATATATAAAACCTTTATGTATATCCATTGTTGTAATGGATTTATATATCCTGTATGAACTTTCACGTGGCCCTAGGAATGCATTGCTTTCCATCCTGCTTCTAAACTAATTTGCAATGAAAAAAATATATACCTAGACAATTAATTCCTGGTGTAGCACTTTAATTTCAGATCCATTCAGGCAAAAGTCAAGGAAACTATGGCAATTCTTTGTCATAGAAAACCTGACAGCCAAGAATCCAAATATTCTGTCCAAATACCACCTCAAATTCCAATACCGATAGGATAACACTAGGGTTCCAGTGCCAATCTTCCTGCCTTTCCAAGCAATACAGACAGGGGTTATAAACCTAAAATGGCTCTGTAAACAAAGAATTGTGACTGATTTGTAAGCATTTTTACTGGTGGAAACATATACGTACATCAACCTGTATTTTTTTTTTCCAGCCTCGATTGCCATCTTTTTTGATAAAAAGGGAAAATGAAAAACTTGCACCATTCACCACTATGCACTGGTCTTCTGTTTAACTTGGTCCATGGGTAAATACAATGGAAATTGCCCAACGTTTTCTCCATAGAAAACGATCAGGGCCTGTCTTACAAACATTTTTCTAACAAGATAAAAAAGCTCAGTGTGTTATAATGGACTCTTTTTATATCAGACATGTCTATAGGAATCCCTACACAGCCATATCCCTAATTTATTGTCACTCCATTCGTATTCCAATAGACTAGTCCATCTCTTACAGGATACCCTCCTTCACAGTGGTCACATTGCTTTCAAATAAAACATTGTAAACATGCAACCACATAGAAAAAGTACTACAAAACCTCCTTGTCACTACAATGGTTTGAAATATGCATTTACACATTCTAAAGATCCTCTTATTTGATGACCATTAATGACCTTCTTCTGAAATTGCTAGTTGTCAAGCAGATCCTCTGCTTTCAATGCTTTACTGACCTGGGAAAGCATAAAGTAATTGAAGTCAGAGAAAAATCACAGCCCTGATTTCCATAAGCCAAGAAGCTAGCATGCTCAAAACAAGGTCAGCAAAGGCAGGTTGGGTATTTCTCTTACAATAGTTTTTTTTTTTTAATGAAAGTGTGGGTGTCTGGTGTACAGTGTAATAATGGATCTCAACTGCTGTCTTTGAAATGGTTAGAAGCATCAGCAGCCATGGCTAACATTCATATCTGGCCTTTTCTGTAAAAAAGAGACAGGTTTACTTGTCTGCTAAATGTAGCATAGAAGAAAAAAAATCAAAGTACAAAACACATTAAAATAAAACTGAACAAACATAAAGGAATAGAAAATAAAGACAGCAGGAAATAAACAAAGGAAGAACAAAGGAAAGCATACAGATCATGGAGAAAGATAGAAAAATATACATTTACCCACACCCTATACATCTTTCACGTCTCATACAGAACAGACTAGAGTTGGATGTAGCTGTTTTGACAGCTGACAAGAAACTGAGGTTTTATGCATATGATGTGCTGCTGGCAGGCATCACACATTAGCTGGGCATTAAATGAGTGAAAGAATTTCCTTTTCCCGGCTGTGTGCAACTTTTATTCAGATATGGCTAGGTGCAGTCAGTTTCTCAAAAGCAGTAAAACTTTTGTTGCATTCATCTTTGACAACCTGCTATTGTGCCCTTGTAGAAAAGAAAATAATGCATTCCTTGGAGTAGCAAATGGAGACCTTGAGGACTTCTGTAAAGGGTGACTTTTATTATTATTACCATCAGGGGCGGACTGACCATTTGGAAACTTGGGCACTGCCCGAGGGCTCGGGGTCAGTAGGGGGCCCCATGAGATGCCCCTGGTACCTTTTTCATAGGCTACCCCATGATCCCCTATTGCCCGGGGGCCCCATGAGTTGTCAGTCCGCCCCTGATTACTATTATTATTATAATAATACAGGATTTATATACCGCCAACAGTTTGCTCAACGCTTTACAATATAATGGGAGACAACACAGCAACAATACAGTTCAATACAAAATGGTTAGGAGGGCCCTGCTCCTTGGAACTTACAATCTAAGAGGGAGGGGCTAGTGGTACAAAAGGTAGTAACTGTGGGGGATGGACTGGTAGGAGGAGTAGAAGATTCCATTATTAGATGAGGGAAGGATAGGCTTCCTTGAAAAGATAGGTTTTCAGAGATCTCCTTAAAGTGAGCAGAGTAGGCAATAGTCTGATACATTGGGGTAGAGAGTTCCAGAGGATGGGGGAAGCTCTGGAGAGGTCCTGGAGAAAAGCATGGGAGGAGGAGACAAGGGAGCTAGAGAGCATGAGGTCATGCGAGGAGCGGAGAGTATGGTTTGGGTGACTTTGCCAGAGTGCACTGATGTTAAGAATGCAGGTGGTTACTGGATGTGATGTTTCCTTGACGTTTGACTCTTGACACCCTTTCTGTTGACTTTAACTAAAAGATTTTGTTTGACATTGTGTTTAAGAGCCTACTGTATCTGAAATTCCTTGGAAATTTCCATGGCCGAATGGTCCTCTCTCACCCATACTACAGCAAAATCGTCTTCTGACACTGTCTAAACTGAAATTCTTTAGACACCCAAATGGTCCTCTGTCACCCATGATGTAGTAACATCTGCCACTTTGATCTTGTTATTGTTGACTATAAATAAGATGTCTGCTAGAAGGAACAAAGACAATACAAGAAATGACAAACCACCAGGGAGAAAGCCGGAAGTGTTCTTGATACTGCATTAAAATCATTAAAAGTGAGAAATGTTTGTTGAATTGTTATGATTATTTTAAAGAACTCAATTAAACCACATTGGTGCAGCATTTTATATCCATAAAGTGCTCCTGAACTCAAAGGGTTGATTTATAATGGGAAATAGACTGTGCACTTTGCAAATTGCAGTTGCTCCAGAGATTCCTGAATAAGGGAAAGGTTGACTTTGCAAATAATATCCAATCACGTGCAAAGAAAATAAAACAAAAAACAGATGCACATGATTGGATGATGGAAGTCAGAAGAGCTTCTGTTCATTCACTAAGCTATGAAGCAACTGCATGTGCAGAGTGCAACTCACTTTTCAAAGTGCATAGTCTATTTGCCTTTAGTAAATCAACCCCAAAATGTTTAGCTTTCCTACGCCAGAAGAAACCTCTTAAAATGTATAATAATTTTGCCCATAATGCACCCTTTGGGTTTGCGTTAATAAAACTGAAGATATAACTGTGCATGGTAGACAGTCAGCTTCTAACTTCAGCTTGTTCAGTTAAGTTTTGTAAAAGAAAAAAACTGGAAGCTGATTGGTTTCCATGCAGAGCTGCACCAGATTTTTCACTCACAAGTGTTGGTAAATCAACACCTTTGTCTTTAATTCCATCTAAAAAAAATAGCAGTGCATTTTAGGCACCCATGTGCATGCAGCCTGATAGCTATATATCTGCAGTGAAAGATCTGAGGCATTGCTGCCTCTGACTGCTAGTCTCAAGAGATTAACCGCTTCCCACCCGGCCTATGGCTGAAGGGCTGCCGGCAAAAACCCTTGTCCCTCCGGGTGGAAGCCATATGGCGTCCTTTCAGTCATGCGCAGTTTGCATGCCAACAGAGCCGCGCAGCGCCGCGATCTGTCACCGGCCGTGTACCTTGGACACAGCCAATGACAGATCTGAGTACAGGCCCCATTGCCGGTACCATGTGACCTGCTGTGACCAATCACAGCAGGTCACATGACAGTTGTATACAATGGATGGCTTCCTGTCATGCCATCCATTGTATACCAGTGTGGCTAGCTGTGAATGGTCACAGCGATCACATGCACAAGCTGGGCCAATCACAGCCCAGCTGTGTCATGTGATTAGCCATGGCCAAATCACAGTTAAGAAAAAAAAAATCCTGAATGAATCGATGTCATTCAGGTAAATGCTTGCTTATAGCAAAGTAATTCTTTGCTATAAGCAAATTGTGTAAAAAAAAAAAATATAGATCACTTCTCCAAAGTAGTACAATGTAACTATGGTAACATTGTGCTACTTTGGTCATAGTGAAATATGAAAAAAAATCTTAAAAAAAGAGAAAAAAATGCAATAAAAAAATAAAAAAATGATCAATTAGTTTTTTTCGTACTGTCACCAGATAGTATCCCTGAGCACCGCCATGCCAGTTATATGATGATGCTGTACTGCACTGGTGACAGTATGTAAAAAAAAAATAGTGAAAATCATTTTTTTATTTCTTCATTTTCGAAAAATTATGACAAAAAAATGACAACTTCAAAAAACTCCCATGCCTGTTATGAAATACGTCGGACTGTCTACTTTGCAAAAAGGGGTCATTTGGGGAATATCTGTACTGTTCTGACATTCTTGGACCTTAAGAAATTAGATAGGCCGACAGTACTTCAGGATTGAGACATTTTCAGATATATACCATAGTTTGTGAACACTATAACTTTCCTACAGACTAAATAATAAATACTAATTTGGGTTATTTTCACCCAAAACATGTAGTAGAATACATTTTGGCCTAAATTTATGAAGAACAATTATTTATTTGCAAACTTTTATAACAGAAACAAAGAAAAACATGTTTTTTGTTTTAAATTTTTGGTCTTTTTTTGTTAATTTAGCAAAAAATAAAAACCTTGGCGGTGATTAAATACCACCAAAAGAAAGCTCTAGTTGTGTGAAGAAAATTATAAAATTTTTATTTTGGGTACAATGTTGTATTACCGCGCAATTGTCATTCAAAGTGTGAGAGTGCTGAAACCTGAAAATTGACCTGGGCAGGAAGGGAGTAAAAGTGCCCGGTATGGAAGTGGTTAAAGTGATATTTTGATGATGTCATTGATGTGCTGCTCAATGTTCTCCTTGCTGAAGGCTATGACATGAGGAATCAAAGCCCACCTCTCTACCAAGTAGGTTGCCTTCATACAGAAAAGAACAAAACAGGGCACACTCTCCTTGTGCATTAACTCAATAACCAAAAATGTATTAGAAAGATGCAAAAACATACTCACAAGCCATGAAAGGTCATAAAAACAGAGACAAGAAGTCAAAGGTGCCAGTCGTGGACTGCATGCGTCCTCAGGTAAAGTGCTAACGCGTTTCGGGAGTCAAACAATCTTCCTCAGAGCAATAGACTTTCATTTAGGAGGAGTTTGACTCCCGAAATGCGTTAGCACTTCACCCGAGGAAGCATGATGTCCATGACTGGCACCTTTGACTTCTTGTCTCTTTTTTTATGACCTTTCATGGCTTGTGAGTATGCTTTTGCATCTTTCTAATATATTTTTGGTTACTGCGTTAATGCATGAGGAGAGTGCACCCTATTTTGTTCTTTTCTGCTAGTATCAAGATTCCTCAATCTATCAAGGACGGCACCTCAGCAAGTGCACAACTCCATTTTGAGTGCAGCAAGAGAGATTTGAGCGCCAATTTCTGGTTACTGTTGGTGCCTTCATTCAGAGACACAATGCAGAACAAGGCATGGTAAGTCAGTGACAGCGAAAGATCAGATGCAGAGGGACTACTGGCAATACTGGTTTCTTATCATTTGCTGTCAACCTGCTTTACTTGAACACAGATTCCAGAGTTCAATAAATATTTACTCCAGAAAGATGTAAGAACACAGATGAAGGCAGCAATGTATTTATAAAACCATTATATGCAGTTAACATAAATATCTAAATCTGACTTTATTTAGGCCTCTGGTGATCCTCTGTACACCAGCACTTAGAATGGGGGAAGAGGGGACATAACTAAGGGTCAAAAAGGTGTTCTACATTTACATGTGCTGACAAAGAACATGCTAATCTGAAGAGAGAGTAGAGAGGTGAGCTCATTGATCTGTTGCTACTTCTTCACTGTCAATTCACAAGCTGGGGGCAGAAAGCTGACCTAGCTGTGTTGCTTAAAGTGGTAGTAAATGTTAAAAAAAAAACCTCCTGCAAAATAATGTCACAATGTGCTAGTATGTACTGCATACTAGCACAATATGAAAGACTTACCTTAAAAAGAAGTCCTCCATTGGCACGTTGTCACCAATTCCATCTTCACCCAGTCTTCCTTACCTGTTCATGGGCCCCAGCCGTTTGAATGTCCGAGCCACGATGACATCATTCTTGCACATGCACATGAGAGTCACAGCCGCAGCACAGAGCTCTGAAGGGGTAGCATGAGTGTGCCATCCCTTCAGAGAGCATGCACTGATGATATCATTAGCTGAAGGAACAGTGAATATCTCCAAAATGTTCACCGTTTAGAACAACACTATCCGTGGCAGTGCAGGGTTTTTTTAAGAATACACTATACAATATAAAATAAAAGTGCAGCGCTAGAAATTAAATGTGACACAATAAAAAGTGATCAAAAAAAAGGTCCCAATTGTGGTGACCTAGGGTAACAATGCACACTAACCAGAAGTGCACATAAATAGTGCAGTGTAGGAAGGATGGAGTTCATAAAGTAGTCATCAGCATGGGGAGGGTAGATGTATTCCCTTGATCAATGAAGGTCTACACGATGATACAGAGCTAGGCAGAAGAAATCCACTAGATGGCAGAAAATGATCATGGCTCCACCAAAGAAAACACTGCTCCTCCACTGTACACCAACGATATCTGAGAGAAAAGATGCTCCCCACAGGGGATCAAGAAAAAATGCCCATAGTGAAGTATAGTTAAAAGGTTTTTATTAAAAATAGGCAGGATGCATCCAGTATAATGGCAAAAACACCAAACGAAACAGACAGGACTAACCGTCCTGTCAGATGTAGTGGCCGCCGGAGCTCCACGATGCTCCGACGGCGTGACATCAAGGCATGCGTAGGCTCCTCCTTACGCGTTACGTGCCAAGCACATCTTCAGAGAAAGAACCATTCTCTGTTTTACACTATAAAATATACTTTCCTGTTTTATCAGTTTTAAAAGTAGGATCTGGAGGTCTTTAATGCCAAAAAATAATAGCATAAGTAGATTAATTACTATAATAATTATGGTGACCAAAATGATTCATTGATACAGCAGGTTTGATTAAAAAAACAGAAATTCTACAAACTCCTGCAATTGTTCGTGATAATGATGATGATGTGATAAAAAACGATCTCGGTTGTTGTTTTGTTTGCTGCAATAGATGTCACAGGTGGCAACAACATGAGCAGAGCTTGGTGGCGTTACAGACATTTTGAGCGTTACTCTGGAGAGCGCACAGCTATAACTCCAAGCTATGTTTTCTATGCAAATGTCTGAAGCAATGGAACAAATGGCATCTGATGTGCCGGTGGCCAGATTGCAAAATACTATTCATATGTCACACAGCTAAATATTAGTAGAAAGGAAAATTGAGTGAATTTATTCAAACCACAGAACAATTCTGAGTTTAAATTGAAGCCTCTTTTTAAATCTATAATGGAGAAATCTCTAAAACTGAGGATGAATTTCCCATTTAGAGTTGTCCCTGGAACAGGTGCCTCCGTTAACACTTGTTCTGGAGTTAACTAAAAAAATCCAAATTTTGACAATGGTCACCAAAAAAAATAAAATGTAAATTTATCCAGCAAAAAAAAACTGTGCCAGGTGTTCTAATTACACTCTCCAATTCTTAAGCAAATGATGGTTATACATACAAATTAATCACACTGTTTAAAATCCTTTTGGACTCCTTAGCGTTTCAATTCCTGCAAGCAAAAAACTCAGCAGCCTTCCCATCTGAGTTCTCTTTCACAGCAGATACCCTGCCTGTTCTTAAAACATTTATTAATTTATTGATTTAGTGGACTTGACAAAACCCAAGGATATCTATGTCATGAAGACAAAGCACACCCATTATTCTTTGCGGATGTCCTTAGTGCAAATTTCACTCATAAGGTCACTAAGAATAAGGGAGAACTTGCACCTGTGGAGACAGCAGACAGGACAGGGACCCCACATGCTAGAAATAAGTATAGTATACAGAATTGGACTAGAAAAGGTTCACAAAAGATAATCAGACCTGTAATGTATATTTTAGGTTTTAATTCACAGATTGCCAGCAAAGTAATGCCAACTGTGTTCACTATATATTAATACATGTTCAATGGCTTGTACCATTTCCTTTCTGATGAAATATGTAATATTTTTCTGCATTTCAAATAAAACTATATTTGCACTTGTATCACAGGATAATGCTTTTCTCTTTGGAAGGAATTAGTTGACACTGCTCACTCCCAATCCTAGCTATCACTGAGATCATGTGACCACAATGGCAGCCTTAAGAATCTGTTTTGACTGGAGGCTTCATTGACAAAAATGAAAGCCTGTAAATGAACCTACAGTGTTCAGGCTGTAGTTCTTATTTGCAGTGTCATCTATTAACAAAATAAGTTGAATTATTATTAGTATTGTTATTATTATTAATAATAATAATAATGTACATGTATTAAAGATAGTAACAATTATTTGTGTTTTACTTTTTGTCACCTTATAAAGTTTGCAGTTTATTTTTTAAGATTAATCAGCATAACAAATAAAAGTCTTATAGGTTCTTTAAATATTTTTAGGTATGCAAATTCTATGGGCTATAAGGTGTATTTACTGTATACTGATGACCTTGGAACCAATGAGAGTGGTTCCTAGTTATGTGACCATATTAATGGCAGCCTTAAGAATCAATTTTTATTGGGGGATTTATTAATAAAAATTAAAGCATGGAAAGGAATCCACAATGTTCAGACTTCATTGTTTATTTCATAGTAATAGTAATAATAATAATAATGAAAATACATGTATTAAAAATAGAAAGTTTTTTTTTTCTACAGCTTGGGGATCTCCCACCCTATAGTTTGCGCAATATCTTTTTTTGGACTAAGAAAAGCCTTATAAAAAAAATAACTAAATATAAATATATATATATATATATATATATATATATATATATATATATATATATATACTGTATATATTTAGGTATGCAAAAAATATTTAGGTATGCAAATTAGTCTATGAGTGATGTAGAAAACATTTGTTGGACAGAGGCAAGCTGAATGAATATTTCCCATATATCTATGATATGTATGATTTTCAGCTCTATCTAGTTGCCAAAACGTGAAATACTTTTCTGAAATACCTCAATGAGAAAATATACCGTATTTTGGCAATTAGATCATAGGAAGCTGATGATCATAGGAGTTAATTAATTCCAGAAAATAAAGGGACAATTTGGCCAGCCTGAATTAATGTTTGTGACATGGGTTGAATGAATGTTCTATAAACAGATCCAATAAAGTTAACCAACGAAAAAACCTGCATTCAGTGGACCAAGAGTAGTAATGTCTAATATTTTAATCATGATTTAAACTAAACATTTCACTGTAAAAATGTGTTTTTTTTTTTAGACTGTTTATAGATTAAAGCCTGTTGCTTTTGTTGAATGGAGAATTCATAATATGTAACAAGACGATCAGAATAAATATTTTCATTCCAAAATAAAACTAGAAGTTTTCATTTCTGCAGCCCAATTTCAATGGAGAGGAAAAAAAAGATGACTACAGTGTAGCCATTTTCAATGTTTCATTATTCTGTCAGGCAGAATCACAGCTGCAATATTTCATAGTGTGACACTTTTCGGCTGCAAGATAAATGATTTGCGGAAGCACACAGCATGCCACGGGCAGACTGTTTGGTAAACATGCAACCCTCCTCATTGCTGACACTCTCCGTAGACATTTCAAAATGGTTTAATAATATTTAATTGTTAAATGATCCATTTAGAGGCCAATTAATATCAAAATAAAGTTGTTTTGATTTTTATGGCATATTTCTGATTAATGTGCTTTAATTCATGTTGATTGCCATGTATATATAAAAGAGCAATTCCAGGCAACAACTTAAATCAATCAGTGAGCTACTAGTGTGATCCAGCAGGAACTGTGTTAAATTTAAATGTTCACTTACCTTTTTATGGGTTCTTTGTAATTCACTATAGATAAAATCCAGAGAAGCATAAAAATATGGAAAGAAGCGCTAGACCAAAACTGGATGAAAATGTCCAAGATAATTTGGATTGCTTGTAAAAAAAAAAGGTCATAGTAAAATAACCAACACATTTCAGGAAAGCAACACTCCCCCTTCATCAGGGCTCAAAACAAGATAACACTTGGGTGGTCTCCAGATCTACAGTATATAAGAACCAATACTAAACTTTCAACATGGCAGAACAACTTCAAGACAGTTGCTGAGCAGCAATGAGGATAGTTAAATACTGGTTCTAATATAGATCTGTGAAGTCCCTGTTTTTCCATCCAAACCTATACTTTGTGTGGAAGCAGCAGTCTCTCTGCAGAGGTCCAGCATGCTGAGCTAGAGCTCTCTAATCAGTAGCAAGCATGAGTGTCAGGACCCAGGTCAGAACCTGCGACCTCTGTTGTGTTGGGTGATGCCTCTTCCTGCTGAGTCACCTGGGATGCTGGACAGCTCCCTGAACAATTTATTGAATGATCTTGCCTTGAACCTTGTTTCTCTTGAACCTTGAACCCTTTGTCCCTCCCATTAACTTTCTATTTTAGCCATGCCTTCCTGTTTGTCAGATTATTGTGTTCTCTCTTACCAATATCTCACTCTTGTCACTCCTGCTGCTGTCCTTTTCTCTGCTACCACTTGTTACCAACCTTTGGCTTGCTCCTCTATTACTTTTCAGCTTGATTACAACCAGAAACCACTTGTTACCCACCCTTGGCTTGTTATTGACTATGCTTCTACCTGATTCCTACCTGCTTTATCTGCTAATGGACCCTGGGCTGTTCACCTCCTGGTGGGGAGATCCTGAGGACCGCGACCTGGTACTAACATGCCCATCTCCACCATTAGGAGCCCTGGTGAATGCAGTTTAGTGCTTAGACTCCTGGTGACCTGCACCTCGGGTGAACCCGTGTCACCTGCCAGGGTGACCTGCTGCTGCACTTATCCAGCTGGTCGGTGGGAGCCTCTCTACTGCTATAGCTACTGGACTCTCTACTGCTATAGCTACTGGCCTCCGAGCCTGACCCCTGACCAAGTTGTTTCAGGATGCATACCTGTTTTAAAAAAAAAGAACCAAATTACTTGCCTCATTTTTTGTTTAGATGCACCTGGAATATTCTAAAGTATTCGTCCCTAGTCCCAGTGTCCCTTTAAGTGGGTCTTTATACTTGGGGGACAGGACGGAATTTCTGATCTGGTGAACACTGTGAATTACTGTCAAGTGGAAGAGCTTCCAAACACTAGAGATTGAGCGCTGTCTATGGCAGCTAGGTCACTATGCAGGGAGCGCAAATGAGAGTGCACTCTCAGCACATAAAGCTTGGCTTTCCATGGACACATACAGTATGTGCCCCATGTGGGTGTTAAAGCCCACCATCTTTGCCACTACACATATGTATTGGTGGGCCACAAGAAATTAAGCTGATTAAAACAAAAATTTAATTTGGGCTTTAAATTTTAATTATAATCTAATCATAATCCATTAGGTTGCAGTGATTCTTGCACACAATGTATGTTGATTTGTTGCTCTTGGTACCTTAAAGGATAAGTTCACCTATTGGACAAAAATAATAAATGCACATTTTTTTGCAGGTAAAAAAAATTTGCATTGATTATTTCTGTGCAAAGGAGCCTGTAAAACATTGCACCAGCGATCAGTAGATCAGTGATGCCATACAGGTCTCCTGCCGACCTGTCAGAATATCTGCTTTCTATACGGGATGTACAGCCAATCAGATGTGCTGACAGGAAGCTTCAATGAACTACTACGGTGCTCCACAGCGCTGTGGTAGTTCATTGAAAACTACAAGTCGACAGCCGCTAAGGCTGCTGGGACTTGTAGGCACTCATTCACTGAACTCTGTTTTTTAAATCTGACAGTACGAGGGAGGGGGGCGTGGCTGCAGCTATGGGAACATGTTACATGTTCCACCCTAAAAATGAGTGGAACATGTAACATGTTCCAAAGGTGAACTTATTCTTTAACTTTATACTGAATTAGACTGCAAGTTCTCTTGATTTAGAGATCACTCACAATTTCAGCAGTGACCTGCAATTTTCCACACTGGATAAATGCATGTCATTGCTAGGGCACATAGAAAAAAATTGTCCAATTCACATTGTAATGCTGGTACAATGTTTAGTACATTACATTCAAAAAAATACATAATGTTAGCATTTTTGTGCACCACACTGGGTGGCACTGCATGTTGTCAAACCACAGTGCTATGTTAAAATGTGCATTGCACTGCTCCCTACCAGAGCCAATGCTGTCACTAGCTTACTGGAAAAAATTATTTTACCATGCAGACTAGTGTGAACCTTGCCTTAAGAGACAGCGAGTGCTTGAACCTGTTAACACTTTCCTATATTTCTCAAGATCAGAGCTATTTAGACAATAAGGACATTGGCAATATTCAAGATTTAGCAGACAAAGGAAACAGATGCACAAGTTGAATATTCAAATAAAGATTATACGTATTCAGCAAGTAGGTTTTGTGTTCAATACTGAACCCAAAACCAAAAATGTAGTATATTGCAGCTTGCCAATCTTTAGATGTGGTGGTTGCATTCGTTTTCTTTTTTGTTTTGTTTTTCTCCCTCTGTTTTCACCTAGTGATCTGGCTGGTTACAAACTTCCTGTGTTAGACTGTCCCCTAGCACAGGGGGCATCTTTGAACAGTAGCAGTTGGCGTGCAACTCTAAAGACTAACATTATTTATTTTATTTTTTTTTACAACATGGCTAAAGACTTTTGCTGGGTCTTTATAGCTTTCTATGACCCTTTTTGAAGGTTTCACCTCACTTTCAGCATAACTGATCGCTGTATTGCCCAATAGTGAGTGTCAGGGAATAACCTGGGACAAGGTGCTGGTGGTATAAACCTTGTGATAGTTATCCAGTTTGGACAGTTTGCCATATTGGACAATAGGGAAAAGGTTTGAGTCCCCCGCTAGCAACCCCTATGAACCTAGAGGACCGGAGCAAAGCCTGGTCCAATGTGGCTAGATGTTCCTTCAACACGGCTACTTTGGAAGTGGCCTATAAAGTCCTCCTCTGCTGGTACTAGGTGCCAGCCCGTATAGCGCCCTAGAACCCATCTTATAATGATAGGTGTTTTCGGGGCTGTGGCCAGTGCCAGTGCCAGTGGACGAATTCCACACCTGGTGGACCTGCCCCCACTCAGTAGGCTTTGGGTCTAGGGTTTTTGGCCTTTTGTCAACCCTCTTCCGGGTGCCTTTTCGCAAAGATGCTAGACAAGCACTCCTGCATATTCCTGGGTCTCTTCTCCTATCAGCAGAAATTGACCATGTGCCTGTTTACAGCTGCCAAGAAGTCTACAGCCAGAGCTTGGAAAAAAACCTTAGTCTAGTTCACGGAAGTGAAGAGCATTCTGACTATCTTAATGGTCCATGAAAAATGGCTATTATTCTCAATGACACCCATTCTAAATTCCTGAAAGTCTGGGACCCCTGGTGGTCAAATGCTCTTCCAACCCTGTCCCTGACTAGCTTGGGGGCCTCTAGTGACTCTGCTGCTTACTAACATGCAGGCTTCACTCTCTCTCTGTTTCTTCCCTCCTGGCTCTTGTTCTTTCCCTTCTTCCGCACTGCTTTCTTTTTTTTTCTCAGCACTTTCTCTGCCTTCTCCTTTATCTCTTCCCTCCCCCCCCCCCATTTAGGCCAAGCCCAGCCCAGTTGGATGGGCTGGTCAGTTTGCCTCATTATATGTTGAAACTAGAGATGAGCGAAGAAATGAAAAATTCGATTCGACTGATTCGGCGAATTCGTGGACAATATTCGATTCGAGTCGAATAAATTCGCTGTGAATTTAACTTAAAAAAGGGTGTTTCTAGGCTTCAGAGAGACTTAATATTAGTGCAGAACACTGTACCTTTAATTTAAATGCCCTTGGAGTCTGCTGGGGAAGAGAAATAATACTGTCAGTCAGTATGACATGCAGATGAGTGCCGTCGATCTTAGAATCACCGCACACTTCACTCATTTGGGCAGTCACGGGGCCAAAACCAGAGTGTGGAGCCACAGTGTGGCGGTGGAGGCAGCAGCAATGGGAGGCCATACAGCACCCTATGACAAAAATGGAAACCACCAGCAGTGTGAGGAGACCTGAAAGTGGCACATGGCAGAGTGTGGCGATAGAGACAGCAGCAATGGGAGGCCGTACAGGGACCCATGACACACTCTGGACCTGGCAGCAGCATGAGGAGGCGGTACAGGGGCCCATGACAGATTACGGGCCTGGCAGCAGCATGAGGAGTCGGTACAGGGGCCCATGGCAGATTACGGGCCTGGCAGCAGCAATGGGAGGCCGTACAGGGACCCATGACACACTCTGGACCTGGCAGCAGCATGGGGAGGCGGTACAGGGGCCCATGACAGATTACGGGCCTGGCAGCAGCATGAGGAGTCGGTACGGGGGCCCATGACACACTCTGGACCTGGCAGCAGCATGAGGAGGCGGTACAGGGGCGCATGACAGATTACGAGCCTGGCAGCAGCAACTTGGACAGGAGGACGTTCAGCTTCTGCACCGTCGGGTGCGTGCTCGCAAACTGTTGTCTCTTGGAAACGGATTCCAAGAAAGACTGCTGACGGAATCCGTGAAGAGGAGTAGCAGGAGAAGGAGCATCTGAACGAGCGGAATATGCCAACAAGCGACAACAGTGGCCCATGACAGATTACGGGCCTGGCAGCAGCATGAGGAGTCGGTACGGGGGCCCATGGCAGATTAGGGGCCTGGCAGCAGCTATGGGAGGCCCGTAATCTGCCAGCACCCTATGACAAAAAATGGAACCCACCAGCAGTGTGAGGAGACCTGAAAGTGGCACATGGCAGAGTGTGGCGATGGAGACAGCAGCAATGGGAGGCCGTACAGGGACCCATGAGAGACTCTGGACCTGGCAGCAGCATGAGGAGGCGGTATAGGGGCCCATGGCAGATTAGGGGCCTGGCAGCAGCTATGGGAGGCCCGTAATCTGCCAGCACCCTATGACAAAAAATGGAACACACCAGCAGTGTGAGGAGACCTGAAAGTGGCACATGGCAGAGTGTGGCGATGGAGGCAGCAGCAATGGGAGGCCGTACAGGGACCCATGAGAGACTCTGGACTTGGCAGCAGCATGAGGAGGCGGTATAGGGGCCTATGGCAGATTAGGGGCCTGGCAGCAGCTATGGGAGGCCCGTAATCTGCCAGCACCCTATGACAAAAAATGGAACACACCAGCAGTGTGAGGAGACCTGAAAGTGGCACATGTTTGGGGCATGATTCATGGCGGATTTAGTCAGTTGTGTCAGGAACTGGTGGTTTGAAATCCAGACTAATCCACGCCTGATTCATTTTCACAAACGTGAGTCTCTCCACACTTTGGGTGGACAGTCGTGTCCTCCGCGGAGTTGCAATACCTCCTGCCGCACTAAACACGCGCTCCGATGCCACGCTACTGGCCGGGCATGACAGCCTTTCAAGGGCAAATTCAGCTAGTTGGGGCCAAAGGTCAAGTTTCGTTGCCCAGTAGTCAAGGGGATTGTCTACCTCGGTTGGCAGGGTGCTGTCCAAGTAGGCCTAAGCCTGTTGTTTGAGGTCCTGCTCCAGGTCCACCTGATGCTGCTGCTGCTGCTGCGGCTGGTTAGTAGTTTCCTCACTGCGCTGGTGAAGAAAGCTACTCATCATCGACTGCAGACTGAGGCAGCCGCTGCTGGTGGAGCTGCCACTGCTCCTACCACCCCACCCCTCCCCTGCTGCCATGGCAGCGGAACACGAGCGCACAGGGCCCACAGTGTCTGAGGATGGACGTTGGCGCAGACAGGCAGAGACCAGCTGACTACATAGGTGTTTTTTATAGTACGTTATTTTGGCCTCCCTCTCAGCAGGTGTGAAAAAGGCCACCATTTTTGAACGGTAGCGAGGGTCCAACAAGGTGGACAGCCAAAAGTCATCCCTCTGTCTGATGGTTATTATTCGGCTGTCGCTACGCAAGCAACCGAGCATGCTATGGGCCATTTGTGCCAAGGAATGCGAGGGACTCCCTGCCTCCATCTCCACAGCATACTGCCACGGTGCGTCTAGGTCCTCTGTCTCCTCTTCCTCCTCCTCTACCAGATGCTCCTGCTCCTCCACTCCTGTCCGCTGAGTGGAAAAACCACCCATTTCACTCAATAATTCCTGAGCACCAATGTCCTCCTCTACCTCCTCCTCTTCTTCCAGTCCTGCCCCCACAGGGGCCATGTGGCGTTGAGATCTGTGCGCCACGTCTACCGCACCCTGACCAGCCATTGTTAACAGCATTTGTTCCAGGACGTGCAACAGAGGAATGACGTCGTTCATCCCATAGTCCTGCCGACTCACGAATAGCGTGGCCTCCTCAAAGGGCCTGAGCAAGCGCAGGTGGCACGCATGAGCTGCCAATGGCTGACATCTAAGTTACACAGGGAGTACCTTTATCTGCTTTTAACATCAGGAAATCTGTGATGGCCTTTTGCTGTTCGTAAAGGCGGTCTAACATATGTAGGGTTGAATTCCACCTTGTTGCAACGTCACAGCATGAGGAGTCGGTATAGGGGCCCATGGCAGATTAGGGGCCTGGCAGCAGTTATGGGAGGCCCATAATCTGCCAGCACCCTATGACAAAAAATGGAACACACCAGCAGTGTGAGGAGACCTGAAAGTGGCACATGGCAGAGTGTGGCGATGGAGACAGCAGCAATGGGAGGCCGTACAGGGACCATGACAGACTCTGGACTTGGCAGCAGCATGAGGAGGCGGTATATAGGGGCCCATGGCAGATTAGGGGCCTGGCAGCAGCTATGTGAGGCCCGTAATCTGCCTGCACCCTATGTCAAAAAATTAAACACACCAGCAGTGTGAAGAGACCTGAAAGTGGCACATGGCAGAGTGTGGCGATGGAGACAGCAGCAATGGGAGGCCGTACAGGGACCATGACAGACTCTGGACTTGGCAGCAGCATGAGGAGGCGGTATATAGGGGCCCATGGCAGATTAGGGGCCTGGCAGCAGCTATGTGAGGCCCGTAATCTGCCTGCACCCTATGTCAAAAAATTTAACACACCAGCAGTGTGAAGAGACCTGAAAGTGGCACATGGCAGCAGAGTGTGGCGATGGAGACAGCAGCAATGGGAGGCCGTACAGGGACCCATGAGAGACTCTGGACTTGGCAGCAGCATGAGGAGGCGGTATATAGGGGCCCATGGCAGATTAGGGGCCTGGCAGCAGCTATGTGAGGCCCGTAATCTGCCTGCACCCTATGTCAAAAAATTAAACACACCAGCAGTGTGAAGAGACCTGAAAGTGGCACATGGCAGCAGAGTGTGGCGATGGAGACAGCAGCAATGGGAGGCCGTACAGGGACCATGACAGACTCTGGACTTGGCAGCAGCATGAGGAGGCGGTATATAGGGGCCCATGGCAGATTAGGGGCCTGGCAGCAGCTATGTGAGGCCCGTAATCTGCCTGCACCCTATGTCAAAAAATTTAACACACCAGCAGTGTGAAGAGACCTGAAAGTGGCACATGGCAGCAGAGTGTGGCGATGGAGACAGCAGCAATGGGAGGCCGTACAGGGACCCATGAGAGACTCTAGACTTGGCAGCAGCATGAGGAGGCGGTATATAGGGGCCCATGGCAGATTAGGGGCCTGGCAGCAGCTATGTGAGGCCCGTAATCTGCCTGCACCCTATGTCAAAAAATTTAACACACCAGCAGTGTGAAGAGACCTGAAAGTGGCACATGGCAGCAGAGTGTGGCGATGGAGACAGCAGCAATGGGAGGCCGTACAGGGACCCATGAGAGACTCTAGACTTGGCAGCAGCATGAGGAGGCGGTATATAGGGGCCCATGGCAGATTAGGGGCCTGGCAGCAGCTATGTGAGGCCCGTAATCTGCCTGCACCCTATGTCAAAAAATTTAACACACCAGCAGTGTGAAGAGACCTGAAAGTGGCACATGGCAGCAGAGTGTGGCGATGGAGACAGCAGCAATGGGAGGCCGTACAGGGACCCATGAGAGACTCTGGACTTGGCAGCAGCATGAGGAGGCGGTATATAGGGGCCCATGGCAGATTAGGGGCCTGGCAGCAGCTATGTGAGGCCCGTAATCTGCCTGCACCCTATGTCAAAAAATTTAACACACCAGCAGTGTGAAGAGACCTGAAAGTGGCACATGGCAGCAGAGTGTGGCGATGGAGACAGCAGCAATGGGAGGCCGTACAGGGACCCATGAGAGACTCTGGACTTGGCAGCAGCATGAGGAGGCGGTATATAGGGGCCCATGGCAGATTAGGGGCCTGGCAGCAGCTATGTGAGGCCCGTAATCTGCCTGCACCCTATGTCAAAAAATTAAACACACCAGCAGTGTGAAGAGACCTGAAAGTGGCACATGGCAGCAGAGTGTGGCGATGGAGACAGCAGCAATGGGAGGCCGTACAGGGACCATGACAGACTCTGGACTTGGCAGCAGCATGAGGAGGCGGTATATAGGGGCCCATGGCAGATTAGGGGCCTGGCAGCAGCTATGGGAGGCCCGTAATCTGCCAGCACCCTATGTCAAAAAATTTAACACACCAGCAGTGTGAAGAGACCTGAAAGTGGCACATGGCATGAGAGACTCTGGACCTGGCAGCAGCAGGAGGAGGCGGTATAGGGGCCCATGGCTGATTAGGGGCCTGGCAGCAGCTATGTGAGGCCCGTTATCTTGCAGCACCCTATGTCAAAAAATTTAACACACCAGCAGTGTGAAGAGACCTGAAAGTGGCACATGGCAGCAGAGTGTGGCGATGGAGACAGCAGCAATGGGAGGCCGTACAGGGACCCATGAGAGACTCTGGACCTGGCAGCAGCAGGAGGAGGTGGTATATAGGGGCCCATGGCAGATTAGGGGCCTGGCAGCAGCTATGTGAGGCCCGTAATCTGCCTGCACCCTATGTCAAAAAATTTAACACACCAGCAGTGTGAAGAGACCTGAAAGTGGCACATGGCAGCAGAGTGTGGCGATGGAGACAGCAGCAATGGGAGGCCGTACAGGGACCCATGAGAGACTCTGGACCTGGCAGCAGCAGGAGGAGGTGGTATATAGGGGCCTATGGCAGATTAGGGGCCTGGCAGCAGCTATAGGAGGCCCGTAATCTGCCAGCACCCTATGTCAAAAAATTCAACACACCAGCAGTGTGAGGAGACCTGAAAGTGGCACATGTTTGAGGCATGATTCATGGCGGATTTAGTCAGTTGTGTCAGGAACTGGTGGTTTGAAATCCAGACTAATCCACGCCTGATTCATTTTCACAAACGTGAGTCTCTCCACACTTTGGGTGGACAGTCGTGTCCTCCGCGGAGTTACAATACCTCCTGCCGCACTAAACACGCGCTCCGATGCCACGCTACTGGCCGGGCATGACAGCCTTTCAAGGGCAAATTCAGCTAGTTGGGGCCAAAGGTCAAGTTTCGTTGCCCAGTAGTCAAGGGGATTGTCTACCTCGGTTGGCAGGGTGCTGTCCAAGTAGGCCCAAGCCTGTTGTTTGAGCTCCTGCTCCAGGTCCACCTGATGCTGCTGCTGCTGCTGCGGCTGGTTAGTAGTTTCCTCACTGCGCTGGTGAAGAAAGCTACTCATCATCGACTGCAGACTGAGGCAGCCGCTGCTGGTGGAGCTGCCACTGCTCCTACCACCCCACCCCTCCCCTGCTGCCATGGCAGCGGAACGCGAGCGCACAGGGCCCACAGTGTCTGAGGATGGACGATGGCGCACAAAGGCAGAGACCAACTGACTACATAGGTGGTTTTTATAGTACGTAATTTTGGCCTCCCTCTCAGCAGGTGTGAAAAAGGCCACCATTTTGGACCGGTAGCGAGGGTCCAACAAGGTGGACAGCCAAAAGTCATCCCTCTGTCTGATGGTTATTATTCGGCTGTCGCTACGCAAGCAACCGAGCATGCTATGGGCCATTTGTGCCAAGGAATGCGAGGGACTCCCTGCCTCCATCTCCACAGCATACTGCCACGGTGCGTCTGGGTCCTCTGTCTCCTCCTCCTCCTCCTCTACCAGATGCTCCTGCTCCTCCACTCCTGTCCGCTGAGTGGAAAAACCACCCATTTCACTCAATAATTCCTGAGCACAAATGTCCTCCTCTACCTCCTCCTCTTCTTCCTGTCCTGCCCCCACAGGGGTCATGTGGCGTTGAGATCTGTGCGCCACGTCTACCGCACCCTGACCAGCCATTGTTAACAGCATTTGTTCCAGGACGTGCAACAGAGGAATGACGTCGTTCATCCCATAGTCCTGCCGACTCACGAATAGCGTGGCCTCCTCAAAGGGCCTGAGCAAGCGGCAGGTGTCACGCATGAGCTGCCAATGGCTGACATCTAAGTTACACAGGGGAGTACCTTTATCCGCTTGTAACATCAGGAAATCGGTGATGGCCTTTCGCTGCTCGTAAAGGCGGTCTAACATGTGTAGGGTTGAATTCCACCTTGTTGCAACGTCGCAGATCAGGCGATGCTGTGGAATTCCGTTCTGCCGCTGCAGCTCAATGAGGGTGTTCTTTGCGGTGTAGGAATGGCTGAAATGCATGCACAGTTTACGTGACATTTTAAGGATGTCTTGCAGTGGGATGGTGGATTTTAGGAACCGCTTGACAACCAGATTGAACACGTGAGCCATGCATGGCGCATGGCACAACCTTCCTTGACGCAGAGCAGACACCATGTTCTTTCCGTTGTCAGTCAACATGGTTCCGATTTTTAGTTTGCGCGGAGACAGCCATCTGTCGATTTCTCTGTTCATTACACTCAGCAGTTCCTCCCCTGTGTGACTACGTTCGCCAAGGCATACCAGGTGCAGCACAGCGTGACACCGTTGCGCCCTGCACATGTGATATGCCGGTCGGGTAATGGGACTTGGCACGGGGGTGGCGGCTGAGGACACGGCGGAAAAAGAGGTGGTAGAGGCGGACATGCTTGCTGGACCAAGGACGTGCAAACGTGGAGGCAAAAGCGTCGTGACCTGTCCAAGTTGCTGGTGCGGCTGTGCCGGCACCACGTTCACCCAGTGGGCCGTAAATGACATGTACTGTCCCTGACCGTAGTTACAGCTCCACACGTCGGCGCTGCCGTGCACTTTGGCAGAGACCGACATGCTCAAAGACTGGCCCACCATCTCTTCTACATGTGAATGCAGGGCTGGCACTGCCTTTTGGGCAAAGAAATGACGGCTTGGCACTCTCCACCGCGGCGCGGCACAAGCCATCATTTCTCGGAAAGGTGCTGAGTCCACCAGTTGGAAAGGGAGGGACTGCAGCACCAGCAACTTGGACAGGAGGACGTTCAGCTTTTGCACCGTCGGGTGCGTGCTCGCAAACTGTTGTCTCTTGGATACGGATTCCAAGAAAGACTGTTGACGGAATCCGAGAAGAGGAGTAGCAGGAGAAGGAGCATCTGAACGAGCGGAAGATGCCAATGAGCGACAACTCCCCTCAGCAGAGGTGTTGGAGCCTTGACTGGCTGATAGAGGGCGATTGACGACGTCGGGTGACGGAGCAAGTAACGGAGCGGGTGATGGAGCGGGGGCTGGGGCAGGCAGAACCGCCGTATGTTTATCACGGTTTTCCCAGGCCACCGAATGGTGACGCTGCATATGCTGACGCAACGCTGTAGTCCCAACATGGGCCCCCTGGCCACGCTTGCATTTCTGGCCACATAGTCGACATACGGCTACGTTTACTTCCTCGGGCGGCTTGAGGAAAAATTGCCACACCACCGAGTAGGAAACTTTGCCCCCGCTACTCTTCACTGGCTGACTGCTACTTCCTCCGTGCGCACCGGCACCACTACTGGCCGTGGTGGTAGGCTGCAGTGGAGCTGGTGCTCTACTCCGTGGACGTTTGGCTCCACTGACACTGATGCGACCCTGCTGCTGTCTCCTGGGCAACCCACCGACTGTTTTGCTCGCTGCCAAGCTGCCACCCTCTTCTCCTGATGATGCGGAAGAAATTGCCTGATGACGACGAGGCTGCCAAGTGCGATCAACCTCCTCATCATCAAGTAGGGTCTCCGCCTCACTACTAGCCCCCTCGGCTGCGTCTGGGTCAGGAGACAGACCTGTCTCTAGACCGGCTACCGAGCCACTCTCCTCGCCAGTACTTGTTCGCTTGGCTGCTGAAAAGGCCGATGTCTCCCCCCGTTCCTGACCGCCCTCTGTTAGCTCTTCCTCACTGTACAGTGGGGCTGAGCCCACAGCATGCGATACTTCGCTTGGTGAGGGAACAGCAAAGGACAGGGGCAGGTAGAGGACACGTGATTTCAGTGGGCTTGGTCCCGGGCCATGCCAACTAACGGTTGTGTCTGACGTACCCACCGACCGTTGGCTGTAGGTGTCAGAGGTGACCTGGGAAGAGGAAGACGACCGAGCCAACCAATCAATGACGGCAGGGTTGTCGGTGGAGACACGACCGCTGGATGACACCGGGAGCACTGGCCTCTGGCTGCGAATACTGCTGCCTCGACCCCTTCCTCTGCTGCCACGTCTGCTCGCTCCTAAAACATTGCCTCCTCTGCCACTCCTCTGCATGTTGTCTGACATACTATTTAATTCAACGATTAGGTGTCCCTGAGTAACAATTCTCTGGCACTCAGTAACAATTCTGTCTGTCCCTGAGTATGAATTCTGTGGCCCTGAGTAACAATTCTGTGTCTGTGCGAGTAACAATTCTGTGTCTGTGCGAGTAACAATTCTGTGTCTGTGCAAGTAACAATTTTGTGTCTGTGCGAGTAACAATTCTCTGGCACTCAGTAACAATTCTGTCTGTCCCTGAGTAACAATTCTCTGGCACTCAGTAACAATTCTGTCTGTCCCTGAGTAACAATTCTCTGGCACTCAGTAACAATTCTGTCTGTCCCTGAGTAACAATTCTCTGGCACTCAGTAACAATTCTGTCTGTCCCTGAGTAACAATTCTCTGGCGCTCAGTAACAATTCTGTCTGTCCCTGAGTATGAATTCTGTGGCCCTGAGTAACAATTCTGTGTCTGTGCGAGTAACAATTCTGTGTCTGTGCAAGTAACAATTTTGTGTCTGTGCGAGTAACAATTCTCTGGCACTCAGTAACAATTCTGTCTGTCCCTGAGTAACAATTCTCTGGCACTCAGTAACAATTCTGTCTGTCCCTGAGTAACAATTCTCTGGCACTCAGTAACAATTCTGTCTGTCCCTGAGTATGAATTCTGTGGCCCTGAGTAACAATTCTGTGTCTGCGCGAGTAACAATTCTGTGTCTGTGCAAGTAACAATTTTGTGTCTGTGCGAGTAACAATTCTCTGGCACTCAGTAACAATTCTGTCTGTCCCTGAGTAACAATTCTCTGGCACTCAGTAACAATTCTGTCTGTCCCTGAGTAACAATTCTCTGGCACTCAGTAACAATTCTGTCTGTCCCTGAGTATGAATTCTGTGGCCCTGAGTAACAATTCTGTGTCTGTGCGAGTAACAATTCTGTGTCTGTGCAAGTAACAATTTTGTGTCTGTGCGAGTAACAATTCTCTGGCACTCAGTAACAATTCTGTCTGTCCCTGAGTAACAATTCTCTGGCACTCAGTAACAATTCTGTCTGTCCCTGAGTAACAATTCTCTGGCACTCAGTAACAATTCTGTCTGTCCCTGAGTAACAATTCTCTGGCGCTCAGTAACAATTCTGTCTGTCCCTGAGTATGAATTCTGTGGCCCTGAGTAACAATTCTGTGTCTGTGCGAGTAACAATTCTGTGTCTGTGCAAGTAACAATTTTGTGTCTGTGCGAGTAACAATTCTCTGGCACTCAGTAACAATTCTGTCTGTCCCTGAGTAACAATTCTCTGGCACTCAGTAACAATTCTGTCTGTCCCTGAGTAACAATTCTCTGGCACTCAGTAACAATTCTGTCTGTCCCTGAGTATGAATTCTGTGGCCCTGAGTAACAATTCTGTGTCTGCGCGAGTAACAATTCTGTGTCTGTGCAAGTAACAATTTTGTGTCTGTGCGAGTAACAATTCTCTGGCACTCAGTAACAATTCTGTCTGTCCCTGAGTAACAATTCTCTGGCACTCAGTAACAATTCTGTCTGTCCCTGAGTAACAATTCTCTGGCACTCAGTAACAATTCTGTCTGTCCCTGAGTAACAATTCTCTGGCGCTCAGTAACAATTCTGTCTGTCCCTGAGTATGAATTCTGTGGCCCTGAGTAACAATTCTGTGTCTGTGCGAGTAACAATTCTGTGTCTGTGCAAGTAACAATTTTGTGTCTGTGCGAGTAACAATTCTCTGGCACTCAGTAACAATTCTGTCTGTCCCTGAGTAACAATTCTCTGGCACTCAGTAACAATTCTGTCTGTCCCTGAGTAACAATTCTCTGGCACTCAGTAACAATTCTGTCTGTCCCTGAGTATGAATTCTGTGGCCCTGAGTAACAATTCTGTGTCTGCGCGAGTAACAATTCTGTGTCTGTGCAAGTAACAATTTTGTGTCTGTGCGAGTAACAATTCTCTGGCACTCAGTAACAATTCTGTCTGTCCCTGAGTAACAATTCTCTGGCACTCAGTAACAATTCTGTCTGTCCCTGAGTAACAATTCTCTGGCACTCAGTAACAATTCTGTCTGTCCCTGAGTATGAATTCTGTGGCCCTGAGTAACAATTCTGTGTCTGTGCGAGTAACAATTCTGTGTCTGTGCAAGTAACAATTTTGTGTCTGTGCGAGTAACAATTCTCTGGCACTCAGTAACAATTCTGTCTGTCCCTGAGTAACAATTCTCTGGCACTCAGTAACAATTCTGTCTGTCCCTGAGTAACAATTCTCTGGCACTCAGTAACAATTCTGTCTGTCCCTGAGTAACAATTCTCTGGCACTCAGTAACAATTCTGTCTGTCCCTGAGTAACAATTCTCTGGCGCTCAGTAACAATTCTGTCTGTCCCTGAGTATGAATTCTGTGGCCCTGAGTAACAATTCTGTGTCTGTGCGAGTAACAATTCTGTGTCTGTGCAAGTAACAATTTTGTGTCTGTGCGAGTAACAATTCTCTGGCACTCAGTAACAATTCTGTCTGTCCCTGAGTAACAATTCTCTGGCACTCAGTAACAATTCTGTCTGTCCCTGAGTAACAATTCTCTGGCACTCAGTAACAATTCTGTCTGTCCCTGAGTATGAATTCTGTGGCCCTGAGTAACAATTCTGTGTCTGCGCGAGTAACAATTCTGTGTCTGTGCAAGTAACAATTTTGTGTCTGTGCGAGTAACAATTCTCTGGCACTCAGTAACAATTCTGTCTGTCCCTGAGTAACAATTCTCTGGCACTCAGTAACAATTCTGTCTGTCCCTGAGTAACAATTCTCTGGCACTCAGTAACAATTCTGTCTGTCCCTGAGTAACAATTCTCTGGCACTCAGTAACAATTCTGTCTGTCCCTGAGTAACAATTCTCTGGCACTCAGTAACAATTCTGTCTGTCCCTGAGTAACAATTCTCTGGCACTCAGTAACAATTCTGTCTGTCCCTGAGTAACAATTCTGTCTGTCCCTGAGAATGAATTCTGTGGCCCTGAGTAAGAATTCTCTGGCACTCAGTAACAATTCTGTCTGTCCCTGAGTAACAATTCTCTGGCACTCAGTAACAATTCTGTCTGTCCCTGAGTAAAAATTCTGTGGCCCTAATAACGTTTCTGTGGCCCTAAGTAACAATTCTCTGGCACTGAGTAACAATTCTGTCTGTCCCTGAGTATGAATTCTGTGGCCCTAACTAGCGTTTCTTTGTCCCTAAATAACGATTCTGTGGCCCTCATTAACAAGTCTGTGTCCCTGAGTAATGGTTCTCTGTCCCTAAGTAACTTCTCTCTGTCCCCAATTCTCGTTTCTGTGGCCCTAACTCTGTCCCTGTCCCTAGTACAGAGCGGTCTGCCTCTGTTCAATGACTGCAGGCAAATGAAGATTTCCAAAATGGCCGCTATATATACCTCGACCATTACACAGTGCTGGCTGGCTGGCTGCTGATTGGCTGATGCGATCACATGTCGTTGAGGAATGCATTATGGGGCAGCGCGCCTTGTCTGCGCGCCTTCCCCGACATCCCCGCTCCGTCGCCGCACATGTCAGCCGCCATTTTCGGAAAAATTTCGATTCGCGCGTCCGAATTAGGCTGTTTTTCGGATTCGGCACGAATCGAAATTTTTCCGATATTCGACTCGAATTCCACTTCGGATACTTCGATTCGCTCATCTCTAGTTGAAACCATAAGTTTTACTATTGTAGTTGTATTTGCACGTTTCCCCTGCATGAGAACCAGGTATTTGTGCTCTCTTTGCTCTGCTTGCATTGTATTTCAATACATATTATTGTGCCAGAAATGCAGGGGAATATAATGATCAACCCATGGTTGCCAAATTTTAGTATATTTCACAACTCTATCGTGTAACACCACTTTGATTTTTGTATGCATGCCACATTTTTTTTCAAATGCTTTTAGGTGCATTTGTATGCATTCAGGTGCATTTAGCCATTTATTTATTTAATTGAGCAAAGTTTTAATTTATTCTGGCCATTGAAATGAATAAATGCTCAATTGCTAAACACCTAGCACTTAGGTATGTTTAGACACGTCTAGCCATGTTTTGGCATTTTGTTATGCAGTTGCTCCAGAGCTTAGTAAATATGCAGAAGCCCTGCTGACCTTCTTCACCCAATCATGTGCAAGCAAAAATGCTGTTTTTTTTTCCTTGCATGTGATTGGATATTTTTTGTAAAGTGAAGCTTTACCTCATTTAATTTGTTCAATGTTGATAAATGTAAGGCTATGCACTTGGGGGCTAAGAATATGCATGCATCATACATACTAGGGGGGTATAACTGGGGGAATCAATGGTGGAGAAGGATCTGGGAGTTCTGGTAGATCACAAGCTTAATAATGACATGCAATGCCAAACTTTTCTAAAGAAAGCAAAATCCTCTCTTGTATTAAAAGAGGTATAGACTCCAGAGAGAGATATCATATTACCCCGGTACAAATCATTAGTAAGACCTCATCTGGAATATGCAGTTCAAGTTTGGGCACCAGTTCACAAAAAGAACACTGGGGAACTGGAGAAAGTACAGAGAAGGACAACCAAACTGATAAGAGGCATGGAGGAGCTCAGCTATGAGGAAAGATTAGAGGAACTGAATGTATTCTGTCTTGAGAAGAGGAGATTAAGGGGGGATATGATCAACATGTATAAATACATCAGTGGTTTATATAGTGAACTCGGTGTAGAGCTATTCACCCTGAGGTCATCACAGAGGACAAGGGCGCACTCTTTACATCTGGAGAAAAAGAAATTTAATCTCCAAACACGGAAAGGTTTCTTCACAGTGAGAGCTGTGAAAATGTGGAATAGACTCCCTCAAGAGTTGGTTCTGGCCAGCTCAGTGGATTACTTTAAAAAAGGCCTGGATTCTTTCTTAGATAGACAAAATATAACTGAATACTAACATTTATAGGTAAAGTTGATCTAGGAATATCCAATTGCTTCTTGGGAGATCAGGAAGGTTTTTTTTTCCTTCCTCTGGATTAACTGTGGGTAAAGGATTAGAACTTTTTTTCTCTTAATGGTTGAACTGGATGGACTTTTGTCTTTTTTCAGCCAGACTAACTATGTAGCTGTGTAATGTTCTATGCTCTAGAGCAACTGCACTTTGCAAAGTGAACATTCTATTTATATTTAGAAAATGAACCCCTATGTGTGCATGGACATTTACTGGATAGTAGCTAAAACTGGAGCACTCAGAATCTGGAGCAGCTGTGCTTTGGTAGCCAATCATCTTCTAATGCCAGCTTGTTCACTTATGCTTTGACAATAAAACCTGGAATCTGACTGGTTTATAGGCAGAACTGCACCAGATTTTGCACCATGCAGTTTTAGTAAATAACCCCCGTAGGCTTTTACTGATGCACTTTTAGGGGCTTAGGCAAAAAAAAAACCCTGAAAGCCCCAAAAATGTCATTTTAGGAGCAGCAGCGTGTACGAGGCCTAAACAGGAGTCATAAAACTCTTTGCAAACTAAGCCCAGGTAAATTAGCTCATCTTTATTGGCCATCCCTTATATGAGTAGGTACCTCTCTGTTTGAATACAACATTTTGTTTGCTAATGCTTTTATGCAATAATTGTTCTCTTTGACAGAACCTAATAGAAGAATGCTTTCAATTGTTATTTGTAAAATATCTACATTTGCATATAAATGAATTTTTTAAGCAAGTGAAAGAGAGGTAAAATTGTTAGAAGCTTTTTTCCTCATCCAACAAATTTATCCATTACAGGCAAAACAATAAACAAGTGTTGTTGGAAAAGGAAGTGTGACATAAAAAGCAAAAATGGCACATAAATTATAATAACGCATACATTGAATATACAGCTTTTTGTTTATAAATGACATCCAGTGAAAGAATTTGGATTCTTAATATTTATTTTACTCTGCATGACTAAAAAATCACTTATTGTGAAAAAAAATTATTATTGTGTGTAGTTGGTTTATGTTCTGCCGAAAAGACTGAAGTTCCTTTTATGTTGCAGAGATGCATATTTATGTATAGCGTATCATAATTCTGCTATATAGCAAAATAAGCATTATTTAGCATAATGTTATACATAAATACCTACGTGTTTTACTTACGGGTATGGATGAGCCAATGGTCTGATCTGAATCTAGCTTGAAAGCGAACTTTTGCCCATCCAGTCCCATGTTCAGTTGAATCAAATCATCTAAAGAAGCTGTATTTCTATCGCTCCTATATATGACTGTTTCCTGCTACCAATGGTTTCTAAAGCCAAAGCCAGCCATTGACAGATCAAAATTTGGCCACTTCAGCAGGAACTTCAGTACAACCAGCCTGTTTATTTTTTGCTATCACCGCCCCCACTAGCAGTGATCATTGTATTCTGATGGCAGGGAAAAAAACTCACTGTCAGAATACAACAGCACAGCGGGAAGGATTCCCAAATCAACAAATATTGTGTTGATGGGGGAATAGAGCAATTTTCTTTTCTTCAATTCGTGGTTGAAGGAAAGAACATTGCATAATCTTTGGCCAAACTAAGGAAGTCACCACCACATTGACTTGCATGTCTGAGAATCCCATATAAGCAAAAGGGCGGGAAAAGTGTTAACATCACAACCCAAATAAGGCCACTTTTTAATTGTCAAAACCTGTAGGGTTGATTTACTAAAGGTAAATAGACTAAACCTTTGCATAGTTTAATGAGATGAAGCTCTGCAGACTTCCATCATCCAATCATGTGTAATAAAAATGCTGAAACAATTCACAAAGCGGTATCTTGTTGCATCCAAGTATGCAAAGCGTTTTAAAAACAAAATGCTGGCATGAGTTATTTTATTAAGTCATATGGTATTTTAGTAGTGAAAGCATATGGTAATGTAAAGAGTCATCAGCTGTCAGCGAGTTACCCTTTGATTGCTGGCAATGAAAAAATGAAGAAAAGAAAAATTAAGAAAACAGACGGCTTTTTAAATATAGCATGGGGTCCCGCCAAAATCCATAACAGACCCTTATCCAAGCATGCAGCCCGGCAGGTCAGGAAGGGGGGGGGTGACCTAGTACCCTCCTCCTCCTGAACATACTAGGCCATGTGTCCTCAACATGGGGGGATGCTTTGGGGCAGGGGGGCTTACCCCCTCTTCCCAACAAAGTGAAAATGTTAAACTCTCCTGCGCATAAGTGCCGAGACCCAAGACCGTTCTACTATGTGAGTGTTAAGAGGTAAAAGAGCAGATATGTAAAGCCTTGCTGCTCTCTCAAATGACTGGGGTGGTCCAGATAACAACTGTAAAAAGACAGAGAGTGCACCAGCCTAGTGCATTATCCCTAGGTAAGTTTATTAAAATGAATATGAAATCATAATCACAAACAATATGTAAAAGATTGCATATCGAGTTGCAGCTTATTGGTGCAATAAATGATGAGACCCTGTGGACTCATGATAGAAGCCATCCAGAAACCAAAGAATGACTTACGCTTTTTGGGGTAACCCTCTTCCTCTTCCCCACAACCCTGTCTGGTGGTTGTGGGGGTCTGTGGGTGGGGGGTTTATTGGAATATGGAAGCCTCCTTTAACAAGGGGGTACCCAGATCCCACCCCCTCATGTGAATGAGTATGGGGTACATGGCACCCCTACTTATTCACCAAAAAATTCTTCAGTGTAAAAAAACACAGTAGGCAACACCAGCCGTGGTCTGAGGATCCCCTTGTTGAAGAGGGCTTCCACATTCTGATAAGCCCCTCACCTGCAGACCTCCACAACCACCGGCCATGGTTATGGAGAAGAGGCCCTTGTCCCCAATCAACAGGGGGACAAGGTGCTTTGAGGGGGAAGCAGGGCCCCCATTGCCCCAAAGCACCCCTCATGTTGAGGACATGTGGCCTGATATGGTTCAGGGAGGGGAGGCGCTTGCTCTTCCTCCTCCCTTTTTTCTGACCTGTCAGGCTGCATGCTCATTAAGGGTTCGGTATGGATTTTGGTGGGACCCCATGTCATTTTTTTTTGAGGGGGAGGCCTGGGGGTTCCCCTCAAAATTCATACTAGACCTTAAGGGCCTGATATGGATGGGGGGAGCCCATGCCATTTTGTTTCTTAATTTTTATTTGCCGGCAATTCTTTTTTTTACATCCAGTTGACAGCTGATGACCCAATTATCAATAAGGACACGGCAGCCGCCTGCTCCTTAACAACCATGACAGTTACTGGTTGTTAAGGATACTTGTGACTGCCCTCTCATTAACAACCAGTACATACAGCATGCCTCAACCACTATTTAATTACAGCGTGCATTTAATTATTTATTTCCTTTTGTGAATTGATTTTAAGGTTTTTTTATGCAGTATTTACTAGAGATGAGCGAATCGAACTAGGCGAACCGGAATTCGAGTCGAATTTCAGGAAATATTCGATTCGTGTCGAAACCGAAATTTTGCCTACTTCGGGTGCGCGAATCGAACATTTCCCGATCAGCCGGCAAAAGTGTCCCTGCAGTGAGCTCCGCTATTTCTGACAGTTCTCTGACAGAAGGAACACATGTTTAGCGGTTGAAACATTGTATCTATTAGTTTACATTTAGGATACAGATGTTTCAACCACTGTACATGTGAAGAAGTTGTGAGAGAACTGTCAGAAATAGAGGAACTCTGCACATACACTTTTTGCCGGCTTGGAATTATTCTTCTTTTCATCCTACTTCTTCTTCTTCTTCATCCTCAGAAGAAGAGGATGAGGATGAGGATGAAGAAGAAGAAGAAGAAGAAGAAGAAGAAGTAGGATGAAAAGAAGAATAATTCCAAGCCGGCAAAAAGTGTATGTGCAGAGTTCCTCTATTTCTGACAGTTCTCTCACAGCTTCTTCACATGTACAGCGGTTGAAACATCTGTATCCTAAATGGAAACTAATAGATACAATTTGTATCTATTAGTTTCCATTTAGGATACAGATATTTCAACCGCTGTACATGTGAAGAAGCTGTGAGAGAACTGTCAGAAATAGAGGAACTCTGCACATACACTTTTTGCCGGCTTGGAATTATTCTTCTTTTCATTCTTCTTCTTCTTCCTCATCCTCATCCTCATCCTCATCCTCTTCTTCTGAGGATGAGGATGAAGAAGAAGAAGAAGTAGGATGAAAAGAAGAATAATTCCAAGCCGGCAAAAAGTGTATGTGCAGAGTTCCTCTATTCTGCAGATACACTTAGAGGAGCTCTGCAGATACACTTAGAGGAGCTCTGCACATACACTTTTTGCCGGCTTGGAATTAATCTTATTTTCATCCTACTTCTTCTTCTTCTTCTTCTTCATCCTCATCCTCAGAAGAAGAAGAGGATGAGGATGAGGATGAAGAAGAAGAAGAAGAAGAAGTAGGATGAAAATAAGAATAATTCCAAACCGGAAAAAAGTGTATGTGCAGAGCTCCTCTAAGTGTATCTGCAGAGCTCCTCTAAGTGTATCTGCAGAATAGAGGAACTCTGCACATACACTTTTTGCCGGAAACCGCTGTATGGAGTGAATGTCCCAGAACTGTCAGAAATAGACTATTTATGACAGTTCTGGGACATTCACTGCATACAGCTGTTTTAACCGCTGTATGGAGGGAATGTCATGGAACTGTCAGAAATAGACTATTAATGACAGTTCTGGGACTGTCCTTCAATGCAGCGGTTGAAACATTGTATGTATTTGTTTCCATAAATGGATCCATTTATGGAAACAAATACATACAATGTTTCAACCGCTGTATGGAAGGACAGTCCCACAACTGTCATTAATAGTCTATTTCTGACAGTTCCATGACATTCCCTCCATACAGCGGTTAAAACAGCTGTATGGAGTGAATGTCCCAGATCTATCAGAAATAGACTATTTATGACAGTTCTGGGACATTCACTGCATACAGCTGTTTTAACCGCTGTATGGAGGGAATGTCATGGAACTGTCAGAAATAGACTATTAATGACAGTTGTGGGACTGTCCTTCAATGCAGCGGTTGAAACATTGTATGTATTTGTTTCCATAAATGGATCCATTTTATGGAAACAAATACATACAATGTTTCAACAGCTGCATGGAAGGACAGTCCCAGAACTGTCATTAATAGTCTATTTCTGACAGTTCCATGACATTCCCTCCATACAGCGGTTAAAACAGCTGTATGAAGTGAATGTCCCAGATCTATCAGAAATAGACTATTTATGACAGTTCTGGGACATTCACTCCATACAGCTGTTTTAACCGTTGTATGGAGGGAATGTCATGGAACTGTCAGAAATAGACTATTAATGACAGTTGTGGGACTGTCCTTCCATACAGCGGTTGAAACATTGTATGTATTTGTTTCCATAAATGGATCCATTTATGGAAACAAATACATACAATGTTTCAACCGCTGTATGGAAGGACAGTCCCACAACTGTCATTAATAGTCTATTTCTGACAGTTCCATGACATTCCCTCCATACAGCGGTTAAAACAGCTGTATGGAGTGAATGTCCCAGATCTATCAGAAATAGACTATTTATGACAGTTCTGGGACATTCACTGCATACAGCTGTTTTAACCGCTGTATGGAGGGAATGTCATGGAACTGTCAGAAATAGACTATTAATGACAGTTCTGGGACTGTCCTTCAATGCAGCGGTTGAAACATTGTATGTATTTGTTTCCATAAATGGATCCATTTATGGAAACAAATACATACAATGTTTCAACCGCTGCATGGAAGGACAGTCCCAGAACTGTCATTAATAGTCTATTTCTGACAGTTCCATGACATTCCCTCCATACAGCGGTTAAAACAGCTGTATGGAGTGAATGTCCCAGATCTATCAGAAATAGACTATTTATGACAGTTCTGGGACATTCACTGCATACAGCTGTTTTAACCGCTGTATGGAGGGAATGTCATGGAACTGTCAGAAATAGACTATTAATGACAGTTCTGGGACTGTCCTTCCATGCAGCGGTTGAAACATTGTATGTATTTGTTTCCATAAATGGATCCATTTATGGAAACAAATACATACAATGTTTCAACCGCTGCATGGAAGGACAGTCCCAGAACTGTCATTAATAGTCTATTTCTGACAGTTCTATGACATTCCCTCCATACAGCGGTTGAAACCGCTGTATGGAGTGAATGTCCCAGAACTGTCAGAAATAGACAGAAACTGTCACAGAACTGTCCTTCTTCTCATCCTTCTCCTTCTTCTCATCCTTCTTCTCATCCTTCTTCTCATCCTTCTCCTTCTTCTCATCCTTCTCCTTCTTCTCATCCTTCTCCTTCTGCTCATCCTTCTTCTCATCCTTCTCCTTCTTCTCATCCTTCTCCTTCTCCTTCTTCTCATCCTTCTCCTTCTCCTTCTTCTCATCCTTCTCCTTCTCATCCTTCTCCTTCTCCTTCTCATCCTTCTCCTTCTTCTCATCCTTCTCCTTCTTCTCATCCTTCTCCTTCTCCTTCTTCTCATCCTTCTCCTTCTCCTTCTCATCCTTCTCCTTCTTCTCATCCTTCTCCTTCTCCTCATCCTTTTTCTTCTCATCCTTCTCCTTCTCCTTCTTCTCATCCTTCTCCTTCTTCTCATCCTTCTCCTTCTTCTCATCCTTCTCCTTCTTCTCATCCTTCTCCTTCTTCTCCTTCTTCTCATCATTCTCCTTCTTCTCATCCTTCTCCTTCTTCTCATCCTTCTCATCCTTCTTCTCATCCTTCTTCTTCTCATCCTTCTCCTTCTTCTCATCCTTCTCCTTCTCCTTCTTCTCATCCTTCTCCTTCTTCTCATCCTTCTCCTTCTTCTCATCCTTCTCCTTCTCATCCTTCTCCTTCTTCTCTTCCTTCTCCTTCTTCTCATCCTTCTCCTTCTTCTCATCCTTCTTCTTCTCATCCTTTTCCTTCTTCTCATCCTTCTTCTTCTCATCCTTCTTCTTCTCATCCTTCTCCTTCTCATCCTTCTCTTTCTTCTCATCCTTCTCCTTCTCCTTCTTCTCATCCTTCTCCTTCTTCTCATCCTTCTCCTTCTTCTCATCCTTCTCCTTATTCTCAGCCTTCTTCTTCTCATCCTTCTCCTTCTCATCCTTCTCCTTCTCATCCTTCTCCTTCTTCTCATCCTTCTCCTTCTTCTCATCCTTCTCCTTCTCCTTCTTCTCATCCTTCTCCTTCTCCTTCTTCTCATCCTTCTCCTTCTCCTTCTTCTCATCCTTCTCCTTCTTCTCATCCTTCTCCTTCTTCTCATCCTTCTCCTTCTCCTTCTTCTCATCCTTCTCCTTCTTCTCATCCTTCTCCTTCTCCTTCTCCTTCCTCATCTCCAAGGGCATTTAAATTAAAGGTACAGTGTTCTGCACTAATTTAAAGGCTCTCTGAAGCCTAGAAACCCTTTAAATAAGTCATCTTCGTAGCGGAGAAATTCGCATCGAATCGAATTTCACACTGGAATTCGCCGAATCAGCCGAATCGAATTTTTCATTTCTTCGCTCATCTCTAGTATTTACCAAGCATTTATTGGTATTTGCAGTTAATACCACATACTAGCAATAGCGAGTCGGCATTTTCAGCATCGCATGCAATATGTGGTTACCTGACTGACATAATGCATGCGATAACCTTTAGTGAATTGTCCCCACAGTTATTTTATTTTACATGTGTGTGGTTTGGGTATTTTTTGCAAAGTGCAACTTCATCTCATCTACTAAGCTCTAGAGCAAATGCCCTTGAAGAGTGCAACTGCCCTTTCAAAGTGAATAGTCTATTTGTATTTAGTAAATCAACCCGTTTGTGTTTTCTGTACTGCTTATAGTTATCTTGTGAATGAGTAGGGTTACTATGTAAAGGAAGGGTGGGTGGGGGGGTTATGCCTAATCTTCTAGTACCTGGTTCCAGGGGTACTAATGTGTAGGCAAAATAACAAAAAATATTTAGTACATCTCCCAAATGCATACAAATGTCCCTATTTTTTTCTCCAATTCAGTTGTTTATATTAAGATGATGAGAGGGAAGATGTTTTGTAGTCCAAATCAGGAGTGTGCAGTCTAGAGTGTCCAGGTGCTCCTTCAAAGATACAGCACGATGAGGGAGTGGTGGGAAAATGACCTGCTGATCTTGTAAGAATCTAGTGTCAAATAACGAATGAAAATCTCACACAATATTATCATTCTTCCCCTGCTATCATCTGTGAATTATAACCCCCCCTCCTCTTTTCTTGGAGATGGGAATAGTGGAAGGGTTTGTATTCCCAATCAGGAAAGCAGTTTAGGGCCACAAGGTTGCTCCCCCATAGTTACAGAGCTGAGAGTCTCTAGGATAGGAAGTGTGTTACTGGCAGGATCACCAGGTAAAAAAACAATGCCACCACATCTAAGGACTGGTAAGCTACAATATAAAAGATTTTTTTTGGCAACCCATTCATATTAATGCATTCCTAGTGCATCAAAGTAAACAAAACAATTGCATGAACTATTTTTGGAAATGCAGTACACCACAACACCTTGTAGTATATTACTTTGTGCTGTAGTGCAATGCAATGCAGGGGCATTTTAAAGTTTGCTGGAGTGTCATTAACAATAATCAGCATATGTAGGCTCCTTTACCACTTACAGTAGTTGTTACCAGACCCCTGAAAAGCATTATGCAGTGAATTAATTTTCAGAGGGTGTTAAAGGAGACAATTTTACATTGTGGGACCATGCTGTATGTGTAAGCCAAGAGTTTGACTTGTGGTTACAGCGTGGTCACATTCACTTGCATGGGAGAATTTGACAGGAGGCACCCCCTGTGAAATTCTGCATGTAGTGTTAAAACTGCTGCATCACTAGGCAAAGCACTATGTCCGCTTGTAGTTTTTTCTTTTTACTGCCCCCTGGCCGACCTTGTGAAAGGGGCCTAAATCCCATCATACATGGATCGAAATGTGCATAGCTCAGCAGAGACCAGCTGAATCTTGATCCATGTATGGGCAAGGTGGTTGTACAACAGTCAATCTACCAATTAATTTCTGTTCTAACCACCCTGTCAGATTTTTGCTGCTCAATCAGCTTTGCTGGCTATAGCCTGTAGCACTGATCAGTGTATTCTGATGGAGCAAGGGAGTCTTCCTGCTTTCACAATACAAAGGATCAGCGGGGAGGATTCCCCATCTACCTTGAATGTATGGATGGGAGTCCTTTTTCTTATGCTCAACCCACTGATTGAATGAAAAAAATGAATCATCTATGGGCTGCTTAACATACAGTACCAATGTGCAGTCCCTCAGTACAACAACATGAACCTGACCTGAATGTAAAAATATTTAAAATATTTATTAAAAAAAAACATGGTTGACTAACAAACATCACCTAAATGACATGTTCAGTGTGTAAATCCTTTTACTCTGACATAAAAGAGATGTATTGCTCTATATTATCTCTAGGGCATAACTGATCACTTTCCCAGGTGAATGCCATTAAAGAGAATAACATTTTCAAAGAAACGACAAGAGTTAAAAATACATGCTTTTTTATTAATAATTAAGGTGACCCTACAGCCCTGCACCTGTTTGTGACAGTGAAATGCTAAAACTAAGTAAGACTTAATTATTTTCTCCTGCCGGGTGAAAATGCACATGCAAATCTATGCAAATCTCTCTCTTTTTACCTTAGCAAATGACTTGAGAATGGCAGTGTCACTTAACAAGTGCTATTTAACAGATGGTTGATCATTCCCTTTATGTGTTTGAGAGCAACCAAAGCTGCTACTGGGTCTTTTTCAGAGTGCATAAAAAGATTATGGGAAGTTTAACATCAATTGATAACTAAAGGAATGCATAGTCACTGTTTAATTTCATGTTATATATGGTAAAATTAGACTCAAAAGGGCTTTAAATCAATGTGAAAAATAGGAGACAATATCTAAGATTTTAAAGCTAAATAAATAGTATGAATAGATCTAAAATTTGGTTAAGGTCTCATGTACACTGCAGAGGATAAACTCACGTTTAGGAGCTGTTCAGCGTTATTTTTGGCAGCCCCTGAACTCTCCCCAATGTACGCATCTTAGTTTACAGTTGTTTACAAGCATTTGAGTTTACAGTCGTTTTTTTTAACGCAGAAAACTTGCGTTCAGCAGCGGATTTTATCGTTTCAAACACAAAATGCTTGTAAACACTTGTAAACGCGGCAAATCGCGTTTATAAGCATTTGCGTTTGAATTTCTTTTTAACTCTTCCAGTTCCGGATGCTGTCCAGAGCCATTTTTCATCATGAAAAATGCATGCAAAGCGTTTTCAAGGTACTCAAATGGACAAAACACTGAACACAGGATGTTCCCACCAAGCTTGTCACACATTATAATGCCAATTCACACCTTAGACCTATCCCACCCTTGGAAACAAAAGATATGTTAATGACCATTCACACCTCAAATTCCTCATGAGTACCCCCTGCCAGGTGGCCTGAATGACTCACTCCACCAGACACCTTTCCCACCCTTGGAAACAAAAGAAATGTTAACGAGCAACTTACAACTAAGCTAATTTCAACACATACTGCTGTCTCTGCTTCTACTCTCTGTATTTCTCTGAAACAGTTAATAATTTACCACCGTTCAGTGCATTCTTGACATTTTGGAGGTTCTCCTGTGCCTATCTTTAAAAAAACACTTCTAAACACAAACAAACATAAACACGCATAAACACATTATGCCAACGCGGCTAAACAGACATTTTTAACCTACATTTTCCAGCAGTCAGTTTCCATCGTTCAGAAGTGTCCTGTGTACATGAGGCCTTAGACTGAATTAAATCAATACAACCTCAGGCTTCTAAAACAAATAAAGAAACAAACAAAGAAACAAAAAAAGACTTCAGCCCAATCAGTACACTTAGACTGCATTCACACCTGGGTGTTTCCTAAACGCGAAACAAAACACACAAAAATGTACGTTTTGTCTCCCTTTTTGGAAACACACTGCAATGATGGGTCACACTTGGGGTGCCATTAATTGGTAATGGCACCCAAAGTACAGGTAGCAGATGTTTGCTTTGTCATTCGTTTAGAACGGAACAAAAGGTGCTAAAGAAAAAGATATACCTGTGCTCAAGTCTCAATAGTTTCTACATGCATATAACCCATCAGGTGCTAAAAGGGGTGTGACCACATGTTAACACTAAAAGTTCTGGATGAACCCTCTGGATACTGCTATATATCATTTCTAGCAATCTTTGCTATGAAAAAACAGGAATTTTTAGTTCACACATATTGTAATACATGTTTAAGATGGCTAACTGCGTCAAAATGGCCTCTATGGTCAGTCTCGAACCTGCAAAATGCAAATGCTACAGTGGATATGGTGCCAATATGGGGCAGATAGACACAAGCTAGGGGAAAGCTACAGCTTTAGGTCTGGCCACTGACCTACAATACAATAGAGTCACCATGCGTTCCACTAAGCTTCCTGAAGATGCCAGATTGGTGAAACATGTAGAGGCAGAGTGTTGCGTCCAGCCACATACGGGTCCGTTGACGTCACATCAGCTTCCGGTTAATTGAATGCATGCCAACTCTATTGCATGAGCGGCGATAACTGTACTGAACTGGGTGTATTAGTGCTGAGGATTGGGCACCAACTAATGTGAGTGCATTTTTGTAATTTTTATCCACTTTTACAATAAATATACTACACTATGAGACATTTCTAAAACCTTGGGGACACAAAGCGCATTAGACTTTTTTTAAATTAAGAGGTTATGGGTGGTTGGTGAGTGCAATCTATTGGCATACGGTGGTGGAGCACAAAAATGATTTGCATGAAGCAATTTATTAGGCACCAGAAGATTATGCACTGTTTCTGATCCACAATTTTTGGTGTGGGACTTTTATTTTTGGACTTGCTGATTTATATTTAACACTATGTGTTTTTTTGTTTTTATTTGTTATTGCAGCCAAAATATTGTTTGTTTAGCATGCATGTGAAGCACCATACCTTACTTTAAATATTTTGTTCACAAGATATACCTGTGCTCAAATCCCAATAGGTTGTTCATGTATATAATGCAGGTAGCAGACGCATGTTTTGCCACATGACAAAACATGCTACAAATATGCCAAAAAACCCTCTAAAAAAATGTCTGACTTTCCATGACCGATAGGGCAGTCCATTTAAGTGAATGGGCAGCCCTAGGTGTGACACATATCAATGTTCGAAAAACATGCAAAAGAACACAAACTAGAATGTGTATTACTGCTATGCTCTGGTGTGAATGGGACCTTAAAGATTATCAGTTTACGTACGCTTTAATTTTATTTTTTGTTATGTATTATGAACTACTCTGTAGGCTAAAGTGAAACTAACATCCACAAATACTCATCTCCACTTTAGCAAAGCAATGTCCTCAAGCTCCCTCAGCAGTGCTGACATCTTCTGATGGTCTTCTTCTTGGTCAAATATATTCATCCATTTATATTGGCCAAGACATGATGATAACTCCTGAGCATGTGCACAGGAGTGAATTCATACTGCTTGCCGAGAAAATACACTGAGCTGAGCATTCACAGCTCAGTGTATAGTCTAGAGAATATTGCAATCATCAAGATAAGAAGCCTTTATTGCAAAAGAGACATAAGGGTTGATTTACTAAAGGCAAACAGGCTTTAGGCCTCTTGAGAATGTCAGGACGACAAAACATGTTAGGGAAGAGTAGGAAGTGATGTCATACTAAGAAAAAAAAACATAATTGCACAGCTTTTGATTTGATGAAGATAAAATTAATTTATATGGGAAATGCTTTAATTTAAAAAAAATGTTTCAGCTTTAGGTTAGCCAAAGGATATCACTTAAATTGGCCACAGACCGATCAAAATTCAAACCCTGCTAAACCAGTCAGATTTCAATCAGTGTGTAGACATCCCTGCTTGAGCAAAGTTGATCATTTGATCAAATTTTCTCAAAGATTAACATTTTTATTGATTAGCAGCTGTAGCCAATTAGCTCCAGCCATTGATCAGTGTATCTGCCTTAGACTACAAACTTTTACATGCACAAAAAACAGATAACTAAATAGGTATACATATACAGTACCATGTAGATAGATAGATAGATAGATAGATAGATAGATAGATAGATAGATAGATAGATCATCTGTTCAGGTGTATTACAATCCTTATTCAGCTAGAAATGATAGCTAAGTGAAGCCTGTAAGAATTTAAAGAAACATGACAGGGCTGTGTCATATCCTATCCCTCCTATCTATGCAATCCTTGTTTTTATTGGACTTGGTGCTGGCAAAGTTTGTATAATCAGATCATAACTCACAGCTGGGGAGCATTTTATTCAATAGTTCAAAGCTTGACACGGATGCCAGGCGAGCAGATGCCTGTGAAGAAGTTAGCATAGGGTAATCCCTTTGAGAATTTAAATAATTCAGTAGGCTTCTTCAAGTTGAACTTTGAAGAACTAGGTTATTGTTTTTTTGAATTTTTCATGTGCGCTGTACAAGGACATCTCAAGAAATGATCGGGTAATTTCATTAATGTAACATATGACTGCAATCCTTTCTTTTATTTACCTGTTCTGTTGGTTTAGCAACACGACCTACGATGGCATTTATAATCAGTATCAATAAGTCTTTGTTGGACACAAACTGGAAACAATCACCATTATCAGAGCACATTCTATACGGTTTAAAATTTTTCTTTGTTTTGGGGGGAGATGTATGCAATGCTGCAGATTACATTACTGTAATGTGGATTCAATTGGAGCAGCAATGTTACTGTCCATATCGTAAAAGCATACGTTGGTGCTTTCCAATAAGAAAATATCAGAAGTTAATTGAAAAATCATTGAAATAGATGGTTTAACCACCTGCGGTTCGGGGCTTTTTTACAATTTTTTTACACAAAAAACTGCTATTTTTGCTAGAAAATAGCTTAGAACCCACAAACATTATATATTTTCTAAAGGCAGAGGCCCTGGAAAATAAAATGGGGATTGATGCCATTTTTTTGTCACATGATATTTGTACAGTCATTAAACAAATGCAAATTTTTAAGGAAAAACACACAAAAATGAATTTTAGTGCACATAAACATAATATAATGCTTAGTGTTTTGTAAACATTTTAGACATTTCAAGACTCAAAATTGTGCACATTCATGAAAAGGTGACAAACTGTGGTACCTAAAATTCATAGGAGATGCTGTTAACCTCCCTAGCGGTCTGATTATGTCGGTATTTCTGTGCTCAAAGCGTTACATTATTTTGCATGGAAATATGTTGTTTTTTTATTGTAGGCCTGTAATTCTTAGGAATAACTTACTGAAATCTGTCCGAACAAGAGTCTAGTAAGTATCCCAGGTATGATAAAATTTGAAACACAAAATCATAAATTATAATTTAATAAATAATCATAAAAATAATAATATAATAATAATACATTTAATTCAAAAATGTAATCAAACAAAAAAATCTGAAATTAGAAATAGAGCGCCAAGTTCACACATCACTGAGCTTAGTCGCAACATCGTTTTCAGTGTCTGATGATGAATTTCCCCACAAATCATTATCACTCAATTCTGCAAGTGATTCTAATTTACTATCGCTGTTCTCTAGCTGGTCTAAAACTACTTTTGACTTAAAGGGATGCTTTTTGGACGCCATGGACGTTTCTCATTTTCCAGGCAGAAAGAACAGGCAGGGCACAGGACAAAGCACTAGGGACAAAATGTATGTGAAATGCTTTGGTACAGTAATGTTATACTATGGGAGTTTAGTGTATTGAGTGAATGTCACTTTTAAAATTTTTGAATTTCCCGCCGGCTCTGTCCCCCGTATGTCCCGACGTCGCAGGGAACGGAACCCGGAAGACGGATGCTGGCATCGGCTGGAGGAGATGGCCGACGACACTGCAGGGGGGACATCGCAGGAGCGAAGGACAAGGTAAGTGCTGGAGGGAATCCCTGAGCAACTCTTCAGGGTAATCCCGAATGTAGCTCAGGGTTACCGCATTTGGTACTAAAAATTAAGCCAGAGTTACACTCGGGAATACCGCCGGGGGGATTAAAACTTTTAAAAGTTATCATGGTAGAGTTAATCATAAATAATGGTCCCAAAATGATTACTTTCACTCTGATGTTTGCAGCAATACCTCACAAGTGGGGTGTAATTGCTCTTTATATTTGTATGTGGGACCTAAGCTCATGTTTGCATTTGCATGTATGTGCGGGGTTGGGGGATGGGGTACATTTACATTTTTAAATTATTTTTATTTTTTTTTACACTTTTTTTCATTTACTTTATTTTATCACAAGAAAGCTAATAAGCTCCCTATGCGATTGTTTTGGTCAGGTTATAGGTACTCTTTATTGAGACCTCAGGGGTCTATTAGACCTCCAATGTCTTCCCTGCCCTCCAAAGCAGCTAATAAAGCACTGGCTGTGCCTGATTAGATACTGCTCTGGCTGTAGCAGCCAGGGAATGACAGCTCTGAAAAAGTGATAAATCCTGTACCAAAGTGAATAACAATAAAGTGTAGCGCAACAAACTAATATTTCATATAAAAATAAATAAAAAACAGTGATTAAAGTCCCATGAAAAAGTCTCTTATAATACCAAAAGACACTAAGATACTTTTTCATAGGACTTTAATTATTGTTTTTTATTGATTTTTATATGAGATATTAGTCTGTTGTGCTACACTTTGTTATTCATTTTAGTACAGGTGTTTTGAAGTCACTAACTATTTAAAGCCCTCTCATATTATTTTAGGGTGTGTTGCGCTGATTGAATAGGGTTTTAGGAAGTGATAAATCATTTCTTCCAGCTTCATTAATCACAAAAGAAATTTGGTAATGGATATTCCTCCAGTTTTGTGTTTAGCTATCGCTACACACATTAAATGCAGTGTTGGAGTTGGAGCAATAATTATAGGGTCTTTGTTTGTTTTTAGTTCTAAACCAGTGGTCTCCAAACTGCGGTCTCTGGGCCAGATGTGGCCCTTTGCTTGCCTTTATCCAGTCTTCTTCCTCCCACTGACACCAATGATTTGGTACTATTCCACACACTGATACCAATGATGGGACACTTCCTTCCCCTGATACTGACAATGGGGCACTATTCCTCCCATTAATACCAATGATGTGGCTTTGTTTGTTGCCATTGATGCCAGGGCATTTTCTACCCCCACTGACCACAGTCCAGCCCCCACAAAGTCTGAAGGAGAGTAAAATGGCCCTTTGTTTGGAAAGTTTGGAGACCCCTGTTCTAAACTAATGACCTATGGGGGCTTTTAAAATATTGCCTATGAAAAGTATAGGGTACCAAAGTTCCTTGTCATTTAATAGGCACCCGCAATTCTAAAGCTTGCTTTGTATAGACATGTTGGGTATCTATTTACTCAGCGCAACCTCATCTTTCATTGTGTATAACAATTATTTAATATATTGTGTATATGTACCCTAAAATTAACTTTAGTTTATTTTTACTGAGAATTTGTTCTTGATAAACCTTTGCGTAAATATCAAGTGACATAGAAAAAAGAAACTACCACTATTTTATTAAACTTTAATAAACTACATGTTTGTGGGTTTTAAGTAATCTTCAGGCCTAAAATGTGTGCCAAAAATGAAAAAAAAAATGGGCAGAAAGAGTTAAAGCTGAAATCTAGCCATATGCTAAATGCACATTAATTAATTATAATTCTGTCCAGCCATGATACATACATGACATTTGGGAGGTGACACCACTATCTCGGTAGGAGTTAACAAATATGGCGGTGCCACCACACATCCCCTCCCATAGCCTGGTGATTGGAAAGTAAACAAGCAACAGTACATTGATACCTCATTACCCCTGCTCTCTTTTCCTGTCAGCATTTTCCCTGTCAGCACATGTATAAGCAACATAGCCCGATTTACTACTATAAAAAGAGAAAAACAGCGCCTCTGAGTGTAGACTGTTAAAAGTATTTAATGGTGAACATGATTAAAACACTCACATGTAGATGGTAAAGGTAAGGCTCATAAGTGGTTAACAATGCACAGTGGCACATGTTGATCTGGACCAGAACACAGGAGTGCCGGCTGGACAGCAGGGAGTGCTAGAGAGATGTTAAAGGAGCCTGTGGTGTAAGCCTGGAAAGTCTGTTGGGACTTCGGCTGGACAGCGGGGAGCGCTGGAAAGATGTTAAAGGAGACCATGGTGTAAGCCTGGAAAGTCTGTTGGGACTTCGGCTGGACAGCAGGGAGCTCTGGAGAGATGTTAAAGGAGCCCGTGGTGTAAGCCTGGAAAGTCTGTTGGGACTTCGGCTGGACAGTAGGGAGCGCTGAAGCATTGAGAGATGGAGCCTGGAAGGGAAAGCCTGGCAATTTTCTCTGCACTTCGGAGCTGTGGCGATGGCGTGTGGTTTCATAAGCATGCAACGCGTTTCTGAGCATGCGTAGGATCGTAGGATTGGAGGACTGTCTCGTTCTTAGGCTGCAGAGAAGAGCTTCATGAGCACAGATATCTAAGGGTGTAGGCTGCTGGTGCGGAGTATTCTGGATGCACAGGGAGTTGGGGCTGCAGGAGCAGTATCATTGCTCCAGCCATCTCTTAGATATCTGTGCTCACAAAGCTCTTCTCTGCAGCCTAGGAGCGCACCAGTCCTCCGAACCTGTGCATGCTCAGAACCGCGTCACATGCTTATGATGTCACACGCCATTGCCGCTGCTCCAGAGTGCAGAGAAAATTGCCAGGCTTTCCCTTCCAGGCTCCATCTCGCAATGCTTCAGTACCTGATATCTCATATGAGATGGCAATTATATAAATCGGCTTGCGCTGGAGCATCCCCTGTGGTACACTCTTGTGGTATTGAAAGTTGTGCTGATTCAAATATTCAGTATTGAGTGATATGCATGTGGGTATGACTGTAGCGTGTGACAGCCTGGGCCCAAATGGGATAATATTGAGGTGAAAACATTGTCAGCCCCGATTTTAAAAGTGGCTTGGGAAAATTCAGTTATATTCACCTTTTGATGGTGATTAATTTTTATATGTGATCTGTATTTAATAAAGGTTGTTTTTTAAAATTTTTCTCAATATGCTTCAGTTGGTTTCCTGTCTATAGGTTAGTGCCTCTTTGGCGCTACCTATATACATTTTTAGTTGGAAAATTATCTAACAATTTACAGAGATTCTGTAAAAAATGCATATGGCTGCAGCTACCATAAAACTGTAAAAAAACACTGTAAAAATGTATTGCTTTTCTTTTGACACAAGCGGTCCCCGTGTTTTATTCAAATGTAAATCTGATGCGTTCTTTAATTATTTAGTGGCCTCCCATACACTGGAGATAAGTTTCTGTATGTTGTCCAGCAATATACAATCTGATGCCAAGTGCTTACACTGCTGGATGCAGCAATTAAACAATGGAATTATGAGATTGTTTGGCTGCATTTTTTAGTTCCAAACTAATACTGTTTTTTGGCAGATTAGATGTAAAATTATTTTGCTTGTTTTTGATCATTTTCCCTTACTTGAGAAACTTTAAATATCTTTTCAAGAGTAAACCTTATAACACTTGGCCTTTTTGATATGTAAATATTGATTTGGGAAACAATATTCTGGGCTGAGTTGCATCCTCCTACCACCTGCACATGATTATTGGAAATGAGTCCATCCATTCAATCAATACTTAATCATCAGCATGGGAGGGGATAGCGCAATGCTCCATTTTGTTTCTCAAAGTCAATAGTTCCCTTTTGTGGGACCCTAGGTTTTAGGGGTACAGGGGAACTGAGAAAAAAAATGGTTGCCTGCTTTTCATTAACATTGCAGATTTATATACTGTATATAGTTTTAGGTAAATAAAGGATCACTTTCAGTTAAAAATGAGTTGGTTTGCTGATAGATTCAAACAATCTAAAAGGAAAAACTCTCACATTTTGCAAATGCATACATTTTAATTTCTATTTCATAAACTTCCTAATCATCTTGCTTTAAATCCTGGAATAATTGAATACATTTCTTTTTTGTTGATACACATGCTGAATGCTGCTGATAGACCTATACACCTTACTAACCAAACAATGACTGCTGCCACTCTCTGCTAATCCCTGCACTGGCTTCTGCTAGCCCAACATATAAAATTCAAACATTTATTACTAACCACAATTAAAAAATCATCCACAACACTTTCCCTACCTGCATCACCAACCTCATCTTGAGATATCACCCAAACCGTCCACTCCACTTCTCCCAAGACATTATGCTCTCTAGCTCCCTTGTTACCTCCTTTCGTGCTGACCTGCAAGACTTCTCTGGAACCTCTCCCATCCTCTGGTACTCCCTACTCCAGTTAGCTCCTACCCTTTCCACATTTATGTGATCCTTGAAAACTCATTTATTCAGAGAAGACTACTCCATCTCCACCCAAAAAACTGTACTTGGGACATTTCCATCAGAACATTCCCTGTGACTATTACCTTTTGTACCACCTCCCCCTCCCTTTAGATTGTAAGCTCCAAGAGCAAGCCCATCTTATTCCTTCTGTACTGAATCGTATTGTAATTGTAATACCTCCATTTGAATTGTAAAGCACAGTGCAAACTGTTAGTGTTATGTAAATCATATAATAATAATAATAGATTTTCTCTGATCATGGGAGTAACTGGAAACCATAGGTCAAAATTTGATGGGTCACCATTGGTTGCAGATGGTCTAAAATGTACATTGGTTGGTGGCTTACAATGCACCCTTTGGCCTCATTCACATTGGCTGAAAAGAGGCAGATCACTGCACTGCAAAACATGGCCCAGGTGCTTTGCTTGTAGTTGCAGTTCACTCCCATTAACCTCAGCGGGCAAGTTTGACAGGTGGTGCTGCCTGTCAAATTCTGTGAGCAAAGATGAAATTGCTGTGGCCAAGAAGTAAGACATCAAGGCATGAGCCTGGCTATGGGCTGTAAAATCATGGCTCAGTTGACTGTTTTTACCCTTTCCCACATCCCAAACCACCAACCTGTGTGAAAGAGACCTTAAGGAATGGTGCCCATTTTAACTGAACAGTTATAAGCTGTAGCCAGGAAGTCTAAATGGGTCCTCCCATGATCTTTAGGTGCTGGCAGGGCCACTAAAAGACTCAGGTTGGCTCTCAGAAGCAGAAGCTGTGCTTAGTCTGTGCTGTGTACCAAAAAAAGGAGCCTCTGCTTCATAGTCAGTCAAAACTAATCTGGCTGGTTGGATGTACAGAAACATAGTCTTTGCATTGCAGCTCCTGACCCAGAAATGAAAGTGGTCTTTCACTTCAAGAGGGACATCAATGTATAAAAAGTAGACAGATTTATTTTTTATATCACCGTTTCCAAAATGGACCATGCCACATCTGTCCAAAGAACCTATAGCAGTTTCATGGGACCATTACGGCTTTAATTATACCCTTGCCTCCGATTCCCTTACTACCTCTGCCAGAAAGTTAAAGAGACACCACCACCATACCCATTCAGGGAAAAGTGACATTGCCTGTAAAAAGGAAGCCACAGATGCACTGATAATTACTTTTCCAGTGTCTGCTCCTTTGTTGTATATTGCAATAAAATCCCCAGTCATCTGCTGTTGGATGGTAAGGGAATCAGTGTCATCATTCTGTCGATCACGTTACAGTACTCAGGGAAAGGATTTGTATTTCTCTCCATCCAGTCTCAAGATTTGCATTGCTCTGCTACACAGCATAACCTTGCCTGGCAAGGCAAGGGACCTGACCTTTCTCTTCTGCAGTTTCACTGTCATTACAGATCTCCTCTGTACAACCTGTGAATGGACAGTGAAAATAAAGCTGCACACTATTAAGCTCATTTCTCTGTCAGTCTACTCTCTCCTCCTATCAGAATGCTCCTTGCCCAGCAGCACACCTGATTAGCTCCTTGTTCTTCTCTCTCCTATAAACGTTGCTGTATGGTAAACTGTAAGTGTCTGATACCAATCCAAAATCAGACACCTAAACTACTTGCATTATTAAAATAAAGCAAATCATGGTGTATTCATGTTTACAGAGATGCATTAATTTGTGCTGTTTATATCTACCTGGTGTTTACAATGCAAATTTTGTAGCATAGCATATTATAGCATAGCAAATTTTTGACATTCTGGTTGAGCTCAGCTATAAAAAACTCTGTATTTCACTATTTATTTTGCAATTCTAAGTGAAAGGTAAAAACAAATATGACCAAAAAACCCTTATTTTCTTTCACAAAACAATTATTATATGTTACTAGAGGAGAATCTTTTAACTTTGAATATGTAGATTCCCTCAGTGATAGAACGATCTCCCTTTTGCTGTATGGCGATATTGATGTAGCTTACACCTGCACTAAGTTACATATGTTTATCTATCTAGAAAGACACATAGCAAACAGTGTCTATAATTACACTCAGTCGCTAGATATAGTTATGTACATAGAGAAGTTATTTTATCGTAAGCCCATTATACTGTACATGGCCAGAGCGCAAAACATTATATGAGCATGTTTGAATATATCATGATATATAGTGAGACTCTCTACATCATCTTTTCTTAACCTTTTCAATACAGAGGAACCCTTGAAATAACCTTCTGGTTATTCTTTGAACCCCTGCTAAAAGATGCTATATCTGCAACTAATGATACATAGGTGAGTTGGTCAGTGGGAAGAATACTCCTTACCCTTGTGGTCATTGGGAAAAATTACCATCCTACAGATAGCTAAAAATATCAATTGTGTCAGTGGGAACTTATCAAACAGACTGCAATTGCTCGTTGCTCAAGGAACCCCTAGCAACCTCGGTAGGAACCCTGATTGAGAAACCTTGCTCTACATGCTCTAAATAGTGGATGTGCAAGTCAACCAAAGATGGAGAAAAGACTCTAAGATAGAAACATGGGATGAGGTGAGGAGGTGGTTACTCCATGATCTATGATTACATAATGTTATTACAGAATGTTATAATTGGCTATCTTTAATGAAGAAGAAGGAACACGAGGAGGGTTCAATTAGGTGGATCATTGGACTGCTCAAACTAAGAATTCCTTTGGCTTCTGATGAGTTTCCTTTATGGGTAGGGTTTACCTAGCCATTGATTAAGTGGGCTTAGTTTGAAGTGGGCATTGCATAGTCTGTCTGTACTTCAACCTATGTTTTATGTGAGTTTATGTTCACAGTTCACCTGTGACTGGCACAGGTTTTGTTATCAGATATGAGCTCTTTGCAGTTGGCCGTTATGTTTCCTACTATTATACTGGTGCCCAGGGGCGGACTGACCATTTGGAAACTCGGGCACTGCCCGAGGGCCCTGGGTCAGTAGGGGGCCCCATGAGATGCCCCTGGTACCTTTTACATAGGCTTTTTTGAGTTTGGGCAAGGACACAGGGGCCCCATGATCCCCTATTGCCCGGGGGCCCCATAAGTTGTCAGTCTGCCCCTTCTGGTGCCTTTTTTTCTACCCAAACAGTTTCAGTGTAATTAGTTGGGGGAGAGGGGACAAAGTACATAATTGTTGGCTTTAGTTAGTACAGGCTGAACAAAAAACTGATTTGTTTCTCCCATCAACACACTTGAATCCTCCCCACTGATCTTTTCTATTCTGACAGCCAGGAGACTTCCTTGCCATCAGAATACGCTGATCAGCATTGGAGGCTATAGCCAATCAAGGGGTTAAAATCCAACAGGGTGGTTTACAGAAATTGACTGGTAGATCGTATTTTGTACAACCTGCCTGTCCATATATGGATCAACATTTTTCTGGTCTCTGCAGAAGCAGCCAAATTTTAATCCATGTATGACTGATAAAAGACCAGATAAAAGAGATATACAATACAGCTTAAACATTCGATGAGGGTGAATCTGATGTTATTCTTGTTTTTATGAAACTTACTATGCAAAAATCATGTCATTCAAGTTACATGTTACTTATCATGGGCAGGCGGAGAGTCCAAGTCTTCCAGTTAATGTTGTTCCATGGATAGAGTAATATTACGTGTGTTTTGTTTTTCTAAGATATATTTTCTGTGGCTTTTTATAAGTACTGAAAAATTAGCATTCTTATTTATTACACATTGGTGGTCCTGCTTTCTTAATTTTCCAAGTCTTATACATGTACTAGCATTCCTATCATGGTTTATATCACAAATATTTAAAAGAAAAAACAATAATTTCAAACCACTTTGTAGTCTGACGCAGAACAGTGTGAAATAATAAGTCCACATTGACATAACCTTGACTATTCAGAGCCAGGCACAACCTTGACAGTATTTGTGCTGCCTACTTATTGCATCAAGTCCCTTTGTTTAAATTTTAAGCTCTAAATAGGGATGTCTAAATAGCTAATGCTTCCCATTTTAAGCTTCTTAATGGCTATGCATAACATAAAAGTAAATAGAGAGCTCATAAAACAGTCACACAATATAGAATTCATTTCAATGGCTTTAGAAAGCAGAGGTTGTGTTTATGGAAAATAATAGCTGTCCTTTACAAAGCTTTCTATTCTACTGACACTGGTCCAGCAGAAACTGATTGTATTTAGGCCAGAGATGAGAAGCGTGACATGTCTGGAATACAAAATGCGTTCATTATCTTATACCCATGGTGCAGGTTTTTACTGATCTATGTAAGCTGTTTTGAGTATACCTGAGACAGTACCTAAGTCAGTAGGCTATCAGGAGGCAGATCCATAGCACCCCATTAATAATTGGTATTGACCATCTTATACTCAACTCTCCAGTGCTAATCATCTACTCAGTAGCCACTTCACAATATTCAGTGTTTATATGTAAAGAGGAACCTATAATGAAAGGGAAGTACCTAACAGTCAATCACCTGGCCCCAATACTGTCACAAAAGGACAAGAATGTCCTCATTCCTGTGTAATCTAACATGAAGATCTGACATGAAGATTCACTGGGTTGTGTCCCAAAGCAACAAAGCAGTGGCACATTACAGAGAAGGTGAGTATGAGCCGGTGTTGTGAAAGATGTTCTTTTGGTGGACTTTATAGCTCTGAAAGGGCAAAGTGACAGATTTCTCGTAAAGGAAGCCTTTATAAACCAGAGCAGTTGAATTTCTCTGCTACTCTCAACTTTATAAAGTCAAGTCTGGGTCCACCTAGAACATTAATTGGCCAATGGGGAAAAGGCAGGAGGAGCAGGTTCAAATTCAACTTTAACATGAAAAATCAAGATGTGCATGTAGCTTCATTTGCCTATATTTCTGGATCTTCCTGCTGAAGGGAGAGTGGCCAGCAGGGCCACTCACTGAGTAATTTTGGCTGGTTCAAGGAAAATTGTGTATGGACAGCTTCAGGGGCGGACTGATCATTCAAAAACTCGGGCACTGCCCGAGGGCCCAGGGTCAGTAGGGGGCCTCATGAAATGCCCCTGATACCTTTTTATAGGCTTTTTTGGGTGTGCTTTGAGTGTGGGCAAGGACACAGGGGCCCCATGATCCCCTATTGCCCGGGGGCCCCATGAGTTGTCAGTCCGCCCCTGGACAGCTTTAATTTTAATAACATGTAATCAAATGCTGCTATACAGCATGCAGGTTATCACCTGTTAAAGACTGCTGTGTAACTATAGATGGAGCGATTTTCTTTCCTGCAACCATGGGTTGCAGGAAGAAAATTGCTTGATTTCCTCATCAATGCTGTCAGTGTTGATGGGGGAATCCCTCCCAATGAGTCATTGTGTTCTTCTGGCGGGGACAGCTCCCCCCGTCGGGAGAACACAACAGTGATTATTGCAAGTGACTATATTAACCACTAGCAATAATTACATGTACAATATGACAGGCTGGTTGTATCCTAGTTGATTGGTCAATCAACTTAGGTACATTCAGCCTGCCCATACATGGCTCAACTTTCGGTAGGTCCCTCCTGAGCCGGCTGAGATTTGAACTGTCTATGACCGGCTTTACTCTTGAAAGGTCATACAGATAGAAGGATTTAAGTGTAATGTAATCCCGCAACTCCCAAGAGCAACCCCCCTCGTAAAAAATATTTAAGAGTAAAAATAGAGCAGAAAAGGCTGTTTATTTTTTAATAGGCCATTCATTTATATTTTCTTTTTACTAAAGTGTTGCTTAACCATGTTGTCCCCAGTGATTAAAGAAAATAGAATAAATGAGGAAATTGCATCTTATATTGCACTATGCATTCTTGAAAGGAAATTCAATCCAAGTTAATTAGCACTACAACTTGAAAGAGAAGGCAGACCTCTTTCAAGTAAAGGATCTCTAAACATTTCAAGGCACCAACAAGCTGAGATAAGGCAAGATACCTTCCAGGTTTGTTCAGTATGGCAACCTTTGAGTGGTGGCGAAGTGCCATAGCCTACAGAGTTAAATCAGAATGTTGTTTAGTGTTGCTGGTAGGTGGAAGATAATTTCTGATTGCTTTGTATGAGTTTCCAGACTCTGAAGATAGCTTGTTATGTAAATATTACTTACCTTGTCACCCTGAAACCCTGTCATCAGACCGCTAATCAAACAAAAATCTTCCCATAAAATTCTATGTGCATGTAACATATTTATTGCCTGTTATTTACTTGTAAATGCCTCCCCTGTGTAGACATATAAACACTTTGAGGCTGCTGCTGGGTGCGCTCATCTTGTATATGATGTCAGTAGCCCCAACAGACTCAGTGATGGCACTCAACTGATACACTATAGTATTCCCCTTCACTCTTCCTCCAGCAGCTACATTGAAGGCTATGCAGGGAGCTAACAGGAGAAGCAGATAAGCTGGGACAGACTGAAAGTAATTAGACACTTCTAAAAGATGAAAAGGTATGAAGTGCAAGGAGGTATGGGCTATGCTATCAAATTAACTGTTCCTGGAGACGTCAAGTTTTTCGAGGAAGTTCAAAGGAACATTTGAAGTGTATAAAAAAATGATGGAAAGGAAAAATACTGAGAGTGAGCATACAAAATACTTAATTTTCTGTGCTTTTGTCCATTTTGTTTTAAGTTGGTGATAGGTTGTACTTAAAGTATCTCTATCATATAATGGAAAGATTTAAAACCCTTACCTGTAAAGAAGAAACAGTATATAGTATGCTGTGCACAGAGTTTTTTATATATATATATATATATATATATATATATATATATATATATAGTGTTACATGGGTTAGTTAGCTCTTGAGGTACATGCATTTATACAGTGAGACCATGGCAGACAGGAACTATTTTTAAGGGCCCGGCAGCCCATTATATTTAAAATGGCAGAAAGAAAAACTGTCCAATATAAAGTTTCCCACACAGGGGTTTCAGTTGCACACGGCATAAATGGATAATAAAATACCAAGCAGTATCTCTGCTCTTGACACTGGTCAACCAGACCACAGGTTCTTCCATTCACACAGCTTTAAGACCTTCAGAGCACACAGCTCCTGTTTGATGCACACAGAAATCCTTCCTGGCTCTCAAACTGGGAGCCCACCTCCCTTCTGAATGGATCCCCTCTGACCCCTCGATGAGCCTGTGTCTCTTGGCTTCTGCTGGGTCCTCTGACCCTGAGTGAGACCTTCCGTCTTCCACACTGAGAGCGGTCTCAAAAGTGGAAGCTCTGAGCTATCCTCAGACCTGAGAATATCATGACATTGCATACCTGTGTAGTCAACCAGGTTGCAGGCTTCTAGCAAAACCCAGATACAGGATTGAATGTTCCAATCCAGAACTACAGAATCCTGTGAAAGCAAAAGACACAGCTTTTTCTGCCCAAAGACACTAGTCTGGAACATTATATTTACCTTGAATGTAAATCCTGTGTCACATTTTCCTGTATTTTCACAGTAAGAGAGCTTCATCCTGTCACAATATACTGTATATGTGTATATATATATATATATATGTATGGAAACACTACATGAATTGCAGGTGTGCTGAAAGTGACGACATGTTTCACGTTGAAAGCGGAAGTGATGTAACTTTCTTTGGCTTCCACTGTGTGATGAGACACCTAGCTGAAAGGTGGGAAGCCTTACTTACATCATCCACTATGTGCGCTGCTAGTAATACAAAGTCATGTCCAGTGGTGTATTTAGGTTTTGTGCTGCCCTAGGCAACACAAAAATGCTTCCCCCCACGGAGAGACCCTGACACCAACCAACAACTCCCTCCCCCAAAAAGAGAGCCTGACATTGACCAACAACACCCCAGCCCCTCCACCCCCACCTGAGAGAGCCTTCCACTACCACCTCCCCCCATACACTAGCAAACCCCCCTCACCCCTGCGAGAGAGTACACACCTTCACAGCTCAGGACATCCCTGGGAACAAGAGCCAGGCTCTGCATACACCATCAAGCAGCCTACAGCCTCTCTCAGATCCCACCTAGTCCCCATGCTGCGTGTGTCCTTCTTCCATCCCTTCTTTTGGGGGTGGCACTGTCCCCCTGAAAACTGCCTCTGCCCCCTGAAAGATTCCGCTGCCCCCTGAAAATGCTGTCCTAGACAAATGCCTTGTTTGCCTTGTGGTAAATACGCCCCTGGTCATGTCAGAACTTATTGAGCTTCAAATAGGGCAGATTGTATGTGGCCTCTTAGCTGGGGTCTCTGTGGCTAAAGTTGCCAATTTATTTGCTATGTCACAAGGTACAGTATCAAAGTCATATACAGATTCCAGGAAGCTTCGTCTGACAAGCATAAGCATGGTCAACATGCTCAACTGACCGAAAGAAACAAAAGGACATTGCGCAGGATTGTAACCCAGAATAAGAAAACAACTGTTACAAAAGTGACTGCAGATCTCAATCTTAGTCTTCACTGGACCTGTTATCGAGGTGTCTCATCACACAGCAGAAGCAAAGGACTGTTACATCACTTCTGCTTTCAATGCGAAACATGTTTCCATTGTTTGTCTAACTCCTGTATATACAGTATATGGACCTAGCATGAAAGTTGAAGGTTCCATTATTTAAATATGTAAAGAATAATCTCACCAAACTTTTAACATGCAGAACATAACTTGTACTTCTATAAATTATTGCTAAACAACACCAAAAGTCAGATGTATCTATGATAGACATCCATATGCATAGCAGAGAAGTCATTTAAAATATTTATTTAAAAGCTAAACTGTTTGTATGTAGTGTTATTCTTGGCATGTCACTCTTGCTACTTCATCAGTGCTTACATTTTCTTTTCTACTATACTACTAATAAATTGAAGGAACTTTTTTCCTTTTCAACACTGAGTTCAGATTTTATAGTCTCTTACCCTTCCAGGGAAGTCATATTGAAAGCCATAAAGAGTCTACTGTAGTCTGCACTTTCTGGTCATATATCTTTAAGCAAGGTCTTGCAATATCTCCAACGCGTAAACGAGGTGCTCATCTCACAGTTGACCCTTAAATATCTGCCCATGAGTCACTGACATCAACATCAGGAATGAGTGATATTCTCCAGAGGGAGAGATTGTGGAAATGGAGGTGAGAAGACAGCTATTCTTCAAATCATTGTTTAGAATGTTGGCCAATCAATACCCTTCAAGGTGTTCTACCAAGGGCTTTAATAAACTGGCACAAGCTTAGGAATTCAGCAAGTGTTAAATCCTGCTTGACAAAATGCCAATGCTTTTCAAGAGCGAGCAAATCAGATATGTTTCCCCGCCATATTTACCTATAGCTGTTCACATATTTTGTATGCGGTAGAGACACACATTAACGTTTTTAGACTGCCTACTGACATGGTACACCAATTCATATTTGTTACAACAACTTAGTCATTACTGGACAGTGATGGTTGCAAGCCATAACTTTCAATTTGGATTTTAAGAATCTTTAAACAGATTATCACAATTCAGGGAAAAAAATAATAATGTCTGTCTAAAGCCTCCTTCCAAGTTATTGGTACTCACCTTTCCAGCCAACAGTCAACTCCTTCCATTGTTATAACAGCCAATAGCCCAACTTCCCCTTGAATTCCACATCCTTATTCTATCACTGAGAATATTCCATGGTAAAGCATAGCCATAAAGAGTAATTTCATTCTTTGACAAATAACGATTAGATCTTTGAATGAGGGTACTTGAGTGTTGAGAAGTATAGCCATAATTGACAATGATGTACATTGCCCCCTTTCACTATCTGAATAAATTATACTGAAAATATTCTGGCTGAAGGAGCAAAGCCACAGCTTTCTTGATTTTAACACCTTAATTATACAAAACATAATGGTAAACCACGAAGAGCAATCAATATTATTATAATTGAATAATAAATTAATATTATTATAAAATCATAGACCATGGTTGAGTAACCACCTCCTCACCTCATCCTATGCTTCTACCGGTCTAGTCTCTTCCAGAATAGCTTAAGAGCCAGTTTCTTTAGCTGACTTGCACATCCACTATTCACAGCATGTAGAGAATCTCACTATATCTCATGCTTTAATTTTGACATTTTTGCCCTACATATAAAATTCATAATTTTTTTGCTAAAACATTACTTAGAACCCCCAAACATTATATAAATTTTTTACACAGAGGCCCTAGAAAATAAAATGATGGATGTTGCAATTTTTATGTCACATGGTAATTGTGCAGCAATTTTTTAAAAGCAAGTATTTTGAAAAAAAATACACTTTAATGAATTTTAGTGAACACAAACACAATATAATACCCAATTTTGTTGTAAAATATAAAAGATGATGTTACGCCAAGTAAATAGATACCAAACGTCACATTTTAAAATCGTGCACACCCTTGGAATAGCATCAAACTATGGTACTTTAAATTATTCATAGGTGATGCTTTAAAACCGTTTAAAAAGTTACCAGTTTAGAGTTACACAAGAGGTCTGGCTTTAAAATTATTGCTCACACTCTGGCGTTCGCAGTGATATCTCATATCACTGTTTACACATGTGTGCAGGACAGATGCGTACGTTCACTTTTGTACATGAGCATGGGGGGACAGGGGCACTTTAATGTTTTTTTATTTCATTTATTTTTTTTTTACGCTGTGCCTTTATTTTTTTTGGATCACTTTTATTGCTATCCCAAGGAATGAACAACATCCCTTATGAAAGCATGGGCTATGAAAGGACCTCTTTATCCATAGATCTGGGGTATATTAGACCCCAGATTTCTCCTCTGGCCTCCAATGCAGCCGATCAGACACAGATTGGTCTGATTGGCTATTTCATTGGCCAATTACCATCCAGTAAACACAGAACGGAAACCGGAAGTAACAAAATCCTAATTGTTTCCAGCTTCGGACATCACACAGTGGGAGGAACAACATCAGTTCCTCTCGCTCTGTTTGGGGGGAGCGAATTCTGCCAAATCACATCTGATTGAATGGGAGAGCCCATTAAAGGTGGCGGCCGGAGGGGGTGGGACCCCCTTCCACCATCTGTAAAAGTATTCCAGTGGCTTCATAGCCACTTGTACATAAAAGAGAATAGCTTGCTTGACAAAATGATACTGGGATCATGGTTGTTGCCTCAACCATGATCCTGGTATAACATCCTCAATGCCAGGTCATATATATAGCTGTACGGCGGTGTTGAAGCAGTTAGCCATGAATAATGGGCTTAAGATAAAACTAGTTCTCTATGTGCATAACTGCAGCAAGCAACAAATTGTACTTACACCCACTGTTTGCTCTGTGTTTTTCCAGATAGGTCAACATATGTAGCTTAGTGTAGGTGTATACTGCATTAATATCATCATACAGCAAGAAAGGGATTATCATAATACTGAGGGCATCCACCTGTTCCAATGTGAAAGATTTTGCTTAGTAACAGATAATACTTGTTTTGTGAAAGAAAATAAGATAAACATGCAGCTCTGTAATCATTAATACATCATTAAATGAGTAAAAGTAATTCTAACGTAAGCAGTGTAAGTACTTGATTTTGACATTGCAGCTGCCTATTAACTGCTTGCCCACCAAGCACTTTTACCCCCTTCGTGCCCAGGCCAATTTTCAGCTTTCAGAACTGTCACATTTTGAAGGACAATTGCACGGTCATGCAACACTGTACCCATATGAAAATGTTATCAGTTTTTTCACACAAATAGAGATATAGTTTGGTGGTATTTAATCGCTACTGGGCATTTTATTTTTTGCACTATAAACAAAAAAAAGAGAAAAAAAATCAAAGTTTTTCTTAGTTTCTATTATAAAATTTTGCAAACAGGTAATTTTTCTCCTTCACTGATATGCGTTGATGATGCTGCACTGATAGGCAGCACTGATGGACACTGATTGGCAGCACTGATGGGCACTGATAAGGTTGCATGGATAGGCAGCACTGTTGGGCACTGATAGGCTAAACTGATGAGGTGACATTGATAAGGAGGCACTGGTAGGCATTGATGAGGAGGCACTGATGGTGCTGCCCTGATATGCAGCAATGATGGGCATTGATGGGCGGCACTGATGGGCACTGATAGGCGGCATTGATGGGCGACACTGACTTGCAACACTGACTGACGACACTGACTGACAGCACCAGGGACGGACTGACAACTTATGGGGCCCCCGGGCAATAGGAGATCATGGGGGCCCTGTGTCCTTGCCCAAACTCAAAAAAGTCTATGAAAAAAGTACCAGGGGCATCTCATGGGGCCCCCTACTGACCACGGGCCCTCGGGCAGTGCCCGAGTTTCCAAATGGTCAGTCTGCCCCTGGACAGCACTGACTGACAGCACTGACTGGCAGCACTTATGGGCAGCACTAATGGGCACTGATGGGCGCAACTGTTGGGTGGCACTGATGTGTACTGGTGGGTGGCACTGCTGGGCACTGGTGGTTGGCGATCTGCTCTGTGACAGCTGCTGGTTATCAGCAGTACTTTTATCACGCTGTGACAGCGTGAGGAAAGTGCTGCCGATAACCGGCAACTGTATTTACTTGGTGATCTTCTATGTCTATGGACACAGCTGAGCATGTGGTAAAAGACAGCTGTAATTGGCCTTTTACCTCATCGTGTGATCAGCTGTGTCCTTAGGTCACAGCTATCATAGAGAGCGCTGGGTGCGCATGGCTGGGTGCATGAGGAAGGGCGCGTTCTGGGAGGACCTCATATGACTCCCTCCCAGAACTGGACAACCACACTGCAACCGTCATTCGGCTATAGTGCGGTAGCATGTGTAAGGAGCATGTTGATAGGATGAGTGAGCAAAATGGCAAAGAGATGGAGTCATTAGTGTTCTAATTCTCTATCACTGTCCACTCACAGGTTGGCGGCAGGGAGGAGATCTGTAAGTGAAATTACAGCAGATAGATCAGGTCCCCTCAGCCTGTGCTAGACAGGGCTGTACCATGTGGCAGAGCTGTGTAAATCTGGATGAACAGAAATACAAAAAATCCAATATACTGTATGTATTTCATCTGTGTATTTAGCTGTTTGCCTGGACTGTTAGCTTTAACTATCTGTATGCCTATTGCATGATAATAAATATTGTATATTTAAAAAAAAGGATACATTAGATAGATTAATGAAAACAAAGAAATATCAGCCATAGGCTCATCAGGCTTGTAAAATATCTTTTGTATGAACAATTTTTTGTACAAAGTATCGTTTCATAAGCAGTAGTGAGTCTATCAACCTAAAATATCTGCAGCCATTATGATGTAACATACTGTAATAGTGAAATAGCATTTTTTAGTGTAGGAAATACACACACAGACCATGTGTCTTTAATTCATTGCCATACAGGGTATTTAATTTGCAGACAAATTGGGATAATATCGACATCATATTTATTACAGGTACTTATATTGCACCATCAATTTACGTGTATATTGTACATTCACATAAGCCCCTTACCCCCAAGGAGCTTACAATCTAAGGTCCCTAACTCACATTCACACATACACATATTAGGGCCAATTTAGACAGGAGCCAATTAGCCTACAAGCATGTCTTTGGAGTGCGGGAGGAAACTGGAGTACCTGGAGTACCTGGAGGAAAGTCACGCAAGCACAAGGAGAACATGGAAACTCCAGGCAGATGGTGCCATGGTTGGGATTCAAACCAACAACCCTAGTGCTGCCAGGTGGAAGTGCTAACCATTTAGCTACTCTTTTGTGTCCCCATTCACATAGCATAACTTAAAATATATTTAAAAATGGCAGCTTACCTTTTTTCAGAGGTTCCTTTCTAGAGCTTCCAACAAGGAAACTTGTTATAAAGGAGGCTGAGAAGCTGTGTTTACCATAATTAACCCTGTCTGTACTGTGCAAGCAGAAATCTCATCACTTGTACTAAATTTGAAAATTGTCGAAACAAAGGGTTGCAGATTTAACCACTTCCCGACCGGCCGTTGTATATAAACGGCCGGACGGTGGCACTGCAGGGTCGGGTGGCCGTCTATAAACGGCCTCCCCGCACCCTGCTTGTGTGAGCTCCCTGGGAGCGCGCAGCACCGCGATCCGGTGCCCGCTGTGTCCTCCGGACACAGTGAAACACCGATCGTCGGACGGGACCTCTGTACGAGGTCCCGATCATGTGATCACTGATTGGCAAATCAGTGATCACATGCAAAGTAGTAAGCAAGATGTCACTTCTGACATCATTGCTTACTATGTGTGAAATCTGTGAATGATCACAGAGGTCACATGGTACAAGGCTATTCACAAAAGCCTTGTACCATGTGACAAGCTGTGACCAATCACAGCTCACTCTGTATTTCTCAATGAGTGCAGGAATGCACACAGAGAGAAAGAGAAATGATTGCTTTTACATCCTATATGCGTTTAAAAGCAATCTGTGTAAAAAAAAAAAAAAAAAAAAAAAAAATCTTTATCACCCCCCACAAGTAGTACAGTGTCACCATGGTGACACTGTACTGCTAGGGTGACAGTATGTAAAAAAAATAAATAAAAATAAAAAATAATAATATAAAAAAATAAAATAAAAATGTAAAAAAAAATGTTTACAAATTATAATTTTTGCTTATAAACTAATTTGGATTTTTTTTTTTTACTAAAAAAATAACGGAATAAATTTTGGCTAAGATTTATGATGAAATATTATTTATTTGCAAAATTTTATAAAAAAAACACTTTTTTAAAAAATTTTTGGACATTTCATTTACATAGCAAAAAAAATACAAATCCCAGTGGTGAATAAATACCACCAAAATAAAGCTTTATCTATCTAAAAAAAATGGTAAAAAATTCATTTGGGTACAGTGTTGCATGACCGCGCAATTGTCATTCAAAGTGTGATAGCACTAAAAGCTGAAAATTGCCCTGGTCAGGAAGGGGGTAAAAGTGTCCGGTCTGGAAGTGGTTAAGCTCTGGGTTTCTCCATTGTATGCTAAGGAGAACTGGACTATTATCGATAGGTGATGCTTTAAAAGCATTTACAGGTCACCTATTTTTATTTACACAGGAGGTCTAGTGCTAGAATTACTGCCCTAGATCTGACGTTCACGGTGATAGCTCTGATCAGCTCTATAGTTAGCCAGCAGATCTGCCGGCTGAATTCTCGGATTCCCCTGTGGGATAGGAAAGCTCAAGAAAACTGTGGAAGGCAACAGGAGGGGGGGGGGGGATGTCCCTTCCAACTGCTTGCAAAAACAATTCAGCTGCTAATTGGCCACTAGGATTGCTTTTAAATGAAAGCTGACCACCAGCTGAAAAAAAACGATACCAGGATCGTGTAGCTGCAGGCATCATCCCGATATAACCACTCAAAGTCCAGCTACGTATCAGTACATTGCTGGTCTATGTTGGACATATATGTAACAGCAGAGAACATGGGCATATGATGAATCAAGTCTGTGGACCAATATGACAGCAATTCATTCTTTTTTGTAATGCCCATGTTGAATGTAAGTCCCAAAAAAGTTTTACATTCAGAAACTGTGATAGGTTTCCATGCGAATTGTCTGGCAAGAGCTGAATTTGGGTGGGCGGCCATGTATTGTTGTGCGTATAAATTGCCTTGACCCACAATCAATTGGTACAAATCTTCCATGAAAAACAGCAAAGGGGCTAAATGCTAGTGCTGGCAGAGAACTAGGCTGATCCTGCTAACTTTTTGTTTTTGAGGACACTATACTAGGAAGCACTAGTATAGATCTGTACATGATCAATATCTTTATCCGTACAAACACTATACTAGTAATGGCGGTGATCAGTGACCTATAGCATGAGTGTGTGGGCAATCTAATGCTAGCTGACCCTGGCTGGAAGGTGCGCTAACTGACCCTGATGCTATCTGATGTCGCTAGTGGCCGGAATAAAGTGATCAGTGAAAAATTCTATATACTGACACTGTACTAATGGCACTGGCTTTGTGACGGGGTGATCAAAGGGTTAATAGGAGCAATCAAAGGGTTAATAGGGGCAATCAAAGGGTTAAATGTGCTAATCTACCGTGTTTGTTTAAAATGTAGTGATTTTACTCTGTGCTGTGTTCTCTCTTCTCTACCTGGACCTGGGGGGGAGGCAGTGGAGGGCGCAGGCACGTTCACACCCCAAAATAGGAAGCGACACAAGATTACGTCACTTTCCCAAGGGCTGCTGCTCACCTGCAAAATGCGGGTAAGCAGTTGGTATGTAATTAAAAAAAAACCTTAACATTTTTCTAAACAAAACTCTCAATATGGTAGTTTTTATTTTTATTTTGTTTTAATTTATTTAATGTTTTAAAATACTTTTATCAGAATAGTACAATGTTACCATAGTAACATTGTACTACTGTGGGGGGGGGGGGTGTTCAGGGATTTTTTTTTTTACACTTTGCTTTGCAGGAGAAATAAAGATCATGTCTCTGGCAATGCAAAGCTTGCTGTCCTGAATCTAACTCATTCATAAACTGTCATCAATGAGTTAAGTTTTTGCCAGCTCTATAGTGATCTATGATTGGCTGCAGCTGGTCACATGGTACAGGGTGCAGTGATTGGCTCTATGTATCATGTGACAGCTGTGGGCCAATAACAGACTACTAGGAAGAAAAGCAGAGCTGTTATGAATTAAATTGATTCATAACAGCTCTGCTTACATTGTGATCATGTGATCGCATAGTGATCATATGATCACCGGGTCCCGTTCACTGGGATCTTCATTCCGCTGTGTACGCCGGACACAACAGTCATGGTTTGGGAGTGCTGCAATCGGGCGTGCAGTGGCCCCTTGTGTTGGTACACCCAGAGCGATGTATGGGTACGTCCAGTGGTGTATTTAGGCAACACCAAAATCGGCTTTCCCCCTCCCCCACGAGAAAAGCTTGACATTGACTAACACCACCCCCCCCCCACCCGAGACATACTGGCAACCCCCCCCTCCCTGACGAGAGAGAAGACACTCCACTCACCTTCACAGCTCCAGACATCCCCGGGAACAAGAGTCAGGGTCTGCATACACCATCAAGCAGCCTCTCTCAGATCCCACCTGGTTACCTTGCTGCGTGTCTCCCTTCTTCCATCCCTTCTTTTGGGGGGGTGGTGCTGCCCCCCTGAAAAATGCTGCTGCCCCTCTAAAAATGCTGCTGCCCCCCTGAAAAAATGCTACCCTAGGCAAATGCCTTTGTTTGCCTTGTGGTAAATACGCCCCTGGGTACGTCGCTTTGCTTGTAGCTACCACCTGGCCACAGTACATTGAGGTCGGTTGGGTGAGAAGTGGTTAAGGATAATTAATAGATCCCCTAGCAGCCAGCAACAATAGACCTCCCCAGCAACAATAGGCCTCCCAGGAACAATGAACTTCAAAGTGACAATAGACTCCCAACAGCCAGCATCAACGGACCCTCCAGCAGCCAGCAACCACAAACCCCTCCATAACAGTAGATCTCTCCCATCAATGATTGACCCCCAGCAACATAAGATTAAGGGGGTTATGATTAACATGTATAAATACATCAGTAGTTCATATAGTGAACTCAGTGTAGAGCTATTCACCCTGAGGTCAACACAGAGGACAAGGGGGCACGCTTTATGTCCGGAGGAAAAGAAATGTAATCTCCAAACATAGAAAGGTTTTTTTACAGTGAGAGCTGTGAAAATGTGGAATAGACTTCCTCAAGAGTTGGTTCTGGCCAGCTCAGTGGATTGTTTTAAAAAAGTCCTGGATTGTTTCTTAGATACACACAATATAACTGGATACTAACTTTTATTGGTAAAGTTGATCCAGAGAATATCCGATTGCCTTTCGGGGGATCAGGAAGGAATTTGTTCCCCTGCAGGAGCAAATTGGATCATGCTTTGCTGGGTTGTTTTTCTCTTCCTCTGGATCAACTGTGGGTATAAGATTATAACTTTTTTTTTTTTAATGGTTGAACTGGATGGACTTTTGTCAGCCAGACTAACTATGTAACCTCCAGATCCCTCACCAGCAACAATAGACCTCCCCAGCAACAATAGACACCCCCCTGTAAAAATAGAGCTAGCCTAGATCCCCGAGCAGCCAGCATCAATAGACCCTTCAGCACAACCCAGCACCCTTGTCATTACATACATTCCATGCTGGAGGTGCCGAAAACTGCATTCCCCCCGTGTTCCTGCTTTTCCAACATGACAATGATCCAAAACACACATCTAAGGCCACTGTTGCATTTCTGAAGAAGAACAGGGTGAAAGTGATGCAGTGACCAAGTATGTCTCCTGATCTGAACTCAGTCGAACACCCATGGGGAATTCTGAAGAGACAAGTTGAGCATCACTCTCCATCCAGCATCCAGGCTCTCTAAGAGGTTATTCTGGAAGAATGGAAAAAGGTAGATGTTTCAATATGTCGCCAACTTGTTCATTCCATGCCTAGAAGACTTGATGCTGACCTTACAAATCATGGAGGTCATAATAGATGTAGTAGTTCTTGTTGTGGGGTGTATTCATTATTGCATTAACTAATTTGAGTAAAACTGAAGATTTTGTAATCTAATTTATATTGTTAACCTTACTTTCATGTAATGAGCTAAACAAATGCTCTATAAAATGCAGTTTTGTCAAAATGTTGGAATTTCGCTCTGTATTTATATATTGCATGTATAACAGTATATATATATATATATATATATATATATATATATATATATATACACACACACACTCTCTCTATTTAAATATATACACCCTGTTCCAAATTATTATGCAAATTATATTTTTCTCATTTACCTAAATAATTGATGTAAATAACAGACAGCATAATTCTCATGTTATCAACTATTAAGAGTACAATTCAAATCTTATTGAACAAACCTCCTAATGATAACAGGATTTTTTTTAAATATAAAAACCTTACAATGCACTGTTCCAAATTATTACGCACAGTAAGTTTCAAAACACTTTATAGGTTGTAAAGAACTGAAAATTGTCATTTGTTGTGTTTGCAGCGTATTTACTGAAATCTAAAGCTATTTCAAGCAAACTTTAAACAACATTTTAACTTTTTAAACATTTTAACAGGTCACGTTACATTGTAACATAGGACCCCTTATTTGATAGCAGCTTCAGAAGTCTTGCATCCATTGAACTTGTGAGTTTTTGGACAGTTTCTGCTTGAATTTGTTTGCAAGATGTCAGAATAGCCTCCCAGAGCTGCTGTTTGGATGTAAACTGCCTCCCACCCTCATAGATCTTTTGCTTGAGAATGCTCCAAAGGTTCTCAATAGGATTGAGGTCAGGGGAGGATGGAGGCCACAGCATGCCGTTCTCTCCTTTTATTCCCATAGCAGACTGATGCAGAGGTATTCTCTGCAGCATGAGATGGTGCATTGTCATGCATGAAGATGATTTTATTACGTAAAGCATAGTTCTTCCTTCTGTACCAGGGAAGAAAGTGGTCAGTCATAAACTTCACATACTTTGCAGAGGTCATCTTTACACCTTCGGGGACCCTAAAGGGGCCAACCAGCTCTGTTCCCATGATTCCAGCCCAAAACATGACTCCACCACCACCTTGCTGATGTCTCAGCCTTGTTGGAACAGGGTGACTGTCTGCCAACCATCCACTACTCCATCCATCTGGACCATCCAGGGTTGCACAGCACTCATCAGTGAACAGGACTGTTGGAAAATTAGTCTTTATGTATTTTTCTGCCCAATGCAGCCGTTTCTTCTTGTGAGCATTGGTTAGTGGTGGCCGAATAGAAGGTTTATGCACAGTTGCAAGACACTGGAGGACTCTACACCTTGATGTCCGTGGGACTCCAGAGGCACCAGCAGCTTCAAATATCTGTTTGCTGCTATGTAATGGTATTTTAGCAGCTGCTCTCTTGATCCGATGCATGGATCTGGCAGAAATCTTCCTCAATGTGCCTTTATCTGCACAAACCCATCTGTGCTCTGAATCAGCCACAAATCTCTTAATAGTGCGATGATCACGCTTAAGTTTTCGTGAAATATCTAATGTTTTCATACCACGTCCAAGGCATTGAACTATTTCACTCTTTTCGGCAGCAGAGAGATCCTTTTTCTTCCCCATATTTCTTAAAAATGGTGCTCTGCTTAATAATGTGGAACACCCTCCTTTAGTAGTTTTTCCTTAAATTGGGCTCACCGGCCAATCTAATTATCACTGGTGTCCGAGATTGTTTTCAGTGATCAAAAGAGCCCTGAGACACAATGCCATCCATGAGTTACACTGAAAAACAAAATATTTCATCTTTGTGACACTTAAATAGAATTTGCATAATAATTTGGAACACAATGTATATATATATATATATATACACATATACACACAAAAAAAAAAAATATATATATATATATATACACAATATACATATACATGGTTTATCATTTGGGACGACACTTTGTAGAGGTGCATTGAAGCAGCAGTGTGGCATTATGTATTTTATTTTGCAAATACGTAATGCAAAAACATCTGCTCCTAAACTTCATGTTTTTTTTTTTAACTGTAAAAAAAGTCAACAGGGTATGACAATTTTTTTTTCACAATTTTAACAATGAAGTTTATATAAAATAAAACTCTAAAAGGGCTAATTTACATGCGTTCTAGTGTATTTGTTTCTGAATTCAAATTGCATAGAAAGTAGGTTACATGGGGATTGATTTACTAAAGGCAAATAGGCTGTGCACTGCAAGTACACTTCAAGTGCACTACAAGTGCAGTTGCTTTAGATCAAAGGGGAAGCTCTGAAATGAGGCAAAGCTCTTCTGATTTCTTTCATCCAATCATTTGAAAGCAAAAATGCTGTTTTTTTTATTTTCCTTACATGTTCCCCTCAGATCTAGAGCAACTGCACTTTCAATGCACTTGCAGTGCACTTCCAAGTGCACTTGTGGTGCACAACCTATTTGCCTTTAGTAAATCAACCCCAATGTTTTCAATGGCATAATTCACACAAGTGCTTGCATTTTCAGTGTGTTCCAGTTCCAGAACAAACAAGTAGAACATGCTGCATTTTTCCTGCACAGAACTGTACTGGAACATGATAAAATGCAGAAAAAGTACACCTGATCCCAGTACAGTGAATAAAAGAAGAATTACAATAATCTTCTACACATCTGTAAATGCATTAAAATGTACCGGAACACATAAAAAACGCTCTAAGGCTCGATTCACAATAGCGCCATTTGTGCAGTCTGCAGCATGCCAGCCATTCTTTGCAAAACAGAGGCAAAAGATCCCTACACCTTTTTATAAATTGCAACCCCCACTGGAAACCGCTCTACAGTACGTTTCTCAATGCGGGTGCAATTTCCAGTGTGGGCAACGTGTCATTAATATTAATGGCACCCACTCGTGGGTCCCGCATTTTGTGTGTTGGTAGTGGCAGCTGCAGGACAAAGTGGGGATCTTCACGCGGCTTCCACTCGCACTAGTGTGAACTGAGGGTAAAAGAAGACTCTTTAGAAATCCATTGTTATAGTATAAGTGCTGCATGTTTACATTTTAATACTATTTTTACTTAAACCCCAACTGCATTTTTAGTTTAAATCCTCTATATCAGCAGGGAGCGTGAGTTTGATGATTGGGGAAATCTAGCTCTGACTCTGAAAGGGTGGACATGTTGGACTTCTGCAGAGAGATCACTGCTTTCACATAGGGAGCAAGAGACCTTGTCTATAGCATCTTGGCAGGAGAAAGGCTTTTCTACACAGGCTGTGGCTGCTTTCTAAAGAAAGCAAACAAACTCTAAAGAAACCAAAGACTTTGCACACCTTATGTTTTCATGCACTGGTATTTAGCTGAAAACAGCTTGGCTTAAATAAAATATGATGCAATACAAAGAGCAAATTTCTGTCCGGTCTAGATATCTTCTTTAGACTTGGCAACTAATAGAACATTATTGTTTCTGTCATTCCTAATTTATCATTTTCATTTTACTCTATACTGTGGTTTTTTTCCCCTTTCCTTTTGATATTCTTGATATCTGTTTATTTTCACTTTCCTTCTAAGACATTGTTTTCTTGGAGCCATGGTCAATGAACACATGCACTGAGAATGACAGATGGGCGTCTATTTTCAGCTTTTATATATGATGAAGTAGATAGAACAAGACAGGATCAGCTGCTTGTCCATTTCTGTCTCTTCTAATATTTTGGAGGCCATTTCAAAAGTCTGTATACCTGGCAATCCATTTATTAAATTTGACCTGCAACAGTGTATTTACTTATGTCTTCTTTTCAGTATCCTTAAATTACTCTAGGCAGGACTGCATGCTGTAATTATGGCATGGAGCTTTGACTCCCAGCTCCAGGCCATAACCAACTCAGGGTCAGTCAATGCTGTAGTGTTACTCTGTGTATATGGCCACTCATAAGCTGACCTTATACACATTGAGGGCTAAATAAAACTAATCTAACAGATTCCTTCATTCATGCTAAACAACACAGATGTAATAAACGTCCACTGCAGCTATTGTATTCTGACTGTCAGGATGTCCAGCTGTCAAAATACCCCCAAAGTTCCTGCATCTGATTGGATACAGGTGCTGATTGGCCAACAATTTTCTGCTCAGATCCTTCAGTTGTTTAACCCCTTGACGCCAACGTAACACAAATATGTGGCCCCACTGCACTGGGATTTTTGCTTGGAGTGCTCCACACAGCGCACTCCCAGCACCGAGAATGGGGGTCTCACCAAGAGCTCCAGGTCCTGTACTAACCATCAGGACCCTGAACACCTGATTCCAGGTCATCTGATCGTTGTGATAGCCTCTGATTGGCTATCACAGTTATAAGTCACTGTGAAGCCTGCCCCTGTGTTTTCTTTCTCTGAATGGAGGAAAGAGATACAAAACAAAACAACAGTGTGTAAAAAAAAAATATATTAAAAATAAAGAAAAAATACCTAGATCAAGGTTTGATCTAAGTCAGTGCCAAGGTTAGTGCTAGGATCAAGTAAGGATCAAAGGTCAAGGTCAGGGTCAAAAGACAGGGTCAGTATATTTTGAGCAGGATTTTTATTTTTAATTTTTAAAAAGTAATATCAGTGGCAGTTAGTGTCAGTGTGTTTTAGCTAGGATAAAAAAAGCAAAATGTGCACTATTGTTTCTGGGCTGTACTACGGGTACAAACAACAACTAACATACACATATATGGTATTGTTGCGATCGTCAGGAGCAGCAAAATGTATTTGGGGTTGTTCTTTGGTGGTAGGTTATGGTAGTAGCAAGAAAAAAAAAATATATGTGTAAAAAATAGATATTGTTTTACTATTTTGGGCCAGTTTTCCTTTGATAATAAAAAACGAAATCAGGAGATAGCCATAACAATTTACCAAATAAAAGCCCAATTTGTACTGAAAAACACAAGGTACAATTCACCTGGATGTACAAAGTAGTTGTGATTATATGTACGGTTTTACAGTTATGTAAAAGTTGCAATATTGTGCTTATGCATTAAGGTTTGTTTTACCCTTAGGCGTGAAGGGGTAAATCAAAGGGTGTTGGGTGTAATGGTGTTTGAGTTTTTATTGCCCCTGCTTGGCACTCTCCCTTAAGCTGAAAAGGCAGCCAACAGGGGTGTACACATGCCTCCATTGAAATACTTTGCTTTGTGGACACTGAGAGAATTAAACCCCGTCACATTCGGCGATCAGTACTGCCTATTGAATGCAACCTATTCAAGTGAATGGGGCCATGCTGCAACTACCCCTCAACTGCGTGAAATGCACACAGTTGTGGTGTAGTAGTGTGTGCTTTTACAGGTTAAAAAAGGTAGTGAGAAGGCAACATAAAGCCTCTTCACATCCCGTTAAATACCCTCTGAAAGGCAGTACAGCATGGATTACTCTCCAGAGGGCTATTGCTAGTATAAACTAGCCCTTCATGGATTCCAGCATTAGTTAGTGGTGATAAACACTTGGTGGTAAGCTTGCCTCCCCTTGACATGATGTCACACATTATGGGGTTGATTTACTGAAGGTAAATAGGCAACTCATTTTGCAAAGAGAATTTTCACTTTGCAAAGGAAATCTATCTAACCTAAGTGAATAAGGTGAAGCTCTGTTGACTTTATCCAATCATGTACAAGCAAAACAAAGTTTGGTGGAAGGAAAGAAAATTGCATAATCTATGGGCTGCTTTCACAGGTGTCTCCATTATAAAAAGTTGAATATATGAATATAAGATTAACCCTTACCTCCTGTTTGGGCGACAACAGAACATTTTGAGACCACTTTCTGTTCTACTGGCAATGGTCACATAACAAATAAAAAAGCAACAGTAAAAATCTATCTAATCCTTATCCACTATATATATTTATATATATATATTTATTTTTTTTTTCTCTTTAATAGGCTTTAATGATTTTAATTAAGCAGTCATGTGTTCTAAAGCCTTACGTTTTTTTAACATAATGCATTCTATGCGTAAAGGTAAAAAACCTTCTGTTTCAGAAGATCCCACCCCCAACCACCCTTATACTTACCTGAGCATGATCTTGATCCAGTGATGTGCATGAGAGCAGCAGTTCTCCTGGATCTGTCTCTCCCCACTGGGCAGGTTGATAACAGCAGGAGCCATGGTCAGTCAAATCCTATGATGAAGGAGCCCCCATGTGTGCCACCACTGGAAGCAGCTTCCTATGCTGGCACAGGCAGAAGAGGAAGAGCCAAGATCACCGGCGGGGGATCCCAGAAGGGGCCGCATATTTGCATACCATTTGTAAACAAACATGTGCTGAAAGCATGCGCCCTGCGAGCTCCCAGCACATCTGTCGGCATCCCACGAAAAGGTCCCATTCTCTGCTTGCGATCGGGACCTTTCCAATCATGTGACAGCCAATCATGGTGGTCACATGACCCTAAACCTTGCTTCCCGGCATCAGAAAGCCCTTAAAGGGCCAGGATGCGCGGTGCGAAGAGATTAAAAAAAATGGAAAATGGAATACCACTTGAAATCATAAAATGTAATTTTAATTTTAGCTTGTGTAAGTAGCTACCTATTAGCTCTTGGACAGGAACACTCATACTTAGAGGGGGATGGTCAATGCTAAAATCCATATAGGCAGCAAAAATGCTGACAGGAGGAGAGATATAGTGAAATGAGTAATGAGTTATTATTGTGATGTTGCTCCTTGTCCAATCAACAGGCTGGGGGTGTGTTTATGGCCGAGCTGTACTGCTGCTGCAGATGTAGGACCTGCCTATGCTTTCTTGCAAGAGTATCTGGATGTGAAATATAATTACATGTCCATCAGCAGTTAAACAGTTCCCATATAGGAATATCAGAATTCAGTTTTAACACTGACACCCAAATATATGTTAGTACTTGGGGTTCATTTTCTAAAACTGGAGAGTGCAAAATTTAGTGCAGCTGTACATGATAGCCAATCAGCTTCTAACCTCAGCTTATTCAGTTAAGCTTTGAATAAAAAATGCAAACTGATTGGTTTCTCTGCAGAGCTACACCAGATTTTGCACTCTCCCTTTTCAGTAAAACAACCCTTTTTATTATTGGGTCCATTCCATTCAATAAATTTAACCTCCATACTGTTTTTATTTTCTTCCTGTGTGGTTTATGGGACAGAAAATAAGAGGAAGTATTCCTAATGTGGGCTTAGAAATATGGCAACTAGGCAGAACAAAAATAAATAAATTCTGGAGGGTAATGGCAATGTAGCTCTTGTGTACTACTATGGGATAGTGAATGTTTTTTAAACTTTTAGTAATTTTGTTGTTTTTTTATTGTTAGTTTATACATTTGGCAAAATAAGTAACTTGTTCAATGCTAAAATGCTGCATATTCCCACTAGATAATAAAAACCAACTTAACAACTCACCTCGGAAGGAATGTTTTAAAAGTTGTTGTTGGTGTTAAGAAAAAATGTTCTTTGGTAGCACACGGGAGCTCTCTGGGTTCATGACCTTAATAAATCAGTGAAGCTGCTGCAGTTTGCTATTTAGATCTTTACCTATTCCTTTGCAATGGATGACTTCAGAGTGGCTGTGATGAAGTGTCACTCTAGAGAGTAATATGATTCAGCCTCAAACTGGCAAAAGCCGTATGAGCACTCTACCATTCTCATGACCTTGTCTAGCGGTATACTCTCACCATAACTAATGTCACAAAGAAACTCGACTTAAAGGTCATTGCAGTTGAAAGCCATTGCAGTCAAATCATGTTTCTGAGACAAGTATGATGAGAAAAGGACAAGTCCTGAACACCTGCTGCTATAGTTCTGACATCCACCATTATCGGTGATCCAACTAAAATATAAAGACAGTTTGGAGGGTATGTTGTAACTTTTATCATTTACACGTAACTTACCATTTATAATCTGTAGTTTGGTGACATTTGGCATTATCATGCAGTAACACAAATTTCTCATCTTTATATTTGGTAATTGTTTGTATTTTTTTTAAGCTATACATGTGAAATGTGAAAGTTGTATATATATATATTCTCTCTCCCTCTCTCTCTCTCTCTAAATATATATATATATATATATATATACTGTATATATATATATATATATATATTTAGATAGATAGATTATATATATATATATATATATATATATATATATATATTTTTTTTTTTAAAATTTTATTATTATTGTTATTTATTTATTTATTTATTTTTTCTATCATTTTTGGGGGAGATTGGTCCACCTGGTTACTTGCATTGATAACTATTTTTACCTGCTGGAGCTGTCTACCCTCTAAACGTTGGGGGTTACTAGCTAAAACTGGAGAGTGCAAAATCTGGTGCAACTCTTCATGGAAACCAATCAGCATCCACGTTTCATTGACAAAGCTTAATTGAACAACTTAACTTAGAGGCTGATTGGCTACCATGACTATACAGCCTCTTCTTTGTGCTTTATAGTGATACACAAAGGTTTTGCTTTATTTTATTCTTTTTAAAGTGTTTTTAAACTCAAAATGAAATAAATACTGCAGTTTACTAGTCCATGGCATGGTGGTTGTATTAGTTTTTTTTTCCTTTTAGGCCTCATTCACACTGGTGTACCTACCCATACACCCTTGCAAAGGGCCGTCTTTGCCTACACAGGATGCATTGGTGTTCCATGCATTTGTGTGCAGGCAGTCCCGTTCATTATACTGTCAGACAGTATGCACTTGTGGACATGCACCCAAAGCTGAACTAGTGGCTGTATCCATACATGCTTTCCAATAGGCATGATTGGGACTGTTTGCATGCTGACCCCAAAGCACACATCCATCTCATGCAGGCAAAGACAGCCCTTCCCAAATGTGTATGGATAGGTATGCCTGTGTGAATGAGCCCTTGTTTTCACCAGATAAAATTGCAGATAACACATAATCGAATGCAGTCACGGCACTATATGCTGCAATATACTACATTTTTGTTCTTGAGTTTAGTTATCCTTTAAGGCAAGCCTATGGATCCTGTCAGACCTACTAAAGGCTGAACTATGTATTGCCATGGTAAACCTATTGGAAACCTTTGAAATTTAGACTATGCATTAAATTGAAGGATGCATAAACAGTTTGAAAAAAATACAGTGATAAACAGATTTCCTGTAAAAGTGAGCTTTGTTCTGCTTTTTTCCAAGTCTCTGTAAGGTCTGCTAAGTGTATCATAGGCAATGGAAGGATTAAGGCATCTAAGCCCAAAACAAAATTGTTATTTATTGCAGATTACCAGTCCTTAAATGTGGTAGCTGCTTAGTTTTTACTTTTTAGGGCTAAGAATATTGTTAGAAATGCAGAGTCCTTGGGGTCGATTTACTAAAGGCAAATAGGCTGTTCACTTTGCAAGGGAAGTTGCATTTTGCCAGGAGATTTGCCTCAGAGATTAGTGAATGAGGTAGAACTCTGCTGACTTCCATCGTCCAATCATGTTCAAGCAAAATTACTTTTTTTTTTCCTTGCACGTGTCTGGCTATTATTTGCAAAGTGCAGCTTCACCGCATTCACTAAGCTCTGGGGTAAATTCTCTTTCAAAGTACAACTTACCTTGCAAAGTTAAGAGCTTATTTGCCTTCAGTAGATCAACCCCTTTGTCTCTCAGTTTTTTAGCTTAATGTTGTCTTCTGTAAATCAGTCCCTTTGTCTCTTACTGTTAGCTGAAAAAAGCACAGTTGTTCTCATCTTTCTTGTGTAAACTACTAGTCCCATTAATCCATCATGTTTCCTAAAAAAAAAGAAGGGACTCGTTGCATTTTTGCACAGCATACTCAGATACACTGCAAAGCAACATAGCACATAAGTATCAACTAGTATGCAACTTGAAATAAATAAAAAAAGCAAACCCTGAAATGTGCTTTTACAATGCATAAAAATACACATTCACAACCCACACCAGCATGCAAATCCAGCACACCCCCAAATGAGCCACTGAGTGAATAAGCCTAAATCCGGTATAAGGGGACTATTGATTTTACCACTAGGGTAGCAGTGTTCACTGTACAGTCCATGGAATGGGTTAACAACCTTGTCACCAAACTCCTGTGCTTCAGCTGTGGGCAGGGGTGGACTGACCATTTCAAAACTCAGGCACAGCCCGAGGGCCCGGGGTCAGTAGGGGGCCCCATGAGATGCCTCTGGTACCTTTTTCATAGGCCTTTTTGAGTTTAGGCAAGGACACAGGGGCCCCATGATCCCCTATTGCCCGGGGGCCCCATGAGTTGTCAGTCTGCCCCTGGCTGTGGGCACTGGCAATGAAGGGGCCCCTCATGAACTGGTATGTTGACTTTGGTGAACCCATTTGGCAGTTCTGGAGTAGACTAGCAATCTTGCTCTGTGTCTCTGGAACAGCTGAAAGTAGACTGGTGATCCTGCTCCATGTCTCTGAATGTAGGCTGTTCTGGCAGGCAGGTGCTGGTAGACTCAGTACTAAAACACCTTATTCTTTCCCCGGTATGGCACCAAGTGCCCATAGTTTCTTCTCAACAAAGAGTAGTTCCACCTAAGTATGATGGAACTCTTGCTGGTATGAAGGTCTCTTTCTGGCATATTTCCCCTCTGGTACTGGTCAATCTGAGGAGAGCAATGAAGGTCTATAGGATCACAGTAGGTGGGCATGTTGCTACTTGCTGTCTTACAACTGTTCGTTGTAGTTCAAGTAAACTTTACTTAAAGAGGTCTTGCGTCAGTACCTGGTTACACAAGTTATATCAATAAAAACACATGCCATGTGGTGTAAATGGTCCCTTACAATAATAATAAACCAGGGAGGAGCAGAATGAACTTCCTGGGGTTAATTTACTAAAGGCAAAGAGACTGTTCTCACAGTTGTGATTCTGCAAAGGAAATTTCCCCATAGCTCTGTAAAGCTCAGTGAAGCTCTACTGGCTTCCATCATCCAATCATGTGCAGGCAAATATGTAATAAATGTAATGTTTAGTTCTTGAGCAAATCTTTGGTATGTCCACCCTCAACATTAGGCTGGTTCATTTTGCATTTCTTCATGCGTGTTTTTGAAACATAAGTAATGCATTTTGCATTTTTTGGAGAGCGTTGATGTTGCTAGGAAGAGGTGTCTGTTGTCATGCAGGAAAACTCATCACAAACACATGTAGGTGCCTTTCAATGTGTTTTTTGATACAATTCCACTAAAGTCTTTGGAGACAAAAACACAGCATGCTGCATGTAAGAAAAGTCCCTGTAACTTTGCAAAAATGCATTGCAGAAAACTGCTTCAATGTGAACGGGATCCCTAGGAAATAGGATTAAATGGACTGTAGTGCACTCCTGTGTAGCTGCAAATGTACTAAAAATGCATAAATGTGAACCGAGCCTCAAAGGATAAGTTCACCTCTCATAACATGTTACATGTTACACCCATATTTAGGATGTAACATATTACGTTCAGACTGGCCCCTGCTCTCCCCATCCCTGCTTTGACAGCTAGCTAGGGGTCTTCTTCCCCCTTGATAGCTGTCAACCAACACGGCTGAGTCACTCATTCACAATCATTTGTGAATGAGAGACTACAAGTCCCAACAGCCTTTGTGGCTGTCAGCTTGTAGTCCTCAATGAACTACCACGCGGCTGTGAAGCGCCGTGGTAGTTCCTTCATTGTTCCTGTCAGAATATCTGCTTTCTCTTACATCCAGCAAGTAAATATTCGGATAGTTCTGCAGGAGACATACATGGCATCAGCGATCTACTGATTGCTGGTTCAATGCTTTCCAGGCTCCTGCAGACAAAAATAATAAATGCACATTTTTTACCTGAAAAAAAATGTGCATTTATTATTTTTTTTTGAAAAGGTGAACTTATCCTTTAAAGTATATGTAAAGCCTCACCTTGTAAAGCAACCTATACAGTTTAAAATATAAATGAAAGGTAAAACATTTGTGTATAGATATGAAAAACATTATACATTTTGTTTCCCCTTTTTATATGTGATCACATACCCTCTGTTCTCAGCTTCATAGAGAGCTGGGGGTGGAAAAACAGCAACACACTGGTCTTCCCACTGAAAGAATATGTAGGCGGGGGGCATGTCGGTACAAGTCTGATCATTGGAGGAGAGCAAACTGAGTTCCCAGCAACAGTACATCTAGAAAACTTACCATGCTGTGCTATCATACCTAGTGTGGTCAGCTTTAATAGGAAAGCAGAGGGACCAGGGGCGGACTGACCATTTGGAAACCCGGGCACTGCCCGAGGGCCCGGGGTCAGTAAGGGGCCCCATGAGATGCCCCTGGTACTTTTTTCATAGGCTTTTTTGAGTTTGGGCAAGGACACAGGGGCCCCATGATCCCCTATTGCCCAGGGGCCCCATGAGTTGTCAGTCCGCCCCTGAGAGATCACCAGGGATTTCATACAAAGGAAGCAATACAAAAAGAATAGAATACATTTTCATATACAGTAAGTACATGGTACAGCAGGCACAAATAAGGAATATGAAATGTTGGGTTTACGAGGTGGTATCAAATGTTTTTGGACTACTTTTGTAAGATGCCAACAGATGGCAGCACAAGGCTTCCTGCACAGTCACAGGGAGCACTGACCTTCATAAGTCAGTGTGCCAAAATACATTGTCCTGTGTACATTGTGAGCTGTGCAACTGATGCTATTCTGACCACATGCATTACGACATCTGCTATTTCATCATGGATAGAAAGTTTGAACAAAACGCAAACATGAAGTTCTGTGGAAAACTGCACAAATCTGCCACAGAGACGTTTGACATGATTCTGAAAGTTTACAGCGATACTGCAAAGAGTCGTTTGAGGTGTTTTGAGTGGCTTGCATTCCTCAAGAGTGGAAGAACATCCCTGGAGGATGACAAGAGATCAGGGAAACCTTTAACGCGCTCAACCCCTGAAAATGTAGAAATTTCGAAACCATTCAGCAACTTGTGCATGATGATCATTGAAGAACAAGTCACAACATTGTTGCCATAGTCAGTGTGTCATGTGGAACAGTCAAAGCAATCCTCATGTGTGATTTGAACATGCAACGTGTTGATGCCAAATTCGTCCCCATGCTACAATGATCTCAATTCCGCACCCACCCTACTCGCCTGATTTGGATCCTGCGGACATCACCCTCTTCCCAAAGATGAAGATCCAGCTCAAAGGTCACCATTTTGACAACATTGCAGAGATCCAACGTGAATAGCAGACACGCTTCGAAAAGTAGATTTCCAGGACACATTCCAGAAGTGGCAGGAACACTGGGAGATCTGTTTTGCTGTGCAAGGAGACTATTTTGAACTTGATAGTGTGTAAACAGATAAATAAAGAACTTTCTTGTAAACAGAGCTAGTCTTTTTGATACCACCTCCTACATATTCTTTAAGGTCAACATGACAGTATATTTTTAAAGGTCTCCTCTGCTCCTGGCTCCGCTGTTGCTAGATAGAACCTGGTGCTTCTATGTATGGTGAGCACATTACCTAAATGGGCAAAGACAGGTATTCATTAGAATGAACAGGTCTCCAACCATCATTTTACTGGATGTGTAGAATGGTATAATTGGTTGAAGTAGGTCACTCTTGCAGTTTTCCGTTTCCTCCAGGTTAGCAGAAACCACTTTATTATACTGAACAGATATGAACAAAACTGCACTGATTCATTTAAAAAAGGATATATTTTATAGCCTGTGGAAGTGTTATATATTTTCATTCCTGAAATATATTTATTTTTAAATCAAATGCATGCAGGAGGTGAATATTTTAAGTCAATTTCATTGCTAGTCAGATTGTGTTTACAATACCATGTCTTCATCTTAAAGATGAATAACTCATGACTTATTGTCCCAGAAGGCTAAGTCATTTCCTCGCCTGACATTTCCGAAAAGCCCATCTGCTCACGAGATCTAATATTGTAAGTCTCCATCTGAAATAAGGCCAGACCTAAATGGTAAGAAGTGAGAATTTACAGATTATTCCTTGTGTCAAAATGTATTATGATATCGGGAAAAAAAGATAACTACATTCCTATTATATTCATGGTATAAGTCTTAGGGGCTTACATAGTCAGGGTCTTAGAATTTCAGAACCGAATAAGAAATGATAGACGCAAACCAAGCTATATACAGTATCTCAAGGAAGATCAGACTTATGGAATAATGCAGTCTTTATTTGGTGGAGTTTGCTGACAAAATAAATGTACATCGATAGATTTATTTCATTTTCTCAGTGTAATGACCCATATTTTGTGTAACTATACAGAATGTTACCTGTACGTCATTCCAGAAGTGGCAGGAACACTGGGAGAGCTGTTTTTCTGTGCAAGGGGACTATTTTGAACTTGATAGTGTGTAAACGTTGATAAATAAAGAACTTTCTTGTAAACAGAGCTAGTCTTTTTGTTACCACCTTGTACATATTCTTGAAGGTCAATATGACAGTATATTTTTAAAGGTCTCCTCTGCTCCTGGCTCCGCTGTTGCTAGATAGAACCTGGTGCTTCTATGTATGGTGAGCACCAGGTTACATTTTTTGTGAAAATGACAGGTTTTTTTTTTTTCATTTCCTCTATAATTCTCAGTGGACTAACAGCAGTGTGGTATCCCAAGCTAAACTCCACACAATTTTAAAAATACAAATGATTGCAGTTCTTTAACTCCCAACTCTGTGAAACTCAAAAGCTTTCCCTTGCAGTGGGGCTCAATCAGCAATGCAAGGATTAATTTATCTTTTAGGCCTAGGAGACCTGTAGAATCTTCTTCCCTACACTCCAGTGGTCCAAGATCCTGACATCATCAAGACCAATGCATTGGACATGGTGATGCCAAGGGAAAGTCCACTGCATGGGGGAGTGTCATCTGCTGGGGGAACAAAGGGTCAGGTAAGTTAATTTGCTTATTCTCTCCCCTAGATTTAATAAGCAGCTAACCCTTGCAATATGCGCACACACCACTTCAAGGGATAATTTTCACTTTTCTTGGAGTCTGGCTTTAACCATTAATATATCATTGTATGTGCTGGTGGGTGGCAGCCTGCCTCACACGTGGCCATAGCAAGCAACCAAGCTGACGTCAATATAAGGTGACCTTTTGGGCAGTACAATATTTTGCTCAACAACTTTCCCTGATGTTTGAGTGATGGGCAGAGACCGACCACCTTTCTACCCTCCTGACTGCTCTGCTTCATCTCCTCACTCCCAGGGATTCCAGACACTGGCCTCATCTTTCCCATGCCTAGCAGGTAACATCAGTAGAGCTCTCCCACTCTCTTCAGAGCAGTATTGTGACTGAAAGGACACACTGAAGCTGGATGTAGTCCAAGTTCTTTTAATGGAGAACCTCAAATAATAACATAGGCTCCAACACAGTTCCATAGCAGCACTTAAGGATCATTTCATCCTGAACCCTGCCAGAAGCTGCTCATGTCTTCTGGACACTCACTCCCTGCAGCTCTTCTACATCTTCTCTTTCTAGGGTGGGGAGGGGAGGAATGGAAGGGAAAACCAACTCCTGAAGCCTTACTCTAGGCTTGAACTGTCCCACTGGAACTATTTTTTTTTCTATGGGCTATGGTGGGGAACTCCAGGGCACCCTGGTCCCCACCCAGAGAGGGGGAGTCTAGCAGCCAGCAGCTAGATGTTGCTTCTTTCTCTTCCTCTCTAGTATGGCTCACCTCCCTTTCTGGTCCTGCCTAAACTCTCAGCCTTCTCCCAGGGGCAGGAGGCTTAAAGGGGACCTACTCTACCACTTACCTACATATGTATTTATTTTTTTTTGTTTACAAACGATTTTATTGTACAAGAGTAGACAGTAGAACAACAGCACACTTTAAAAGTGATATTGTCAGCAAAAACAAGGCACTTTTGAAAAGTACAATACATAAAGGTATATTAACATAACAAAGAAGATAAGAAAAAAAAGAGGAAGTTACAAGTGCATGAAGTACGTAAACGACAAAATAGGTTAGGTGATACACCTGTCAATAGTACATGCCAGCCAACTTTTACTGGGGATGTTATTAAGCATGTAATAAGTGTCTGCAATCTCTCCATGACTCCCATTTTTTATCGTATAAGTGCAGCTTATCCAGTAGGGTATAATGAATGCGTTCCATAAGCATTACAGTGTCAATTCTGTGTAAAACGGAGTCTAAGGGTACAACATTGGACCTCCAATGTAGGGCAATAGACCATAAAGTGGCAATACATAATGTGTGTATCAATCTCAGATTGGCATCAGAGACCCCTGGGATATGGGCCCCCAATAAACAGGTCTGCATGGACAATCGTATCGGGGCGCCCGACAATAAGGCAGCGACCTCAGAAATCCTACGCCAGATCAAAGATATGGTCGGGCAATCCCAAAATATATGAACCAAAGTACCCGTGCAGTCACAGCCCCGAAAACATAGAGGGGACGTTTGTGGAAACAGTACATGTAGTCTTGACGGGGTATAATACCATCTGGTTAGAACTTTAAGGGCCGTCTCACGAACCGAAAGAGATCTAGAGCTCTTGCATATATTATCCACCATGGAATCCCAATCCTCATCCGAAAAAGTGACGCCACAATCCTCCTCCCATTTTCGTCTGTACAAAGGGGGAGCATGAAAAAGACAGATCAAAAATTGGTGATAAAGATTTGAGATAAGACCCCTACCCCTGGGAGAGTCACGGCTGATACGTTCAAAAAAGGAAATCGGAGAGGATGGGGTAAGGCCAAAGTGCGCTTTAAAAAAGTGCCTAATCTGTCTATAACGAAGGTACTCACGAAGAGGAACATCAAACAACACGCGCAGCATATCAAAGGTAATATAAGATCCTCCTCTTTGGAAATCAGATAATCTGATAAAAGATCGATCATACCACCAATGAAACATATGAGGGGAAGAAAAGGCTACAACAAAAGTAGGATCCCCAAAAAATGACACACCTGGGGGAATAGAAGAGACTAAACCCAATTTAGATTTGTGTTTGGACCAAAGCGTCAGTGAGTGAGTCACTATGGAGTTATGAAAAACAGTCGATCGGGGGGAGATGTTAGACCATAAAATTCCCGGTAAATAAAAAGGACGTATCGACTGAGACTCAAACTTGATCCACGGGATTTGAGAGTTAATAGTAGCCCATTGTGACAATTGCGCAAAGCGAGCCGAGAGATAATATAGCCAAAAGTTAGGAAGACCGAGACCTCCCGACCGTTGTGAGCGATACAAAATGGATGAGGCAAAACGTGGATGCTTATTTCCCCAAATAAAATTATTAATAGTCCGCTGAAAATGATCCAAAAAGGTTTTTGAGACCGGAACTGGAAGTGCTCTAAAAAGATAAAGCAATTTGGGCAAAATATTCATTTTAACCGCCGTGACTCTACCCAGAAAGGAGATATGATAACCGTGCCAGATCTTCAGTAGAGTAGAGAGACGCGATACACATGGTGGATAATTAGCCGCAAATATATCCGCGTATCTGGGAGTGAGGTTAATCACCAGATAGGATATCCTGTCCTTGACCCAGCGAAATGGGAAAGAACTACGGAGAGATGCACTTAGGGAGTCAGGAACATTAACAGGCATGACCACAGATTTGCTAAAATTAACGGTGAGACCTGACACTTTGGCAAAATCGTTCAATACAGCACACAAGTTAGGTAAAGAAGTCAACGGGTTAGTAATAAAAAGCATAACATCATCAGCATACATGCTCAATTTAAAATGTGAAACTAATAATGAATAGCCAGAAATATCCGAATGTGATTTAATCGCCAATGCCAAAGGTTCCAACACCAGCGCAAATAAAAGGGGTGAAAGAGGACAGCCCTGACGGGTACCTCTACCCAATGTAAAGAAGTCAGAGTTACAGCCAGGAAGCCTAATTCTCGTTTTAGGAGAGTCATACAGGGCATGTATGCCTGCCAAAAAACCCTCACTAAAGCCCATTTTCTGTAGCAAGGAGAACAAGTAGGGCCAAAGAACACTATCAAAGGCCTTGTTTATATCCAAACTCATCAACAGAACCTCTTTGGAATGTAAATTGGCGTCTTGAATAACATTTAGAGTGAGACGAATGTTATCAGTAATAAATCTGTCGGGAATAAAACCTGACTGGTCTGGAGAGACCAAAGAGGAGATGATAGGGGCCAACCGGTCCGCCAAAATACGGCTAAATATCTTTAGATCATTATTCATGACTGAGATTGGTCTATAGTTTTGTGGCAAACAGTGGTCCTTCTGTGGCTTGGGTATTAGAGACATGTTAGCCAATAACATCTCCTCAGGGAACTTACCCCCCTGCAAAACATCATTAAATAAAGTTATCAAGTATGGAGCCAATGTAGAGGCAAAATGTTTATAATAGCTAGCGGTAAATCCGTCAGGACCCGGCGCAGTAGAGCGCTTGAGCGCGCCTATCGCACATGTTATTTCCTCTAAAGTACAGGGGGCATTAAGAGTGACAATCTGAGAGGGTGTAAGGGCAGGGAGGGGTATAGAGTCCAGCCAAGAGTCCGACAGAGGGACAGAATCCGACTGCGGAGGAGCTAGTAGTTTAGAATAAAAATGTTCGAAAATACCCAAGACTTCCTGAGGTAGAGATGAGATAGCACCCGAATTTGTGCGTAATTTATACACGTGTGGGGGGCGCAGAGAGTGGTTCAACTTCCTTGCGAACATGGTAGATGCCGAGTTACTATGTAATAGGAATGAGGCCTTCGACCAGCGAAGGGCCTTTTCAGTTTTTTGGGAAAGCAGGGCATTCAGTTCCAAGCGCTTTTGGGACAGTAGCTGTTTATTAAGCAGAGATGGATTAGTGACATGGCTTCTATAGTGTGCTTCTAATTCTCGGGTTAGAAGTAGTATTTGCTGCCAACGTTTTCTATTTCTGGATGAGGCCATGGAGATAAGTCGGCCTCGTAGGACCGCCTTGTGGGCTACCCAGAGTGTGGCTGGGGAAATATCAGGGGTTAAATTAGATTGAAAATATTCCTGAATAGATGTAACCACTTCCTGGCGAGAGTCGATATCGGTTAGCATAGAATCATTAAGTCTCCAAGAGAAGGGAGTAGGTGCCAATCCCACAAATGTGATAGATAAGGCCACAATACTGTGATCCGACCAGGGGCTCAAATGAATGCAAGCTACCTTAGAATTAGCTAGTAAAATTGGGGTACAATATATATAGTCTAATCTAGCATAAGAGTCATGTGGGTGGGAATAAAATGTGTAATCCCTGGCTCCGGTGTTGTGCGCTCTCCAGGCATCCACCAACTGGAGGGTATCTAATTTCTTAGTAAGGGATTTTGGGAAAGCCTGGGAAGAATGCGAGGGGGAACTACGGTCCAAAAGAGGATTTGCCACCAGATTAAAATCCCCACCCACCAAGAGATGAGGGGACAAAAACCTATCCAGAGTACCAAAAAATTTTGAAAAAAAGGTAGCTTGAGCTGAATTCGGTGCATATACATTAGCAATAGTAAGTTCTCGACCTGAAAGGGTGCCTTTAAGAATGATAAACCTACTGTCCGGATCACGATACACATGTTGAACCTCAAAGGGGAATGAATTATGTAGAAAGATGGCTACGCCCCTACTCTTGGAGGAATGCAGGGTATAATACCCCTGCCTATAAGATCTATGAAAATATGTCGGGTGTTTTGCAGCTGCAAAATGTGTTTCCTGTAATAAGATAATCTTGGCTCCCAGTCGTTTATATTGAAGAAAGGCCGTTTTGCGCTTGTTTGGCGAATTGAAACCCTGGACATTATGCGAAATACATTGAATTACCATAGTAAACAGAGCTTATTACTATCATCATAAAAGTACACATTACAAAGATATCCCCTAAAATTAATTGGCTAGACATAGAGATCCGCAGGTCTATAGCAGACAGACGTACAGGTGGCAGAACCAGCCCAGGGGACCCCCCGGCCCCAAGATGGGGGCCATGATGTCCATAGACCGACACAACACAATCCTCATGCACTAAAGTGTTGAAAAAAGAGAAGAAAAAAACAATAGAGAGGAGATTTGAAGAGCTCCTACAAATAAGGTAACTAAAGAACATGGATCAGGCTGAAAATTTGTCATACCTGATAAAACAAAAAGTTCAAATATTAAGGGGCCAAATGGGCCCAAACCCTGTCTCCCTAAAACATGGAAAACGGAACTGCCACCCCTCAATCGGGCGGCGACACTTCCGGCCATGTCAGGAGGCAGGGTGGGGTAACGTGTCAAAGAGTTGTGGAACCATAAACCAATGGGCGCAATTAAGAGGGACCAAAGACCCTTGTTATACCTTAACTCGTCCAGCTATCAATGCAAGGCACACACATATTACTCAGGATTATAAAATTAACATAGCAGTAACCATAGAAATACACATCCTGACAGCGTAAGATGTAAGAAACAAAATCCCTGTGTCTCAATTCTCGGTAAAGTCATAAAAGACAATAGGCAAGACCAAGGACTGTCAAACAATAGGTAATAGGCAAGTGAGAATGGACCTATCAACCCGGATCCTGTCTGACTCTCCTTCTATCTCTCCGTGGAGATGGGGTATGCCAAATGGGAGAGACACGAGGGGTGGAGGGTGGACGTTGAGGTGATGGGGCATCCGCTAGGCCCAGTTTGGCCAAGATTGCTCTACCTTCAGAAGGAGATGTAGCTATATATGTGCTCCCATTATGTGGAACAATCAACTTAAAGGGAAAGCCCCATTTGTAGCGAATACGAGCTGAGAACAGGACCGTTGTGACTTCTTTCATTTTTCTACGCTTCTCCAACGTGGCCGGGGATACATCCGGAAAGATTTGTAAGACCGAGCCTTCAAAGGAGATCGTAGGGGTATTGCGAGCAGCTCTGAGTATTTCCTCTTTGGTCAAAAAGTCCCTCATGCACAGGACAATATCCCTAGGTGGCTTGTCAGTAGGAGGTTTAGGACGCAGGGATCTATGGATGCGGTCACAGGCAAAAGACCCAGGGTCACGATCCGGGAGGAGTGATTGAAATAATTTGGTCACGATTAAGGAGAGGTCAGACATAGACTCCGGGATTCCCCTGATTCGCAGATTATTCCTGCGATTGCGATTATCAAGGTCCTCCACCTGCGCCTGTAGTTGAAAAAAGGCCGTTTGTAAATGATCATGCTCTCTGGAAAGTTCACCATAGGCCAGGCTAAGTTCATCGTGTTTGGTTTCTAAGCGGTCTGTCCTGGAGCCCAATGTGGCTATTTCCTGAGAGAGAACATTAGTGCTTTTATGCAATTCTGATTGAAATTTGGCGGCTAGTTTGGCGTACATAGATTCCAAGCAGGACTCCAAGTCTCCTTTTGTAAGTTGCTGTGTATTTTCACTGACCAAGGCCGATAAGGGAGCGGTGGTATCCTGTGTGGGATCGGACAGGGATGCTCGCTCTGTATTGACTGGAGACATGTTACAAAGCTTGTGTGCCTTAAGTAGGTATGTTGTGAGGGACTTCTGGGCTTGTCCCTTTTTTTTCTTTGTGGACGGCATACAGGGAGTCTCCTGGGGGTGATCAACTGAAAATAGGATAATGAATGGAGATTATAACCCCAGGGGACCTATAACGCCCAAAATAGGTTTAGGGTTGTAGTTACATGAATGCGGTTAGATTCATCTGCGAGAACATTATATTGTAAAGATAATTAGCAAGTCATGGAAGGGTAGAGAGGACATAGATCACAGTAACACGCAGATATAGCACACCGGAGCAGGATGATGGCACCAGATCCCAATCTAGGACACAAGAGGGACAAGTGGGAAGCAGAGGACCCCCAACACCAAGCACAGGGCCATCCAGGGAGACACTCCACGGGGCAATATTAAGGCCCCAGTAGGCCTCTGAGCCCAACAGGGGCTGTGGTTACAGGAGATGGCAGGCTCCGGGGTCAGCAACGTGAGGCCCACTCCCAGGTCACTGCGGGGGGAGCTAATAATAAGAGGGCACCCGCATCCCCCACTCACTGTGACCAGATGGAGGCTCCAGACCGGTGATGTAGGCCGCCGCCACCGCGGGAAGCAGCAAGGCTCAGTGGCGTCTCTCCCCCAGTCCCAGCAATGCAGAGGGCGCCGCGGATGTCCCCAGGCGATCTCCCACAGCCCGGATGGCAGCAGGTGCGGATGGGAGAGCTGATGGGTGGCGCCGGAGCCCCGGCCCACACGGCCGCACCAGGCCGCGGATGTCAGCCGCCACGAGGGGCGGAAATATCACCCGGGTTCCGACTCCCCGGGATCAGGGATACTACCCGGGTCCTCCGCCGGCACTCCGTGATCCGCTGCCGCACGGATGGCAGCGGACTTAAAAGCTCGGCACCGGAGCTCCGGATTATGCGGCCGCTCCGGTCGCCATCTTGGACACGCCCCCATATGTATTTATTTTGTTAATGAAAGCAGTGTAATTGCCTGAATTTGGCTTGATAATAGCTCTTTGCAGCCCACATACAGTAGAGTTCAGGGAAAGAGAAGCACTACCAATCAGTAGAGCCGATCAGTTATGCTGCAGTGAAAGAAGCAGGCTGATAGGAGGGGAGAGAAGAGTGACAGTGAGATTAGCATTTTCTTCACTGTCCAGTCACTGGGTGGGTGGGGATGTGGAGTAGATCTGTAAGTGTAACTTTACTTCAGGAAATTTAAATCAGGCCCCTGCTTGCCAGATTTGGTTACACTTAGAAAACCTCAGGTCTGAATGGACAGAAATACGAATCCTTCGGTAGGGAAAAAAGGTCCCACAAATATGTTTTTTCTGTTTTGAACTGTTCGCCTGCAGTTTGTGCAGGTACCATGAGAAACCTGTGCAGTTGGAAGTATTGTTAGCATAGTATGGTTTTTGGATTTGATTGGTTTACTTTAAAGGAAAACGCAAAAAGAGTTGACCGCACTCCATGGAGGTGACAGATAAAACTTCCATTTATTGATTCTTCTTGTAATAATCAAAAGATCACAACTCCAAACACAGGACAGGGAAAAGTAATGCGTTTCACACAAAAAAAGACATATGCTCAGTCATTAAATGAGTAAGAACATGTTTTTTGTGTGAAACACATTTACTTTTCCCTGTCATGTGTTTGGAGTTGTCATCTTGTGATTTTTACTGAAGAATCAATAATTAGAAGTTTTATCTGTCACATCCATGGAGGGCGGTCAACTCTTTTTGCCTTTTCATGTTCCTGTGGTCACGGAACGGACCAGCCCATTGATGGTCAGAGGGGCTTGTCATTCACTTACCCACCTAGGGCGGTTTACCTCACTCCCATTTTGTTTTCTTTAAAGGGAACATGTATCTAGTTAAAATAAATTCAAATTATGCTACCCTGTAAAAGTTGAAATTGTACCTGTCAGGATGGTACCAAGTCCATTCTTCACTTTCTTGTGAGCTATGAGCACTGCTTCTATCTGACACTGACACTTCTGGGTGGGTCAGATAGCATGTCCCCCTGATGGTAACTGTGTTTTTTCAAACCAGCTGCTACATCACCATGACAGGGACATAATGGCTGGGGCTAGGAGCCACAGCAAATGGTGAGTGAGATGCTATGGGACACACCTGGATATGTTGAATGTAAGTGGTCCTTAAAGCTTTGTTAGGGCTGGTTCACACCGGGAATAGCACAGGAATGCCCTTGCTGTTCTGTGTGGTGTGAATTTAGTCCATTCATTTTGAACCAAAAATAGGGCATGCTTTATTTTTTTGGAAACTCACTGCAATCAGATTCAGTGCAGGAAAATGAACTGCACTCTAGTGAGTTTTGAATGTGGTGCTGGAAACGTGCATAGAAAGCGGAATTCCTGCCCTACATTCTGTGTGAATTGGCCCTAAAAGATCAAAGCATAGACTGCCATTTGCCAGACAGGTGAATATTCTTATTCTTCTTTTACAGGTTGACACTGTTCATTTTTTTAAACCTAATGACAGGGTAATTTTATAGTTTTTGCTCCATGCAAAGATGTCATTTTTGATTTGCTGAGAGTTGGAAAATGTTAGAACCTTGCTCTGGTCATTATTATTGTCTGTGTGTCCATTGGAAAGATTTTCAATACCAAGCCAGCAGACATGACAGAAAGTGACAGGAAATCTGCTCAATGAGTGGAAAACCCACTTGTGAATATAAAAACGTTTGCCCACTGAGCAATTTTTTCCCTCACCTCCTGTTCTTTAACAGTTGGCATATTATTGATATCTCATCACTTCTTATCTTGGTGACAGACAGGACCTGATGGCAAAGCTTCCTAAGATTCAGACAACAATACAATCTTGACAAAAGGTCTAACCCTTCCATGTTCTATGAAAAATATGAAAGGAAAATGTTTTATCTAAAGTTCCATTTTAGGTTTGTTGGAAGTCAGTGGGAGTCATACTTTGACCTTGCCTGCCTTCAATATTGATAGGTATGTAATGTTGAGGAAGGAAAATTGCTACAGGAAAATTCTGTCCAAATTCTGTATGTACTTTTTATAAGAATGAAAATCAAACAATACATTGTGTATGTGTATGCGCAGGGGTGGACTGACCATTCGAGCACTCGGGCACTGCCCAAGGGCCCAGGGTCAGTAGGGGGCCCCATGAAATGCCTCTGGTACCTTTTTTATAGGCTTTTTTGGGTGTGCTTTGAGTGTGGGCAAGGACACAGGGGCCCCATGATCCCCTATGGCCCGGGGGCCTCATGAGTTGTCAGTCCGCCCCTGTGTATGCGTGTTCAATGCGTGTGGGATATACTGTATGTGGTAGCTTGCACTGAAAGAGCATTTTTTAAATTGCGTTGGTCTTCTGTTTTGTCACCAGTTTAGTTGTAAATTGAATTTATTGAAGTTGTTGAAGGCATCAACACTGTTGAATGTTCTCTAGTGAATACTTGAATACTTGGCCATGGTGACATGAATTTCAATTGGACCTATCATACAGGTCATACTCATGGGGGGGGGGTGCAAGGCTGGCAGCTGAGGAAGATGGACGCTTAAGCCTGCAGCTCTTCATTCCCACCGGAGCTACTAGAAGCAGCACAAATTGCCAATTTATATCCCTTTCCTAACAGACAGCAACGCCCAAATGGCATTGGTTCTCCTTCCTCTCCTAGAATTCACTCCTTTTCTGATGGTGGATTAGAGACACAGCAATGAGGGAAGTCTACGATCTCAATCACAGCTGCATGACTCTAAGGCTCAGTCCCAATTTCTCACAAGCATCCCAGCTAAATCCAAGCAGAAGATATTACAGACACATGCTGCAGCTGGGGAGGTGAGTGATCCTTCACTTGATGATACCAGGGAGCTACCTAATTCTATACTTATGTTTCCCACTGCTAATCAGCCAGTGTTAGATACTACTTTGAAGGACATGCTTGTATCTCTAAGGAGCTCCATCCAGTCTGACCTGATGTCATACTTGAAGCAATTTAGAACAGCTATACAGGAAATGGGGGAAAGAGTCAACCACATTGAACACAAGATGGAGGCATTTGTCAGTACATTTAATGAGCTGGTGGATGCGCACAACGATATGGAAGATAATGTTGACTGGATTAAAGCTAAGTTAGCTGACCTGGAGGACCATTCCAGATGAAACAACATCAAAATTTGTGGCATCCCTGATGAGTTGTGGCCTTTTTTTCCAGGAAAATGTTGGAAATTTTCCCTAACTCTTTAGCTGAGAAACTCGCCATAGACCACATCCATGCCATACCAAAGCCATCACACTTACCTGAGAGGCTCCCTGGAGACACACTGGTACACATTAATTTTTACCACATCAAAGACCAACTCATGGTTTTAACTAGAAAACCAGAAATCACCCCTGAATACTCTGCAGCAATGTCTCAACCTACCTACCATCACAGAAATGCTCAGAAACCACTGCATCCCTTACTATTGGAACTCCAGTCAAGTTATTCATCACCAAAGATGGCAAAGGTGGCAAATGTGATCACAACATTGAATGATGGCATAAAGCTTCTTAAAAAGTGGTGCATTCTTGATCCTGAGGGCTACAGTAGCCCTTACACTTTATCCCTCAGGTAGATAACCTCCAACTGGCAGGATATAATACTGGATGACTGTTTTGCTGCATTATATCATCTAAATAAATCACTGTATCTGTGGGGTCCCCTTCATATGCCCTACCTTCTCTTTAAATAGCCCATTATCTTTGGGGCTTTGCTGCCCACAGTTCTGCATTGCAGTTTTTTTTATATATGGCTCATGTTTTTCTTTTTCTTTGAGTTACAAGGTCTTCTTTGAGCATTCTCCAACCTTTGCTATGCTGTGTCTTACTGGTGCCCAGCCTGCATGATGAACACTTCACTCAGTTGTCTCCGGGAAGCTGCTAAAACTCTTTTTTTAACACAAGTGACCTAGCCTACCTTTATATTTGGCAGCATGTTACACCTCTATTGGTGATGGACTCCCTGCTATTTTACTTATATCTACCACTATATGGAAAAGCTTATTTACTATATCTACAGTATATGCAATTTAATATAACATCCTTGAATGTCAAGGGTTTTACCGTTTACCAACCACGCTATAGCCAAAAGACGGCTACAGTGCAGTTCTCCAGTTCTGGGAGGGTGTCCATGGATGTCCTCCCAGAACGCACCCCCTGGACGCCCTCAGCGGCGCGCACCAACGCTTACAGTGGTCGATGTGTCCTACGGACACCGCTGATCATGTGATTAGGTAAAAAGCCAATCACAGCGGCCTTTTACCACGTGATCAACTGTGTCCAATGACACAGCAGATCACAATGTCAATACAGTTTCCGGTTATTGGCAGCACTTTCTTCACACTGTCACAACATGAGGAAAGTACTGCTGATAACTGGCAAATGTGACAGGTGAGATCTGCACTGATTACTATCAGTGCCCTGATTATCAGTGCCGCCCAGCAGTGCCCAGCAATGACTCTCAGCAGTGTCACCCATCGGTGCCCAGCAGTGTCACCCAGCAGTGCTGCCCATCAGTGCTTAGCAGTGCCACCATCAGTGCCCAGCAGTGCTGCCAGTTAGTGTCCAGCAATGCCACCAGTCAGTGCCTTCAGTCAGTGCTGCCAGTCAGTGCCCATCAATGCATCATCAGTGCTTCCTCATCAATGCCCACCAGTGCCACCTCATCAGTGCCCATCAGTGCTGCCTATCAGTGAAGCCTCAACAATGCACATCAGTGAAGGATGTTTGAAAAATTTTATAGAAACAAAGAAAACTTTTTTTTTTTGCTCTTTTTTTGTTTATAGTGGAAAAAATAAAAATCCAGTGGCAATTAACACCACCAAAAGAAAGCTATATTTATGTGAAAAAAATGATAAAAATTTCATATGGGTACAGTGTTGCATGACAGCGCAATTGCCATTCAAAGTACAACAGTGCTGAAAGCGGAAAATTGGCCTGGGCCAGAAGAGGGGGAGAGTGCCCGGTAGGCAAGTGGTTAAACAGCCCGGTGAAGCATTCTATGTTGTGCCGTGAGGCTAAGAGTCTTAGGAGAAACCCTCCTACTTCACTAATAGACATTTTCCTCATATTTGTATGTCAAATGCTACATCTAAATGTAAAGAGGTATTGATAGCGGTAAAAGATTTGGTCACCTTTTCCTACGTTTCTACCCACATAGGTGACTCTGGCAGATACCTAATATTGAAATAATATATATGTAAAATCAAAAATACACAATC